>NW_027530853.1:105191-124552 GCF_008692635.1 Crocuta crocuta | reverse complement strand
CCTCAGGGTTCTGCCCTCCCAGGGCTTGTCTGGAGGGAATCAGACGTTAAGAATAGACCATAATTCAGGCACTTGGTTACAGTTGAAACTCGTACTGTTAAGTACTATCCGTGGAGCTTTGGGAGGAATTTAGGGGAGAGGGAGGGGGGAGTGTCGGGGAAGGCTGAGGAAGTGACCCCTGAACCGTGCCTGGATGATGCAAATCACTTCACTCCACATCTGTTCCTGCTGTTTCCAGGAACTGCAGGAGTAGAAGTTAGCTAGAAGTTAGCTGGGGGGCATTTTAGGTAGGAGGAACCCAGGTCAAGACCCAGAGGGGAGAAAGAACACTGTGGTTTAGAGAGAAGGCTAATTTCGCTGGAGGAGAGGAAGCAAAGTACAGATCAGACACTTAATAAATACTCACATTGCTCATTTCTTTCCCTCCTTCAGGACTCTGACTATGGTCACATTATCAGGAAGGCCTTTCCTGGCCACTTTATTTAAATAACAACCCCCCTGCCACCAGATCTGTCTCATTCCTTGTTCTAGCTTTTTTCACCGTCTCACATGCTATATATTTTACTTGTTTGTTGAGAAGGGGTAAGGAGGAACCAGGTTATGAGGGCCTTGCAAGTTATGTTTAAAATGGGAATTTATTCTAAGAGCAGTGATACATTAGTTGGGCCACAGTTTGCTTGTTTGTTTGTCTGTTTCCATCTTTTTTTGAGATGCAATTCACGTACCATAATATTCATCCTTCTAAAGTAAACTGAAATTCAGGGTACTTGGGTGGCTCAGTCGGTTCAGCACCGACTTCGGCTCAGGTCATGATCTCACAGTTTGTGAGTTTGAGCCCCACGTCAGGCTCTGTGCTGACAGCTCAGAGCCTGGAGCCTTGCTTCAGATTCTGTGTCTCACTCTCTCTCTGCCCCTCCCCTGCTCACAATCTGTCTCTCTCTGTGTCTCAAAAATTTAAAAAAAACAAACAAACAATTCAGTGGGTTTTAGTATAGTCACGAGGTTGTACAATGATCACCACTATCTGATTCCAGAACTTTTTCATCACCAAAATAAAACCTGTATCCATTGGCAATTACTGCCCATTTTCTGCTCCCAGCAGCCATAGGTAAACACTAATCTACTTTCCGTCTCTAATTTGCCTGTTCTGGACATTCCACATGAATGGAATCCTGTAATACGGGGCTTTTTATGGCTCATTTCTTTCACTTAGCTTGTTTTCAAAGTTCATGTTGTCACACCTATCTGAACTTTATTACGTATTATGGCTGAGAAATATTTCATTATGTAGCTATATCACGTTTTGTTTCTCCATCAGCTGGTGGATATTTGGTTCTTTCTACTCATAACTGGATCTTAACCAGGAATTTTTGCATGCTTTCTCTTAGCCAGATCCTTTTTCCTAGTCTCTTTCCACAAAACAATGCTGGTTGGAGACAAAGCGTACGTAAAGCTAATGGCAATGACTCAGTCAGGTTTTAAAGAGTAAGTGATATATGACCTTTCCTTGTGGTGAGAACTCTCCAAGTATCCAGATAGTCAGGGGCTTGGAGGACGCAGGGTCCAGCAGCCAGCCACTCTGAAACAAAGGATTTTAATAAGTCCTGCCAATAGGTGATGCCAACTAGCAGAACAGTTGTCTTTCATGGCTCCCAGCAGCCTTCCCAAACTGTCACTTGAAGAAACACTAAAATCTCTTTTATTCGCAGCATACGGACCTATAAGGATTTTTCCAATATTGTCTTAGGGCAAAAGGAAATCATTAAAGTATTTAAATAGGTGAATGAATTAATCAGGTTTTGAGTTTTAAAGATCTCTCTGGCTGCCTTCTGGAACATGGACTGGAGAGAGCAAGAAGAGATACAGGAGGCCTGTTAGAAAGCTATTTACAGGAGCACCTGGGTGACTCAGTCGGTTAAGCGTCCGACTTTGGCTCAGGTCATGATCTCACGGCTCGTGGGTTCGAGCTCCGTGTTGGGCTCTGTGCTGACGGCTCGGAGCCTAGAGCCTGTTTCAGATTCTGTGTCTCTCTCTCTCTCTCTCTCTCAGAAATAAATAAAACGTTTAAAAAAGTTAAAAAAAAAAAGAAAGAAAAGAAAGCTACTTACAGAAGTCCTGGTGTGAACCAGTCCTGGTGTGAACCAGTCCTGGTGTGAACCGATGGTCTAGACCAGGGTAGTGTGATGGAGGCAGAGAGGGAGAGGATTTAGGAGCTTTGGGGTAACTTAGGCAACTTGGTGAATGATAGTTATGATAGTTACCATTTACTTCCCTGGGGTGAAACTGTAAATGAAAATGATGGGTGGGGAGTTAAGTGGGAAGGTGAGAGCATGAGGTTAATTTTGAACGTACTGAGTTTGAATTAACTGGATAACAACTACACTGTTCTATATATGCGTATGAGCAGGAAATTCGGTCGTTACTGGCTCATAAGTAGTAATTGAAGCAACTTGAAAGGAATCAGTTAGGGAGAATGTAGAGCAAGGAGAGAAGAGATGGGACTGCAAGGATTGCTCATGGTTTTTTTATTTTTTTTATTTTTTTTCCCAGTGTTGATTTTTGAGAGAGAAAGAGAGAGACAGTGCAAGCAAGGGAGGGGCAGAGAGAGAGGGAGACACAGAATCCGAAGCAGGCTCCAGGCTCCGAGCTGTCAGCACAGAGCCCGATGCGGGGCTCAAACTCACAAACCATGAGATCATGACCCAAGCCAAAATCAGACGCTTAACCGACGAGCCACCCAGGCGCCCCAGGATTGCTAATATTTAATCTGAAAGAAATCTGAGCCAGGGACCAAAGAAGTAGAAGGAAAACTAAGAGAATAAAATACAGGACCAAAAGAGGGGAGTGTTTCAGGGAGGGAGGGAGGACTAAAAAATTTTCATTGAATTTAGCAACATGGGAGTCACCTGTGATCTCAGCCAGATCATTTTTAGTGGTGTGATGCTGTATGGAATGCACGTGAAATAGGAGATAAGAAATAAAGACCAGAAGAAGAGATAACTTTTTCAAGAAGTTAACGAAAGAAAGGAACACGAGTTAGAGTAGATGGAGAATATCACTCAGGTAAGGACATGTCCAGTTTTCTAACATAGTGGCATTTCACTGGCAACAGCCCCAGCTTAGGTTGACTCTGACTCAACACTGAGAGCGTGGCTGGACCTCCCTGCTGGCTCTGAGCTTAGACCCCACCCCCCCATGACTCGTGCTTGTGTTTTCCTTGCCACAGGGTAAAGGATGAGCAAGGTGGGGCACCAGCATTAAACCAGCTCTTCTGCTTCCACAACAGGAGGTTCTGGGGGAAGACAAGCTGAAGGAGATACTCAAGGAGCGGGAGCTTAAAGTTTACTGGGGAACAGCAACCACAGGCAAGCCACATGTGGCTTACTTCGTGCCCATGTCTAAGATTGCGGACTTCCTGAAAGCAGGATGTGAGGTAAGACATTAGGGGTTCCCTGGGGAATGGCCAAGAAAACGATTTAACAAGGGCAGGGGAAAGAGGGGTGTTTGGAGGTACTTGGACAGAATCACATTTTGGTGGTCCCTCATCTCTTATGTCCAGGTAACGATTCTGTTTGCGGACCTTCACGCTTACCTGGATAACATGAAAGCTCCCTGGGAACTTCTAGAACTCCGAACCAGCTACTACGAGAATGTGATCAAGGCAATGCTGGAGAGCATTGGTGTGCCCTTGGAGAAGCTCAGGTTCGTCAAAGGCACTGATTACCAGCTCAGCAAGTAAGTTCTGGATCATCCACCCTCCTTGTGGCTCTCATGCTTCTAGCTAATTATAGGTCCTGTGGAGTCCAGGCACTCTGTAAACTTGGATTAGCAGTGCTTTGGCCCTACCAATTAAAAGCCATTAAAAATTTTATACTCTTTGTCCTCTTAACTCATCCATCAAAAATGTACTGACTTGTAAAGGCCTGTGTGCTATCCATTGTGCTGGAGATACAAATGTAATCACTCCTGCGGCCTTGCAGGGCTCCCAGCACATGGAGGAGTGATAAACTGATAAACACTCCAGCCCCCCGTTTTCCTTCTAGCCTCAGCAAATAAGGGTAAAATAAATCTAGTGCTCGCTTCAGCAGCACATATACTAAAAAAAGGGTAAAATAAATCTAAAAGAAAAATATTTCACTTGTTTCTCATCTCCCCAACAATTTTTACTGCTTCATATCTTTCTCAATTTTATTCAGATTTGTAGTATTAGCAGAGATAACGATTTTTGGTCCTAATTGTTTTAACTTAAGTCATTTCCTAAGTAATTTCTCCATGTGGCGCCTCATAATCTCCACATTTTTTGATTTTTAAAACCTCAATGAAGCGATGCATCGCTCTACTGGTCACTTTTGCATGTAAACCCTTAGAACAACTTTTTAAGGTAAGCATTGGTATGTCCTGTTTTCACAGAGAAGGAAACACATTCAGATTTAACTTTCTCAAGTTTATACTTCCAATAAGTAGAAGAGCCAGTACGTGAGCCTAGATCTCTTGCTTACAAGTTCATTTCTCTTTTTACTTCATCGATCGTAATTTTCTTTAGCCTTACTCACTTTGGACATTGAAAGTTTCTAATAAGGCACATAACATTCTTATGTAAACAGATGTTTGAATCCACACTTTCAGGAGAGCGCCTACAATTCCATTTATTTTTACACTTATTCTGTAGATCTTTATGAAGCACTTATTAGATGGGAAGCACTGTTCTGGGTCCTGGGTGTACAAAAGTAAACTAAACCAAAAACCCCTATCCTAATGGGGCTTACGTTTCAGCAAAAGGATACAGCCAAAGACAAGTGAATCAGCAACATGTATATAGTGTGTCAGATGGAGATAGGTGCTGCAAAGCAGGCGAGTGGGGGAGAGAAAGTTCTTGGAGTGTGGGGGTTTCTGTTTGAATAGAGTATTTAGAGAAGACCTCTATGATATTAGACCAAGACCTGAAGAAGGTGAGGGAGGGAGTCATGCAAACACTGAGTTCTTACTCTATGCCTCTTGTAGGTCCTGGGATCATAACAGTGAATGACTCAGGCAAGGTGTTTATTCTAGAATTGAACAGAATGTGGGGTATGAGGAGATGGGATAAATAAATAAAGCTACCTTGCTTCAAAGTCACTTGATCTTTTTGTATATACAAAAGTGACTTCAAAGGAAGATGGCTTTGTAAGTGCACACTTTGATGCACTCCCTCTGTTCCAAACAACAGCAGTGATAGATAAAAACATTAAAAAACACACACACACAAAGGACATAGCCAGGTTCAAAAACAAGCCAGACATCTCTGTGGTAAGAAAAACAGAATTGAAATGCAAGTTGGTGAGTTGGGCTGATGTTACAGGTGCGCTGGGCTCCAGACAGGAAGCTGGCAGTGGAGACAAACCAGGCTTACTGCTTAAGCCAGAGCATTAAGTAATGCTTTTTCCCTTTTCCCATTCCCATCCCTCCCTATCAAGGGAAGTAGAGCCAGGGAATGGGGTCACTATTACTCACCTGCCTGGGTCTTTAGGGACTTTTATCAAGCTTCAGGCCTATGGAGTTTAGAATATCAGCATACGAAGAATTAAACCAACCTGCCCACCATTTGAGTGTTAATGTCTATGATATTACCAAAAAGACAGAGTTCTAACTTGCTGTAAGGAATAACATCTATTTTTTAAAAAGGAAATTAAACAACAGAGGCAGAAATGAAGCATGAATATATAGAAATAAAAATCACTTAGAAATCTTGGAAATGTAAAAATTAGTCACTAAAGCCAAACCAAACCAAAACAGAAAATGCCACAGGGGCTACTGGTTGGCTCAGGCAGGAGACTAGGCACCTCTTGGCTTTGGGGTCATGAGCTGAAGCCTCATGTTGGGTGTAGAGATTATAAATAAACTCAACTTAAAAAACACACACACACAAGCCAGCTTTCAATAGATGGCATCAGCTCTAGACTGAACCAAGTTGAAGAGAAAGAGGTTCCCCCAGAATGCAGCCCAGAAAGATGGATAGAAAAACTAGTGTTTAAGATGTGGATGAGGACTTTTGTTTCCAGCGCTCTGGCACACTAGGTTCTCTGACCGGCCTTACTGCTGAAATCAACTGAAAAATGCTGGATAAAATATTTTTAAATAATTTTTAAACTTCCTGCATGCTTCAGATCAGTCATTTGACAAATAAGTCGAGAATACTCAGTGGCCAGAAACCCAACAAAAATGGGAATACAGAGATACTGTTATTTCAGGGTCCCCTGGTTGTCTCCGCCATTGATCTCAGGGTTGTGAGTTCGATCTCCATTTTGGGTGTAGAATTACTTAAAAATAAAATCTTTAAAAAAAAAAAAAAAGAAGAAGGCACTGTATTTTAATTAATCTAAGATGCCCTTAAAAATACTACTGGGGCGTCTGGGTGGCCCCGTCGGTTAAGTGTCCCAACTCTTGGTTTCAGCTTAGGTCATGATCTCACAGTTTGTGAGTTCAAGCCCCACATCTGGCTCCACATAGGCAGTGCAGAGCCTGCTTGAGATTCTCTCTCTCTCTCTCTCTCTCTCTCCTTCTCTCTCTGCCCTTCCCTACTCACTCTCTCTGTCTCTCAAAATAAATAGACTTCAAAAAAAATTTTTTTATACAGTTTTTTTTTAATGTTTTATTTATTTCTAGGAGAGAAAGAGAGAGAGACAGCGTGAGCAGGGGAGGGTCAGAGAGAGAGGGAGTCACAGACTCTGAAACAGACTCCAGGCGCCAAGCTGGCAGTCAACACAGAGCCCGACGTGGGGCTCAAACCCACGAACCGCGAGATCATGACCTAAGCGAAAGTCGGACGCTTAACCGACTAAGCCACCCAGGCGCCCCATTCTTCAAAAAATTTTTTAATGCTGCGATTTAATCTATAACATGCTAGTGTTTTATTTATTTGTTTATTTATTTTGAGAGAGAGAGAAAGACTACGCACTCATAGGCAAGTGGGGGAGACAGACAGAGAGGGAGAGAGAAAGAAAATCCTAACAGGCTCCAACGCAGAGCTGGAGGTGGGGCTCGATCCCACAACCCTGGGATCATGACCTGAGCCAAAATTAAGGGTCAGGTGCCAAACCAACGAAGCCAGTCAGGTGCCCCTCTAGATGAGTCTTTTAGACCTAGCATGTTAGGGGTGCCTAGGTAACTTAGCTTGTTGAGTTAGAGTCTTGCATTGGGCTCTGCGCTGAAAGTGCGGAGCCTGCTTGGTATTCTGTCTGTCCCTCTCTCTCTGCCTCTCCCCTGCTCACACACTCTCTAAATGAATGAATGGATGAAAAATAAATAAAATTCTGAAGGAAAACAATTTACAATCTAAAAAGTCTATGCCCACCTGAACTACCATTCAAGTATAGGAATAAAATACTTGAAAATATTTATCTGAAATAAGTTGTCTTCATGTCTTTATTGGCCATTTATGTTTCCTCATCTATGAAGTATCTATGCAAGTAGCCATTTTTCTTTCTTTTTTTTAAGACTTCCTTATGTATCCCTGGATAGCAAATCCTTTTGTCATTTATATAGCATGAGGATAGAGTAATAACCACTGGAACAGAACAGAGAGTTTCAGAAATAGACCCTCATAAACATGGTAACTTAATTTATGACAGAGCTGGCATTGCAGACCAGCAGAGAAAGAATAAACTTTTTAAGAAAAAATGGTGCAAGACAATGAGTTACCCACATGGGGGAAAAATGATCCCTCCATTCAGAGTGGATTAGAGATTCAACTGTAAAGGCCAAACTGTGAAACATAAAAAGACCATATCTTATAAGACTATCTTATAATCTCAGAGCAGGGAAGATTCAACAAAAAACACAAATCACAAATCACAGGAAAAGATTAATGAATTCAAATTATTATTAAGACCTTCAGTGGCGCCTGGGTGGCTCAGTGGGTTGAGTGCCTGAATGTTGATTTCAGCTCAGGTCATGATCTCACAGTTCACGAGATCGAGTCCCACATCGGGCTCTGTGATTGCAGCATGGAGCCTGCTTGGGATTCTTTCCCTCTCTGCCTCTCTTTCTCCCTCTCTCTCGTAAATAAATAAACTTTGGGAAAAAATAGAGTGATATTTGGAATAAGAGGATGGCCCAGTTACATTTTAGAAGCCCCTGGGCAGCTATGCTCTCCTGGAACGGGAGAGTACGTTAATGTGCTTGTGGATGAGAGGGAGGCCTTGGCCCAGGTTCACAGCTGTCCCCTCTTCCTTTCCCCTTCAGAGAGTACACACTAGATGTGTACAGACTCTCCTCCGTGGTCACACAACATGATGCCAAGAAAGCTGGGGCTGAGGTGGTAAAGCAAGTGGAGCACCCTTTGCTGAGTGGCCTGCTGTACCCCGGACTACAGGTACTCAAGAGGGAGGGAGTCGCCCGATGACCTTTTCTGCTCTGTTTCTCACTCCTGGACACAAACCTCTCCCTCAGCCTCCATTAAGCCCATGTACCTGCTATTCCCTCACTGTGCCGTGGGCCTTCCTTCCTGTCTCCCTCCCCTCCCCATTCTCGCAGGCCTTTGACTTCTTCCGCTGTAAGTCCTCCCCATCTGTCCTTTAAAACGCTGCTTATCTCACACATCTTTTTTTTAATTTATAAATCAGTTTATTTATAGATTAATTTTCTTTTAAGTAAATTCTACAGACAATATGGGGCTCAAACTCTCAACCCTGAGATCAAGAGCCACATGTTCCACCAACTGAGCCAGCCAGGTACCCCCAGATTTTATGTTTTCTTAAAGTACATTTCAGTTAACAACCCTATTTACACAGGTATCCATGGGAATTCATTCCAGTTATTTACAGATCATACTTAGAAACCACACCCTAAGTCTTCTGGGCAGAGTTACACTGGATGTGTCTACTGGCTGAAAATGGCCTGATGGCCAGCCTGTTTACACATATGTAGGTAATACATTTGTTTCTTCGTGTCTTCACAGTACAGGACACACACAGAGGCCAGACCTCCCAAAGAATACTTTGCCATGTCACACATCTTCTCTGTGTTAATCATAATCACTTAAGTGAAGAAAATTTCAGAGTGATGTGCAAAAATAAACTTCAGCCATGATTCTATTTTCTGTTAAACCAAACACATCATATTTCATGTGTGTGTAGAGGATATTCGTATGACCAAGGAGAAAGATGGAAAAATTCAAAAAAAATTTTTTAAGTAGTTAAAATTGGGGCACCTGGTGGCTCAGTCGGTTGAGTGCCTGATTCTTGGTTTTGGCTCAGGTCACGATACCAGGGTTGTGGGATCGAGCCTTGCATTGGGCTCTGTGCTGAGCGTGGAGCCTTTTTAAGACCATCTCTGGGGGCGCCTAGGTGGCTCAGTCAGTTAAACGTCCGACTTCAGCTCAGGTCATGATTTCGCAGTCCATGAGTTCGAGCCCCATGTTGGGCTTTGTGCTGATAGCTCAGAGTTTGGAGTCTGCTTCAGATTCTAGGTCACCCTCTCTCTCTGACCCTTCCCCACTCACACTCTGTCTCAAAAATAGACAAACATTAAAAACATACAGGCATCTGGATGGCCTAGTCGGTTAAGCATCCGACTTCGGCTCAGGTCATGATCTCACGCTCAGGTCAAGATCTCACGGTTCGTGGGTTCGAGCCCCACATCAGGCTCTGTGCTGACAGCTCAGAGCCTGTTTCAGATTCTGTGTCTCCCTCTCTCTGCCCCTCCCCCACTGAGGCTCTGTCTCTCTGTCTCAAAAATAAACAAACATTAACAAAATTTTTTTTAATATTAAAAAAAAAACTTTGTCTACCTCTGCCCCTTTGTTTCCCCCTGCTCATGTGCCCTCTCTCTAAAAAATAAAATAATAATTAAAATGTTTACGTTTCAGTCACATTGGCTATCTTTCACATATATTTCAGTGCTCACAAGCCACACGTAGCTAGTATCTAACCTACTGGGCAACACAGATATATAATATATTCATCATTCCAGAACATTCTAGTAGACAGTGCTGTTGTAGATTATTCCTGCTTGCTCACCTCTCTCTTCCTCTCCTCCTTCCTCATCCCTCCATTCGATCAGACACGAAATTTTATCAATTCTGCTTCTTAAAATCTCTTACGTTTGTTTTTGTTCTACATCCCCCCTGACTTGATTCAGCATTTTTTCTTACCTGGACTCTCACAGCAGCCTTCTGGCTATTTTCTTTGTCTCTAATCCAAAGGCCTTCACCCAGTGCTCTGTCTGCCCTCTTACTGGTAGATCTTTTTACATTGTGGCCCAGGATGATGCTAGGCACCCTAGCACGACATTTAGGGTCCCTACTTCTCTGATGCCATCATTAACCACTTCCTACATCCGTTGAAGTTTGTGCTTTTGCAGACTGAATCACTCATAATTTCCCTAAACATTTCACACCTCTGTGCCCTCTGACATCTGTTTCCTCTGCATGATGGAAAACATCTATATATTCTTCAAAACCAAGCTCAGCCCACAGTCTGCTTCCAGGAAGCCTTCACTTCCGCCTGTCTGAGCAGCTAGAGGTCAGCATTTCTTTCTTTGTGTTAGCACCGTTCCTTGAATGAACATCAGGGTAGCCCTTCGCACACTGTACTCAAGTAAATCTGTTTACGTGTCTCTCTTTTCAACTATTTAACTGGCTTATTAAAGGCAGAGTCTGGGACTGATTCAACTCTGTGTCCACAGGGTGGGCTCTAGGCCTGGCATGTAGTGACAATACCTGTTTGCTTACCAGTTTAATCTAGCCCTTTTTTCCTGAGCTCTCACAGCACTTTATTCTTACTCCATTATTTGACATTTGTCACAGGCTACCTTATTCACTGTGTATCTTTGACATGATCATGTTGTGTCTTCTCCTTCTTCCCTCCCTTCCCCACTGGATTGTGAGCTTCCTAAAGGCAGAAGCTTTTCTTCCCAACCCCCCAACCCCCACCGCCATGGCACCCCCATGGAATACTGTTAACCGTAGGCACTCAGCAGACATTTCTTCTGCTCCTGAGGCCAACAGGGAGGCTGGATGCTGCTTATTCACTTCCTGGCTTTACTTTCTGGGGGGGGAAAAAATCTAATGATTTTCAAGCTTCTAATTTCCCAGATCCATATAGAAGAAATACAGTAGGAGATTATGCTCATGTGTTTTTTGTTTGTTTGTTTTTTCCTCCACAGGCCTTAGATGAAGAGTATTTGAAAGTAGATGCCCAGTTTGGAGGTGTTGATCAGAGAAAGATTTTCACCTTTGCAGAAAAGGTCGGTATCCTCTTTTCTTTTTTCTGTTGTACCACAGAGGTGTGCAGTTAAAGTTTATTGAATATGTTGATCCCACCACTTACAACTATAGAGAAAGAAAGTTGCCCCTTATCACACAGTTAGTGACTGAACAGAAATTAGCACTCTGACCTGTCTGACTCAAAAACCCGTGTTCTTGGGGTGCCTGGCTGGCTCAGTCTTGGTTTTGGGGTTGTGAGTTTGAGCCATGTTGGGTGTAGAGATTACTTACAAAGAAAAATCTTTAAAAAAAAAAAAACAAAACTATGTAGGGGCATCTGGGTGGTTCAGTCAGTTAAGCATCCAGCTTTGGCTCAGGTTATGATCTCACGGTTCATGAGTTCAAACTCCACATCAGGGTCTCTGCTAGCAACGTGGAGCCCGCTTCGGATCCTCTGTCCGTCTCTCTCTCTCTCTCTGCCCCTCCCCTNCCGTGTTCTGGCTGCCACCAGGAAACTGTCCCCAGGCCTGTTGGATTTGCTTCTTTCCTAGGAGTGCAGTTTCTAGGGAAAGGCACCACCAGGCAGAACTATTGATCTTTCCCAGAGCATTCAGTCTGTATTGCTCTGCATCTTACCTAAACCACTCACTTCTGAATTGAGGTTAGCAGGGTTTAAATGAAGAAATCAGAGCAAACCTTTAATAGTTCTTTTTGGGGAAAGAACTTGAGTCAGTTGAAAAGGGCTATTGAGAAATGGTTGGTATTTTTGAAAGCTTCTCAAAACCTCATCTTGGCAAGGGCATGGAGAAAACACTGTTAGTGGCAATGTACATTCCTGAAGGGTAGTTTGCCCTAATAATGATACAAATTCATGCTAAGGAGATAACTTTTTAAAAATTTTTTTGAAGTTTATTTATTTTGAGAGAGAGTGTGTGTGTGAGCAGGGAAGGAGCAGAGAGAGAGGGAGAGAGAGACAATCTGAAGCAGGCTTCACACTGGCAGCGCAGAGCCCGATGTGGGACTCGAACTCACGAACCATGAGATCATGACCTGAGCCAAAACCAAGAGTTGGATGCTTAACCAATTAAACCACCCAAGTGCTCCGAGGAAATAATTTTAAGAGTGCAGTTTCAGTTATATATGAAAGTAGTTATCACATTTTCAATTTAAAGGAAAAATCTAGAAATAAGAGCACCTGGATGGGTCAGTCAGTAGAACGTGCAACTCTTGATCTCAGGGTTGTAAGTTCAAGGCCCATGTTGGATGTAGAGACTACTTAATAAAATCTGGGGTGCCTGGGTGGCTTAGTCGGTTGAATGTCCAACTAAAATTCAGCTCAGCTCATGATCCCAGGGCTGTGGGATTGAGCCCCACGTTGGGCTCCATCCTAAACATGGAACCTGCTTAAGATTCTTCCTCTCTTGGGCCTCCTGGTGGCTCATTCGGTTAAGCATCCAACTTTGGCTCAGGCCATGATCTCAGGGTTCATGAGGTTGCGCCCTGCGTTGAGCTTTGCACTGACAGTGTGGAGCCTGCTTGGGGTTCTCTCTCTCCGTCTCTCTCTGCCCCTTCCCCACTTGTGTGCACATGCTGTCTCTCTCTCTCAAGAAAATAAATAAACTTAAAAAAAACAACAATGAGATTCTCCCTCTGCCGCTCTCCCTTGCTTGCATGCACTCTCTTCAAATAAATTGTTTTTAAAAATCTTTTTAAAAAAATCAAGAAATAAACTCCTATCCAATGGCAAGGGATTGGTTAAATATGTTATGATTACACCTCGTAACGGAATATTATATAGTATTTTTTAAATGGTTTTTGGATGTCTTTTTTATTAAGTTTTTAGTTTTATTTCCAGCATAGCTAACATACAGTGTTATATTAGTTTCAGGTGTACAATATCCTGATTCACCAGTTCTGTAGATTACTCCGTGCCTGTCACAAGTGCATTCCCCCAGCCCCCAAGCCACCTCCCCTCTGGTAACCACCAGTTCTCTAATTAAAGGTGTTCCTAGGTTTGACTCTCCTCACTTTTTATTTTCCTTTGCTCATTTGTTTTGATTCTTAAATTCCACATATGCCTTGGGGCACCTGGGTGACTCAGTCGGTTAAGCAGCTGACCAGCTCAGGTCATGATCTTGGAGGTTTGTGAGTTCAAGCCCCACTTCAGGGTCTGTGCTGACAGCTCAGAGCCTGAGCCTGCTTTGGATTCTGTGTCTTCCTCTCTCTGCCCCTCCCTTCCCCTCCCTCTCTCTCAAAAATAAATAAACGTTAAACCTTTTTTCTTTTATATAAATAAGAAGAATACATATATAGTAGAGTCCCAAAGTCTAAAATATTTATTTGGTCCTTTACAGAAAAGTTTTGCTCACCCTTACCCTAGAGATTGCAACATGTGTCTTTGTTTAAATTAGGTATTTTTACCACTTTCAACAATGTATGAACCTGCAGTTTTATCCATTTAACCCCTTCTGCCTTTTATGCTATTGTCATATATTTCACTTGTACATATATTTTAAATCCCAAAGACTTCATCATAACTCCTTTCCAGACAGTCAGTTTTCACGTATTCTCATCCCTACTTCCCCTTCCTGGTGCTCTTGACTCCTTCCTGCACTTCTGTGCCTCTGTGCTTCCTTCTGGGATCATTTCCCTTCGGCCTGAAGGGCCCCCACCTTGGATTTGGTGTTGGTAGTGCAGGTCGTTAGTAATGAATTCCTTCAGCTTTCTTTTGTCTGAAAACATCTTTCTTTTATTTTCACTGGATATCAAATCTAGGTTGGCAATTATTTTTCTTGTAGCACTTTAAGGCGTCATCCCATTGCCTCTGACTGCCTTAGTTTCCATGGAGAAGTCACCTATAAGTATTATTGTTTCTCTTTTATAGATAAGAACTGCTTTTCTCTGGCTGCCTTTAGGGTTTTTTCTATCTCTGATTTTCAGCAATTTGCCTGTGATGTTTTTTGGCTATAGTTTTCTTGGTATTTATCCTACTTGGATTTTGCTGAGATTCCTGCATCTGTTTTCAGCAATTTGGGGCAATTGTCCCCTACTATGTCCTTAAATATTGCTTTTGTCCTATTCTCTCTCTCCTGCCCTGGGACCCTAATTTTACATAGGGTAGACCTCTTGACCACATTCTATGTGTCTTTATTTATTTATTTATTTATTTTTAGTATTTATTTGACAGGGAGCACAAGTGAGGGAGGGTCAGAGAGAGGGGGGCAGAGGATCCAAAGCAGGCTGTGCGCTGACAGGCTGACAGCAGTGAGCCCAATGTGGGGCTCGAACTCATGAACTGCAAGATTGACCTGAACTGAAATTGGAAACTCAACCCATTGAGCCACCCAGGTGCCCCTCCCATGTGTCTCTTATATTCTGTTATTTTCCCTTTTTTGTCCCTTCTGCACTTTGGTTTGGTTATTCTCTACTGACTTTTCTTCAAGTTTATCAATCCTGTCTTCTGTTAAATCCATCTAATATTGTACTGTACCATTTTAGAACTTCCATTTGGTTCTCTTTTATAGATTCCAGCTCCCTTTTACAATTCTGTCTTTTATCCAGTTTGTCTATCTTTCCCTGTTTCCTTTAACACACCAATCATAGTTATTTTGACATCCTGAACTGTTTATTCCAGTATCTGGATTGTTCCTGGATCTGCTTTTATTGACTGTTCTCTCTTAACTATCAATCTTTTTTTTTTTTTTCTGTTTTCCCTTTTCTAATACTTTTTTATTGTATCAAAGATATCATAGATATGTGGTAGAGACTCTGGATTATGCTTATAAAGGGTGTAGTGTTTTCTGTAGGCTGTTGAATAACTGACCTATCACCTTGATCCTTTCGGGGGTAGGTTTTAGGCTTTGTCAGAACAGGTTTATTTCATGGCACCTGGGTGGCTTAGTCAAAGCATCCAACTTTGGCTCAGGTCATGATCTCACGGTTCATGAGTTCAAGCCCCATGTGGGGCTCTGTGCTGACAGCTCAGGGCCTAGAGCCTGCTTCAGATTCTATGTCTCGGGGTGCCTGGGTGGCTCAGTCAAGTGTCTGACTTCAAAGATTCTCTGTCTCCCTCTTCCTCTGCCCCTCCCCTGCTTGCGTGCTCGCTTGCTCACTCACTCTCTCTCTCTCTATCTCTCTCAAAAATGAACATTAAAAAGAAGAAGAAGAGGTCTGTTTCAGTTTGCCCTTCTATGGTGTGGTTTTTATTCCTAGGATGTGGCTTTTCTGGGATCTCAAACTCAAATCTCAGGGTGTTCACAAAGGCCTCTCTACTTTGAGTGAACCTAAACTTCAGCCTCCACTCCCCAGCACTGTGCGGCTTCTGAAACCTCTGTGCAGATCCCCAGCCTCCCAGCACCTGTTCTCTGCTGGGCTCCCTGGTGTCTCTGTGTGCACACACCGCCATGAGTCAGCTAATAAATAACTGGGGAATTTTGACTTAGATTTGGGGGTGGGGGGGCTTGCTTCTCTCTGAACCCTTCCCCAGTCCTAGACTCCCGGCAGCCCTGAACTCCAGTCTCTGTCTCTACTTGATCAGACAGCTGCTCTCTTTCTCTCAGCACCTGATTTGGGAAAAATGCCCTCAAGGAAAAGCCATGTTGAGTGCAGGGTCACCTTTGCTTTCCCTTCTCTCAAAATGTATAGTTGTACACCTATTGCTGTCAAATGCCTGCGGATGGTCATTTAATGTATTTCCAGCTTTTATAGTTGTTTATGGTGGTAGGGTAAATCCAATAGCCTCACAATGTAATACTAATAGAAAAACAGTAGGGAAAACTTTGTTTATGTTATGTATACCATCGAAAGGTTGTATATTCAGTGCAATGGATTATTACTCAGCCACAAAAAAGAATGAAATCTTGCCATTTGCAATGATGTAGATGGAGCTAGAGAGTATTATGCTAAGCAAACTCAGTCACTCAGAGAACGATACGTACCACAACGTGATTTCACTCATGTGTGGAATTTTAAGAACAAAACAAATGAACAAAGGGAAAAAAGAGAGAAGGGCAAACCAAGAAACAGATTCCTAACTATAGAGAACAAACTGATGGTTAGCAGAGGGGAGGTTGGGGGAGAGGGGAGACAAGGTAGGTAGGTGAAGGGGATTAAGGAGAGCACTTGTGATGAGCACAAGGCATTGTATGCAAGTGTGGAATCACTATATTGTACACCTGAAACTAATATTATACTGTACATTAACCACAATTTAAATAAAAACTTAAAAAAGTGTTGTCTATTCAGTGGAGAGACTGAAAAGACTATATCAGACTATTAAGTTACTTGCCAAGTTAGATGAGATTAGGGCATGAAGGAGGAGTTTATACTAACTGTGCTTTGTGTGTTTCTTTCTAACCCCTCAGTACCTCCCTGCACTTGGTTACTCAAAACGGGTTCATCTGATGAATCCTATGGTTCCAGGATTAACCGGCAGCAAAATGAGCTCCTCAGAAGAGGTAGGTTTGCCAACTCTGACTTGAGTTTAGAACTCTTCAGCAAGAGAGAAGCTTGGTAGCTTAGTTGGTTGGGCGTCCACTTCTGATTTCAGCTCAGGTCATAATCTCACAGTTTGTGGGATTGAGCCCCACATCAGGCTCTGCACTGGCAGTGAGCAGCCTACTTGGGATTCTCTCTCTCTCTCTCTCTCTCTCTCTCTCTCTCTCTTTCTTTCTCTTTCTCTCTCTGCCCCCCCTCTGCTCACATATGCACCCTCTCTCCCTCTCTCNCTGCTCATGCTGCCTCTCTCTCTCTCTCTCTCTCTCTCTCTTTCTTTCTCTTTCTCTCTCTGCCCCACCTCTGCTCACATATGCACCCTCTCTCCCTCTCTCTCAAATAAACTTTAAAAAAAAAAAGACTTTAACAGAAAGAAACCTTCAGTAAGAGGTGAAGTAAAGATACTGACGACTCAAAAGCACAGTTACCTGGCTAACTAGAATTCTTATAGATTTGAACTCCAAGGAATCTGAAGTTCATCCCATTAATTCCAGTGGTTCTTGAGTGTTGAAGGACCTAAAGCAGTCCTGATGGGATCCAGTCATAATCTTAACCATCTTACTGCTGCTAGTAAAGCACACAAGCAAAAGTAATGTCTTCCTTCATCCACTGTGGTAAATCTCAGCCTTAGGTGGTGAGGTTAATGAGGTAAGGGTTACATTTCACCAAGTAGCATCTTTTTTTAAACTTTTTTTTTTTTTTAATTTTTTAATTTATTTCTGACAGAGAGAGACAGCATGAGCAGGGAAGGAGCAGAGAGAGAGGGAGACACAGAATCTGAAACAGGCTCCAGGCTCTGAGCTAGCTGTCAGCACAGAGCCCGACACGGGGCTCAAACTCACGAACTGAGATCATGACCTGAGCTGAAGTCGATACTTAACCGACTGAGCCACCCAGGTGCCCCTCACCAAGTAGCATCTTGATTCTTAGGGTGATAATTTGATATAACTAATATGACAAATACAATATTTTTTAATATTTAAAAGTACTGCTTAGGGAAAATGCTCTTTTGTTTTAATCACTAAGGGGACAGAATGGAAGACTCCATGGAACCCAAAGATGTGGAAGTTTGAGTTTGGGGTTCCCAAACACAGTTGACCTTCAGAACCACCTAAGGAAAGCATTGATTAGACTCTGTTCTTAGAGATTCTGATGAAGTGGTTCTAGGAAACAACTCAGGAATCTGTATTTTCTTTCAAATTTTAGGTGATTCCAATTGAACCCGCATTTGGGTGCTCATCTGGTTCTTTAAATCTGACTTCTCAGTCTTTGATCAGAGATCAGTAGATATATGCATGGAAACTGTTCTTATTATTTTTAAAGGAATATATTCATTCGTTTTTCTCTATGTCAAGATGCTCCATGTATCACTTATTTCTCTGAGTTACTTACCACTCCCCCTATTTGGTGACACCCCCCCTACCCTGACCCCAGAAATCAGTGTTAGTTAGCAGCAGCTCCTGAACACGACTGAGTCAGAATCATGCAAGAGCTTTTTCAAAATACAAATATCTGGCTCAGCCTCAAGAGATTTTGATTCATTTCCCAGTAATTTACATTTTTTGCAAGCACCCCAGGTGATTCATACACAGACCTACATGGACCGGAATTTGGTAACCACTGAACCCAGAGACCCGTGAGCTTACTCACTCCAAATTAAGAAACAACTCCTCTTACCCTAAAAAGGAAAAATGACTCTAGATAATACACAGTACGTGGTGTAGGGGTTGCTGTGAAATAGGTCACCTCACACATTGTTGATGGGCCTAGCAGTTTTGAGTAGCTAAATTATTAAGGAAATAATCCCAGAGAAGGGGAAAAAAAAACTCTGCAAAGATGTCCATCGTAATACTATATATTATTTGTATAAATTAGAACATAATCTAACAGTTTAGAAATCATTAAAGAAATTATATTGTCACTAGTAATTGGGACTATAATACACCATAAAAATTACAAATGAGGGCAAGGTAGCCACTCAGAAATACTTATGTTAGAGTCTCAAGTGAAAAAGCAAAGGGTAGACATTTGTTCTCGAACGACAGACTTGTAATGATTCTCTGTGTTACAGGCAAGGCCTGGGAAGAAAACAGGAAAATTGAACTAGTTATTTTTGTTGAGGGGGCAGTATTGTGAGTGGCTCTTGACTCTGATTAATTCTGCTTTTGTTGAAGCTGTTACGGTTTAAACCTCTGTTTAAAAGAAAAATGGAAATACACAGATTTGTTGAGCATATTCTCATTTCCCACCATAAGAGGTCTCTTCTCCTCCGCGGCTTCTAGGAGTCCAAGATTGATCTCCTTGACCGGAAGGAGGATGTGAAGAAAAAACTAAAGAAGGCTTTCTGTGAGCCAGGGAATGTGGAGAACAATGGAGTTCTGTCTTTCATCAGGCATGTCCTCTTTCCCCTCAAGTCCGGTAAGACCCTCTGATTGCTTCTCAGAGGCCAGGCCGAGGTAGCAGAAATAGCGCTGGGATCGCCCTTGTGATTTGTCAGAGTCTTCCTTCAGCGCTGGCTTCCCGGATTCTGTGCTCTGGCTTCTCATCTGCCGACATGCATTTAGAGTTGGGATGTCATTTCACTGCCCATGAGGTTGTTACCAAGGTTAGGTTCTAAGTGGGGTGTCAGCGTGGGCAGGGGTTGTAGACATGAAGGTGGGCACAGGCATGCTTAATTAGAGGAATA
>NW_027530853.1:69305-105145 GCF_008692635.1 Crocuta crocuta | reverse complement strand
ATATTCATATATATGTATATATATATATATATATATATGTCACCATCCTTCCCCTTGGATGCCAGCTGGGTTGCTAGCTCATCCAATTTAAGAACAATAAAATGGCACATAATAAAGTTCAAAATATGTAGTAAAAACTAAAACACCCATAACATTTGAGCTAGGAATGCTGGTGCTGCCATTATCAATGAGTTTCTTGGCACAGATCTGTTTTCTTACAGAGTTTGTGATCCTTCGAGATGAGAAATGGGGTGGAAACAAAACCTACACCACTTACTTGGACCTGGAAAAGGACTTTGCTGATGAGGTAACACCAAAGGAGGGGTCATCCCCACTGAATTCCTTCTGACAGACGTCTCTGTCTTGGCCCAGCCAGGTTTCTAGAACGCCCCACAAGGCGCTGCTCAATGCTGACGTGTATTGTGTTAGTGTCTTAATGAGGATTCAAGCGGGTCACAGTTTAGATGGGCAAATGGCACAAAGCTAGGATATTGGCGTCCTCATCACTCTGCAAAGGATTTAACCTGGAATGAAGGACCAAACCCAGCAGATGAAGCATTTCAAGGAGAGGTGCAAACTCGAGGTTCAAAAAAGAAACACCTGAGGAAGGTGGCTAGCTAAAGCTAGCTAAAGGGTGCTGAGGATCTCAACAGTTTAACAAAAGAATTACCAGGTGCCCATGTGTGAGGCACCATGGTAGGGGCTGGCATTACAGAGAATTAAATCCTCATGAAGGGGGTGCCTGGATGGCTCAGTTGGTTAAGCATCCAACTTTGGCTCAGGTCATGATCTCACAATTCGGAAGCTCGAGCCCCACATTGGGTGACCCCAAGCCCCACTTTGGGCTCTACGCTGACAGCGCGGAGCCTGCGTGGGATTCTTTCTCTTTCTCTCTCTCTCTCTCTCTCCCTCCCTCTTCCTCTCTCTACCCCTCACTCGCACCCTCTCCCTATCATAAATAAATTTATAAAAAGAATCCTCATGAAGCTCATGGCCCACTGGGAGAGGCAGGCATAGAAACAAGTATCGTTGCTGTATGACTATATGATGACGATGTATATACGGTCCAGAAATATAATAGGAGGAAACGATTGCCTGTCTGGCCAAGCTTTACAGAGGGAACAGTCTCCAAACAGAGGGAAGAAATTGCACAAAGACACGGTGAGATGAAGCAAGACAGTATGGAATCACAAGTAGTTTGGTCTGACACGAGTCCAAAAGGTGAGGCAGAGTGTTGTGGGAGAGAGAGGCAGGGCCAGGTCATAAAGGGCAGATGTGAAGATGTGTGCATATGTGGAATGAAATGGGGGCTTTCAATTGACTCTGATTTTGGGTGGAATCAGCAATGTGACTGGGCTGTCGGAAACATTAGTGAAGTCTTGGTGTAAGTCATCAGAAATGTAGAGTCTGGAACCACGGAGTTGATAGTCCTTTGAGTTCTCCACTGTTGTGAGTACATTTGGGGTTGTGCGTTCAGCTCTGAACTTCAGTTTTCTGAGGTTTGTTTGACCATCTGGGCTGTGTTGGTGGGGAGAGGGAGGATGCTGTGATAGGGAACAGACCCAAGCCCTTGTCACAGGAGCACACTTGAAGGAACGGAGGATGTTTAGCTGGGAATCAGGCCTGTGTTCCGTCATCCTCAAATATGTGACAGATTCCCGTGGGAGAGGGGTTGGATTTCTTCCTGTGGCACCAGAAGGCTAAACCAGGTCTGCAGGTGGGGACCACGGGGTGGGGAGTATGTTCGGGTTCAACATCAGGGAGAGCTGTGCAGTGACAGCTGGACTGTGGCAATGGACTGGGCATTGCCATCACTGAGGTGTTCAGGCAGAGGCTGGAAGACCATTGCAGACACCATTGTGTAAGGGACTGAACATCAAATAGAAGAAAAGGCTCAGTGACCTCCAAGCTCTGCAGCCCTCAAAGCCCATCTTTTGGACATTCACAGCCGTTGCTGTGAAACCCTTCTATCTGCAGTCTGAGGCCGGCCACAGAACCCACACTGCACTCCTCAGTCCTGTGAACGGTCATTTGGGGGAAGAACGAGAAGGATAGAAGAACTGTGTCTGAAAAAAAGAGCTTGGAGCAGCATTAGCCAATAGCACTTTCTGTGACCGGGGACATGTTCCATATGTACCGCCGCCTCACACAGCAGCCACTGGCCACGTGTGGCTGGTCAGCCTTAGAACGTGCCCAGTGTAGCTGAAAAACTGAATTTTAGTTTACATTTGAATATCCACATGAGGCTAGTGTCTACCGTATTGGACAGGGCAGGTCTAAAGCTTTTCTGTTGTTAAAATTACACATTCCCAGGACGCCTGGGTGGCTCAGTCGGTTAAATGTCCAACTTTGACGCAGGTTATGACCTTGTGGTTTGTGAGTTCAAGCCTCTGAGCTGTTAGCACAGAGCCTGGAGCCTGCTTCAGATTCTGGGTCTCCCTCTCTCTGCCCCTCCCCTACTCACGCTCTGTCTCTCAAAAATAAATAAACATTTTTAAAATTTTTATTTAATTACACATTCCCAAGGAAATGAAGGAATACCCTCAGAGACAAAAATGTAGGCACTGTTGTATTGCAGGTATTCATACCTAAGAGACATCGCCTCAGAATATCTCGCAGGTGCTTTCAGGCCAGATTTGGGAGTAAAAGCACTAGTCATGGGACACAAGAAAAATTGAATTGCTGAACTCCTACCATGTACTTGCACTCCTCACCATTTTCACCCACATTATGTGATTTCATCCTCATTCTGACTCTCAGAGATACAGGTATTATCTACAGTTTTTAAGTGAAGAATCCCAGACTTAGAGGAGTTAACTGCCTGGTGCGGGTGTCGCACAGCTAGCTGGGACTCTAACCCCGGTCTAACTCCAGAGCCCTCGCTCTTTCTCCTCGCTCACTCAGCTCGCTGAGACCGCCCTCCCTCAGGCTGTCTCCTTGGGTTGCCTATGTGAGAGTGTCTCTGCCTCCAGCTGCCTCTAGTTTGTGCCACTATTCTAAGCATGACTGGAGGGACTGGAAGAATTTGACTAATAAAAACATTCAGCCTCTAAAAACCCTCAGGTTAGTATGGAATTCAGAGTCAAAAAGCTTAAATCTCAGACAGTAAGATAATCTTTCTGAACCTGTTTCCCCTTCTCTGTCTGCTTTGTCAGCTTCACAGGATTGTTCTGAGGATCAAGTAAGACTGTAGGGGGCAGTGGTGTCTGACGGCCCAGTCAGCTCAGGTCATGATCTCATGATTCATGAGTTCGAGCCCCGCATCGGGCTCTGCACTAGTGGTGCAGAGCCTGCTTGGGATTTTCTCTCTCTCTTTCTCTCTCTGCCCCTTCCCCGCCTACATGCTCTCTTCTCTCTCCAAATAAGTGAATAAACTTAAAAAAAATAAAAGACTGCTGGAGACACCCTGCACCCTCCACACACATTGTCCTTAGTGGACTCGGACATCACGTGCCCCATCTCACAGAGCCTTTGGATGCTTTTGCAGGTTGTACACCCTGGAGACCTCAAGAATTCTGTTGAGGTCGCCCTGAACAAGTTGCTGGATCCTATCCGCGAAAAGTTTAATACTCCTGCACTGAAGAAACTGGCCAGCGCTGCCTACCCAGACCCCTCAAAGCAGAGTAAGGCGAGCCGGGGTGGGGGAGGGCTGAGGGTGCTTGGCATTGTCGGGACAGAGAGCCTGTCAGTGGGCTTCAGAAGGACTGCCTTAAATTGAGAGCCTGAGAAGCCCGGGGGCCTGAAGTGCAGCAATATCGTACCCTGTTGACTCCTGGAACGGAGCTGGAGTCATCTGGACTTTGGGACGATGCTGTGGTTACGTCCTGCCGTACCGCGTCTGCTGTGAGACACGGACTGGGATCCTTCACTAAATCCTCTTCGATTAGAAGACCAGCTGGGTTAAACCAGGAGGCTAACGCAACTTCTCAGGCCGAGTCTGCACAGCTCCTTGGGGAAGCTCATCTTCAGCTTTTCCCCGTTCCCTTCCACGGACTTCTCGCTGGCTCTTGGTTGGCCATCCACTTACCCATGATGCTGAGTTATTAACTTTGATGGTTTTGTGTGACTCTCCCAGAAAAGACTCCATCAGTGGACGTGGGGGGCATGAATAGAAATACCTAGAGGTAGCAGAGCTACTACTGTCCCTTCCCAGAGGTTGCCAGCCCTGTTTTAGAGAAGATACATCTAGGGACACCCAGCTAACACAGTCGGCAGGTGACTTTTGAGCTCCGGGTCATGAATTCAAGTCCGTGTTAGGCATAGAGATTACTTTAAAAAAAAATAACAAGAAAAAACTGAATGTATAGATTGTGGNGAAAAGATTTCTGATCCCTTGGGGGTTCTTCTCTTTCCCAGAGCCAACTGCCAAAGGTCCTGCCAAGAATTCAGAGCCAGAGGAGGTCATACCATCCCGACTGGATATCCGCGTGGGGAAAGTCATTAGTGTGGACAAGGTACTCCTTTTTCACCACGTCCCAGAGAAGCAGACCAGGGTCACGTTTGTCTGTTTCCATCTGGAGGAAACCTGGCCTGGGATGGGAAGCAACATCCCGGAGGTCATAGTGCAAGTCAGAACACAGGTGTCTGGTTCCAGGTGTCAGGCTTTTTTTTCCCTTTGCTGCCTCTGGACCTTATGCAACCAAACACAGCCAGGAACTCAAAGCCGGGGTTGGGGGAGGAGAGGATATTAGTCAGAGGGAGCTTGCTTATCAGTTAAATCTGGTCTGATAGACTCTTCTGGTCTCTACCGGCTTGTCTGAACTTGGCTGCAGGCCTTATCTTGGATCAGCCACTTTGTCTCCCTGCCGCATCCCACCCACCCCTAAAAATGGGGAGAGGAGAGGGACTTCCTTTTTCCCAGAGAGAGAAGGTTATGCAGCCAGCAACGTGGGGCCATTGTTGTGGACCTTATACTCTCTTTCCTAGCATTGTTTTTCACTACAGAGACCCAACTACCGAAAGTACTCTGAGCTGGCCGCCTCGTTCAGATGGCGAGGCCCGCACTGCCCTCCGCCCGTCCTCCAGGCCACCCAGGACTCAGCTGGTGTGGCACGTGGCCAGAGTGGTAGCTGCCCAGACAGGCCAGGCCATCTACCTGGGCAGGAGACTCCCTGCTCCCCATCTTACTCAAACCCTGCCTCTTGGGGGAGAGTAAAATGTACCTCAGGGCACAAGGACACCGTCCTCCTCTCTGCTGTCTGGGAGCTGCAAAGAGTTGGCTCCAGAGGGTCCCTCAGGAGCCTCTGTTAGGGAGTGGATGCCCCTTTCAGCAGTCAGAGGGTTCCCCAGGCCCCATGGTCCATCCGGTCACGGTACTATCCGGGACTGACCTCTCTTGCCGACAGCACCCAGACGCAGACAGCCTGTATGTGGAGAAGGTCGATGTGGGGGAGGCTGAGCCACGGACCGTGGTGAGCGGCCTGGTGCAGTTTGTGCCCAAGGAGGACCTGCAGGATAGGCTGGTGGTGGTGCTGTGCAACCTGAAGCCCCAGAAGATGAGGGGCGTCGAGTCCCAAGGCATGCTTCTGTGTGCTGCCATGTGAGTGGGCCCGGGCCTGGGGCGTGGGGGCAGGAAGTGTGGGGACTGGCCCTCGGGATGCCCTTCTTCAGGGCATCAGGGAACGCCCTGAGAAGCTGTCCAGGATGATGGCTGAGGATTATTTATCACACAAGCACTGTGAATGAAGCGCTTTATCTAACGTTAATTTTACTACGACAGAAATTGAAGGTTCAAAGCAGCATCTGCGTGCCCAAGTCTCTCTACTAGTAAGAGACGCAGCCAGGATTCAAGCCTAACTCTGATGGGCTGTCCTACCTCCCCCTAAAAGCCTAGATTTTGGTCTCTCCTGACAGAGGGTTTCAGTCTAGCCCTGGTTCACCCACCCCAGAAATGTAGCACAGCACTGAGGACGTCCTGGGCATCTGGCGTTGAGGCCCTAAGTCCCCTCAGTAAAGGCCCCAGTGCTCTGGCTTCCCCGGGCGCTGCAGACAGTCCCCGGCCTCACTCTTTCCTTGTCCCGCGTGTCCTCCCAGAGAAGGGGTGGACCGCAAGGTGGAGCCTCTGGACCCTCCTGCCGGCTCTGCTCCCGGGGAGCGAGTGTTCGTGAAGGGCTATGAGAAGGGCCAACCAGATGAAGAGCTCAAGCCCAAGAAGAAGGTCTTCGAGAAGTTGCAGGTAAAAAGCCGCAGTGCCCCCTCTCTGGCCTGGGCCGCCTCAACCGTGTCCCCAGACTGTTACTGAGTCCACAACTGCCCTTGCCCCCGCTGGGCCTCCCTGCCTCCAAGCCCCTCTCTTCCTTCAGTCCAGCGCTCCCTGGAGGAGGAGCCGGAGCGGATGGGGGCCCTCGCGTGTACCTGGCACGGACGGGCTGTCTGAGGCACTGTGTGAGGGACGTCAGACGTTTCCTCACGTGATCTTCAGTCCGTGACCAGCAGCTTATCCCTGTTTTACCTGACAGGATAGCTGCCAAGGCCACATAGCGTCGTCACCGGCAGGGCCGGAACCCGATCCCACCACAGCCCGCAGCCCACCTTGACCACAGAGCACTCTTTTCTCTGTCTGCTCTCTGGGGCCTGGACTCCATACGGCCCGTCCCCGTGACCCCTGAGTATTTGCACTCATTCCCTCAGCACATACTGAGCCCCTGCCGTGAATGTCTGCTACGGCTCTGGGTGCTCGGGCTACACCCGTGAACAGGGTAGCAACGGTTCGCTCTCCTCATGGAACCAATATTACATGTGTGATTATGAGCAAATGAGGAATTAATACCACATTCCCTCACTCAGCCAAAATGTTCCTGGGGGGTGTTTAGAGTGCTTTTCCACCACTGTCCCGCCTCCTGCATGTGGCAGGTGGTTTTACCCACTCCCTCCTTTCCTGCTTCTCTAGGCTGGTTTTTTTAAATCACTTATTTTTTCTGGCTATAAAATAAAAATTTTTAAGTTTATTTATTTTGAGAGAGAGAATGTGGGAGGGGCAGGGGGGGTGGTTAGCGGCGGAGAGAGAATCCCAAGCAGGCTCCGCACTGTCAGCACAGAGCCCAACGCGGGGCTGGAATTCACGAACCCGTGAGATCATGACCTGAACTGAAACTGAGATCTGGATGCTTAACCAACTGAGCCACCCAAGTGCCCCAGTAAAAAATTTTCATTGTACGGGTGCCTGGGTAGCTCAGTCGGTTAAACGTCTGACTTCGGCTCAGGTCATGATCACACGGTTCGTGGGTTCGAGCCCCGCCTCAGGTTCTGTGCTGGCAGCTCAGAGCCTGGAGCCTGTTTTGGATTCTGTGTCACCCTCTCTCTCTGCCCCTCCCCCGCTCATGCTCTGTCTCTCTGTCTCAAAAATAAATAAACTATAAAAAAAATTGTTTTTAAATTTTTCATTGTAGAAATGTCTAAAATACAGGGGATATGAAGAAAACGAAATATGCAGTCTTGCCACCTAGCGATACTAGAAAATTGCATTGTGATCATTTCATTCTCAACTTTTTCTCTACGTGGAGGTGATATATTTACAGTTTGAGTCCCACCATGTTTTGTTGGTTTAACGTCATGCTAGAAAAACTTCCCCATCTTCTTAAATACTGAGGGGGGGGATCTTTGTATTGCATATACTATTGTGTCATAATTACTATACTCTAATGAAATTGTCTAACCTTATTAGACATTGAGGGTCCCCTCAGGCTTTCACTGTTTGAACGCCAAGGTGGAGGTCTCGGTACATAGTCCTTTGCACTTACTCGTCACTGCTTTCCTAAACAAAATGCCTAAAATGAACTTGCCAGGGTAAAAATGGAGCTCAGTGTGCCGCTCGCGGAGAAGCTCGGGCTGCTCTCCTGCACCCCGCTGTCCCCACATTCACTGCTTCTGTTTATTTCATGCAGGTCGACTTTAAAACCTCCGAGGAGTGCATCGCACAGTGGAAGGAAGCCAACTTCATGACCAAGCTGGGGTGCATCTCCTGTAAATCGCTGAAAGGGGGCAACATTAGCTAGCCAACCTGGCACCATCCCCCCTTTTCCTGTCACCCCGAGTCATTTGCTGTCTCAGTTTGCTCCATCCGTCACCCATTTGCCCGTCTCCCAGGACACTGAAGCAGGAAGTTTGGGACTTTATCAGGTGTGGAACTCAGTAAGGCGGCAGCTCAGCCTTCCCAGAATCCAGAACCACCCCGTCCGGCTGAAGTGAGCCGCTGACCTCGCAGGTAGTCATGAGGGTGGGGCGGCACAGGGAGCCCAGCTCTGCCTTCTTCCCTCGGAGCAGCTGACTGGAGAAATCTGGTTTCAATAGAAGCCCTAGGAAAGGCTTATGCCACAGTCCTTCTAATTGGAAAAATATTGGTTCTCGGTTTCCTAGAGTTATCCCAGCGGCTGTGCTCTGTCTGGGATCTGGTGCCTGAACTGGGCTAATTACAGCCTTTCCCCAACAGGAAATTGTGGGATTCCCAAAGGAAGGGGAAGGGAAAACAGAGAACCTAGTGGTCTACCGAACGGCTGGCAGCGGTTTTTCCCTAGTGCCCGCCAACCTTGAGGCTTGGCACTGGGGGCAGGGCCGGCCCCCCAGGGCTCCTAGAGGGTCTCTCCCTTGATCCTGCTGGGCTGAGACATTCCCTAAGCCAGCTGTGTGCTGTTAATACCGGAAGTAGGGCGGGCACAGCCTGAACCCTTCTTCAGAAAGGGTGGGGTACTTCTCCATAAGGCATCTCACTCAGAATCACTATCGCTGTCGTGAATTCAAATAAACTGTCTGAACAAAGGTGTCTGAGTGGGGCCTGTCTGTGAGCTGAACCAGCCCAGGAGTGAGGAACAAGTGTGGAGCAGCTGCTGCCCCCCCACCCCCAGCCTAGGCTGCTCATATCTTGGAGTTTTGACCCTGTAATGTTGGGAGATAGTGAATTGGATGGATGACCAACACTTTGACTTTTCCTTCTTTGGGGGCCCACTTTGGGGTCCAGTGCTTACAGCAGGCACAAAGAACAGTGTCTCCTAATAGTGGGCCCAGACCACCACCCTGTCCCTCCCTCAAGAAAGCAAACCACAGCCAAGTTTTAATCATTTAATTAACACCTTTGAATGAAACACACACACAGCTTTTTCATGTGTCTCACTCAGGCTTCAGGGCAGAGGGAATGCATTGTTTGTATAGACATATCAAAGACTCAAAAATTTAAAGAAATATATATATACTTCTCTCTCTCTAACATTTTTATGGAAATTAAAAATCAGAGGCTTTTGGTCTCTCCATTTGCACTAGGTCAAGCTCATTTACCCCAGAGGACAAAGAAGGGTTGCCTCTTCTAGATCCTCCCTTCTCCTTTGTACTCTGTCCCACCCAGTGGGGAAACAAGCTCAGAAGCTTCTAACTGAGGATAAGGAGCTCAAGTAACATGGAGGGGGAGGGGGAGAAGAGACACAGAAGTCGGGCTCCCTCCCATCTCCAGCAGCTCCAAGGCTGCTGCCAGGGCCTGTTTGTCTCGTGGAGGCTTGGGCCTGGGCCTGGTCCCAGGGGCTGGTCAGGAGCCCTGAGCGGAGCAGGGCACACCGACTACCCTCTTCTCCCAGCTCACCGGGCAGGCACGACCTGTCCCCAGCAGCCGCTCTCCGTTACCCAAAGGGCAAGGGAAGAACGCTGGTTTACAGCTACAGGGGGAAGGGCGCAGTGAGGGAGGGCCGGGGGAACCTGGGCTCTCCTCGTACCACATCCCCTGTGTCCCCAGCTCTGGTTCTGGGAGGGGTGCAGTCTCTCCAGAGAAGAAGCTAAAAGGGAAGTCCCGCCTCAAGCCCAAGTCACTGTTGAGGAAAGAGGATCAGGCCAGAAGGGGCGGCCCGGGTGGCAGCCACACTATTGTGGAGGGAGGCACCGGGGCCAGTGGGGAAGCCAGCTTTACCTAGACAGGTGCCACAGGCCGAAAATAGCTCATTAAAAGTCCTAGAGGAGAAGTCAGTAGCAGAAGCCGATGGCCAGGGGGCAATCCCCCAGCCTGCCCCCTAGGAGCACTGAACCCCCTCCACTGACTAGGGAAGAGTCTGGAATAGAATGCACCTTTGGCTTCCTCCCATCCGGTCACTCCGCGTCAGCTCCCCCCAGTGAAACCACCTGTGCTGAAAGGCAGCTGCAGAAAGAACACGCACCGAGTAAAGAGAAGGGTCAGAGAATGTAATCTGTAGGGCCGGGTCTGGGCCCACTGCCCAGATAAGTGCTCCCCTTGCCAGACCCTCCGCCCGCCTCCCTCAGGACTTGCCGCACAGCTGAAAGGGACACAGCTTTGCCACAGCCCATGGGCTCCTGCCTCTGAAGTGTTGTGCCTGCCTGCCCACCCCACCCCTACCTGATCAAGTGAAACAAGGGCGCAGATGCTTGGCATTACCAAGTGCGCGCTGAGAGGTCTCCCCGTTCTGCTCTCCCACTCTCTGAGGACAGAGAGCCTGGGGACCTCCCCTCTTCTTCTCCCCCCCACCCCCTCCCTCATCGCGCCCAGGCGGTCTCCCACTTCTTGTCCCCTGCATGGAGCACCTGGCAGAACTGGAAGGCAGGTGGTTGGTGGTAAGTTGAGGCACAGGAGGGCTAACCCCTGCTGCCCCTTTTGTGCTTTGGAATTCCACAGCCCCGCGCCTGCCTCCAGCCTGGAGCCGCCTGTGGCAATACAATGCCCACCTCCGAGAACTAGGAAATGGGCCAGCTGGATCGGAGGGGGCAGACGGGTCCCAGCTATGGGCTGGCTCTGGGGACTGCTGCTGCTGCCGTGTAAACAGGCCCTTGGAATGTGGCTTCATGGGCCCTGGAGGATGGACACACAGCCACTTCTCAAAAGTGCTTTGATTCTGGACTAGAGTGTGTGCATGATTTGGACATGAGCGGGGGAGGGAAAAAGGAAATAAATTCATGGGAGGCGCTCGGCTCCCAACTGTGCGGCCTCAGGGCCAGCAGGGGGCGCAGCCACCCACTCCCACCAGCTACCTCCTTCAAGGTGAGGCTAAGGCCAAGACAAGCAGCAGCTGCCAGAGGGGAATCCATCCGGGAGGAAAAGGCATGAGCTGGATGACTTGGAGGGCAGGATCAACACCAGGCTTGCATAAATATCGAAGGCTGTGAAGGTTAAGGCTGCAGGCATCCTCTCTACTAGGTTAAGTGTCTGCCGTATCGTCTCATCCTTGGAGCTGCTCAGGTCCCTGAGATTGTATTCCTGGGATGGGTCAGCAGTGCCAGTGAGGTGCCTGGTGGTCAGACCAGCTCTTTCGGTGGGTCTGCGGCAGGGGGGAAAGAAGGGACACTCAGCAAAGGGCCCCTTGGCTTAGTTCTGGCTACTAAGAGCCCAGGGCACATCCTGACCCCCTCAATTGACCGACCACGCCAGCAGCCCCAGCTAGGTGCTTTGCAGACAAAACCTCTGACGTGCCAATGTAGGCATCATTGCCCTGCACTTTATGGAGAGGAGCTTAAGGCCAGGGTGGGTAGATAAAATGGCAAAGTTGGGGCTCACACTCAGTAGGTCTGACTTCGAAGCCCCACATACCATGCTCCTTCACTAGCTTAGTAAGGCTGACCGCTCACCCCTCCCAGGCAGCCTGAGACCAGGGAAATCTTAAGATCCAGTAACAAATTCCTAGTAGTGGGACTTCAGCCACCCGTTTCCCAACACCAGTGATGCGGACCCACCCCACCCCCAGCCCCTGTACCTGAGCCAGATGGGCCCAGCTTCTGCTCCTCCGGGCCCACCAGCTGCACGACGCTTCCATTCTCTGCCAGCTCCCCCTTAGTCCTGTCCTCAGCATGAGGGAGCCCGTTGGTGGGAGGAGCAGTAAGGGACTCGGCCCGAGGAAAGCTGGGGGAGGTGGATGGTGGGACTCCCACAGAGGGCTTGCGGGCCACGGGTGGGGGAGCTTTGGGTTGCTTCTTTGGGGCCTGGGGTGCCCGTTGCTCTGAGATGTTCCGAAGTTCGGCCACCAGATTCCGCTGGAGGTCAGCCTGGGTCTCCGGGGACACCGGCCGCTCCAGCTGCAGCTTCTTGGTGCCCCTGGAGAAGATGAAGCTGGCCATAGAGGCAGGGGACTGGGGAGACCGTGGCTCCACCTCGGGAGGTCCATTGGGCTGGGCACTCACGGCGTCCTTGCTGGCGGCCAGACTGGAGGCCTTGAGTCGGACAGCGGCATGGAGCCCCGAAGAGGGGGCAGGCACCGGGCTGGCCCGCCCCGACAGGGCCCTTCGTAGCGGCTTCTGGGGGGCTGATGGCCCGGATGCCGGGGTTGCAGCCACCGCAGGAGCGCCCACAGAGCGCAGCCGGACCATCTGCAGGAGCGAGGGCGTGACCAGGGGTGCGCCAGCATCCTCCCTGGAAACCCCACTGCCTTTACTGCAGCCCACCGGTTCCTTCCGTGGTAGCTTGTCCAACAGCCCCGGGACAGAACCAGCTGGAGGCGGGGCCGGCGGGGCCGGCGGAGGGTCTGGGGAACCGCAGGGCTGGCTCTGGGAAGAGACGGCAACCGAGAAGGATGAAGCAGCCAGAGATCTGCCCGGCTCTGGGGGGTCTGAAGGGCCTGCAGGCTCAGGGCCAGCCACGGAGAAGAAGGCCTCCTCAGGTGGGGGGAAGTCAGCCATGGACAGGTCCTGCACCTCAGGGGCAGGAGGCGGGGGTGGGGGCCAGGTGGGGTCCTGGAGGGGCTCCTCCGCAGTCTCTGGGGCAGACGGGGCCTCCACCACCTCTGTCTTCTTAGCAGGTGGGGGGGGAGGATGATAGGATGGAGGTGGGGACGGTGGGGGTGACTGGGCTTTGGAGGCACTGGGAGACTCCTGTGGCGGGGTCAGGGAGGTCTGCGGAGTTGGTGGGGGCTCAGGACTCACATCAGCGGTAGAGACGGGCCCAGGGACCAGAGGAGGAATGGCAGGAGCGGGGGCAGCTTGGTTAGGGCTCTTGGACTTGGAAGGGGGTGGGGAGAAAGGGGCAGGCACCTTGGGGTGAGGAGGTATGGCAAACCTGTCACCCAGGGCACTCGACATCTGTGTACCAGAACGGTCTGAGGGCGCTGGGTCGGAGGATGAGGAACATAGAGACGTGAGGGAGGAAGAGACCGAGGCCCCAGGAGAACGAAGGGAAGTGACACGCTCTGGTTTAGGGGGTTGGGCCTTGCCGGGGGAAGCAGGGGCCCCTGTTAGACCCTTAGGCGGGAGGGTAGGAGTACCACTTTGGCTCGAGTACCCACTGGAGGGTGAGAGCGTCCGTTCTGGGGAGCGTGGGGGACGCCGGGAGCCACCTGGAGACAAGCCAGTCACCCAGGTGCCTGCTGAGCTGGAGGGACAGGGAGCTGCCCCCGACCCTTCCGCCCCACCAGTGGTGGGTGGCCGAGGCAGCTGTTGCTGCTGCTTCCGCTCAGGCTTGGGCGGTAACCCCAAGGGCCCGTCGGGCACTGCTGAGCCCCGCTGATGCAGTGAGTAGGTCCGGCGAGGAGGAGGGGGGGGCCTCTTCAGCTTGCGTAGGGACACGCTCCGACCCGACAGCTGCCCACTGCTCCGCACGCTGACAGTGTCAGAGGCCTCGGCAGTGCTGCCCCCGCTGGGAGAGCCCCTCCCGCTGCCCCCCTGGGACGGGGGTGCCACGCTATTGCTAGCCAGGGAGCCCTCAGGCTGACCCTCAGAGCCACCCTTCGAGGAGAGGGTAGAGCCGTCAGACACGATGGTCTCAGAGGACTGAGAGTGGCTCCAGGTGTCACTGGAGGAGGAAGGATGGCGGCTGCGGGGCCGCGGGCTGGAGGCCGAGGAGAAGCGGCCCAGCGAGCGGACAGAGGCCGGGCTGGCCGACAGCAGGCTGCAGCGGCTCAGGGTGCGCAGGCTGCAGCGGCCCAGGGCCACCACGTCCACCGTGGGCGGCAGGACAGCATGCGGGATCAGTTTTGACAAGTAGGTGGCCTGGGGCGAGATGGACATGGCGGGGCTCAGGGGCTCTGGAGGCCCTGCCCCTCCTGTCAGTCCGGGCACCGCTAAGGACATGGGCCGTGTCACTGGTGGGGGCCGGGCCCCCGTGGACCGACCAACGAGGGTGTCATCCCGGTAGACGCGCTCGATGTGGCGCTGCAGCAGGGCCTCGGTCTCGGCGCCAGCCCGCGCCTCCAGCGCCTGCAGGGACACCCGGGCCCCCGTCCCTGAGGCCGGGCCCGTTGGCCGGCCATCCACCGTGGGGATGCGGATGGCATCCCGAGGACCAGTAGGCCGAGGGGTACCTGGAGCCTCACGCTCGTTCCGCACACCTGCGAGGGACAGGGGGGACCGGGGAGTCAGCGGAGGGTTCGGCCAGAGCTCCCGACCCAGCCCTGCTGCCCGCCTCGCCCCAGGCTCACCGAGTTCCTTCTGCACGTGCTGCGGCAGTCCCAGCACCGTGCTCCGCCTCTCGCGCCTGCGCCGCCCCGACTTCCCGGATGATTTGGAAAATGAGTCATGGGGTCGGAAGGTGGAGCCTGGGGGCCAGTCCAGGGGAGAGAAACCGTTAGAGCAGGGTCTCAGGACACATTTTGCAGAGTGCTACTTCCGTGGAATAACTAATAAGTGCTCTGCGAAAAAAGATTTCCATAATCAAGTGGGCGTGGGCAAAGCTAGGTTAAACAAAGCTGAACACTTCTTTTCTGGAAGGCTTTCCTAGGCCAGCGCTAATTTCCATTTAGTGAACAATTATTATGTGTTAGTCAGCTGGCTGAACACTTGGCATTCATCCCAATAACGTAAGTACTCTTAACCTCATTTTTAGAGAACATCCAACAGATCGGAGTGTTTAAGGTTTGGCGCAGGGTCACACAGCTGGGAAGTAGCAACACCAGACCCAAACCCAGGTTTCCTGACTCCCAACTGTCCGGCTTTGCAGTTAATGTGTGTCATGAATCTCCAAGAAAGATGAGGGGTACTGTGTGTCCTGGATGCATAGGCTCACAGAGCCTTGGGACATGGCCGATTCAGAGGAAACGGGGCAGGGTACAGGTGCTGGGACCCAGGCAGTGCCCAATGCCCCCTCCCCCACCCAAGAATCCTGGCTGGTGAGCAGATACCTTTGCGCTGGATCATCTCCGAGCGGATGGAGAGGGCGTCCTCTGCTGTGGAGCTCTCCGCCGTGTAGGATGTGGTCTGGCTGCAGAAGGAGATGCTGTCTTCGTCCGGCCCATTCCGGGAAGACTGATGAGGGAAGAAGGAGATCAGGCCCTGGACTTGGACATCCTGGAGGCCTACATGGACCTCTTGCTGTGGCCTCTTCAGGGCTCCCCTCTGGGACTTTTGACTAGGCTTCTCCCTAGCTTCGCCTAGCACTGAGCGGGTATCGGCTAGACTAGCCCTGAGCTATACTAGAAGGAAACTGAGATCCAGAACGGTTCAGAGACATACTTGCCAGCGAGTCAGCCGGTGAAGGGAAAAGTAGAGTCAAGACTGAGCTGGGGGGCAGGGCTCACCTGGAGGCTCTGGGTGTCTCCATGGTCCCAGCCACCTTTATTCAGTTTCTGTTTTTCTGGAAGACAACAGAAAGGTGTGTCAGGCTAGGCCCCTGACCTTGGGAGCTAAGAGCCGTACCGGAGGGGAGGTGAAGGCTACCTTGGTGCTGGAGGGAACGGAGCCCCTCCTGGGCCTGCGTGTGCAGCTCTTCCAGGTGAGGCGGTCGCCCACTGGGGAAGAAGACATTGTCCTGGTGCTCATCCACCACAGACCCTGGCCCCTGGCCGGGTCCCACACTTAGACGTTTGTCACTCTCAGCCTTGGCAGAGCCTAGTGGAAGAGAGGAGGAAGAGCGGTGAGGCCTGGGACGCATCGGCTCCACCCCGACAGCACCCCAGCCCCAAGACTGCACACAGCCCCTGCACACACATGCAAGGCCTACTTCCCCCGATCTGTACACACAACCCACGGTGCCAAGTTACACACGCAACACACAGTCCCCGTGCACACGTGCAAGCTGTACCCAAGTGTACACATCGGAGCACCTGCACCACACAAAGTTTCCGTACAGGCCACCATGCCCAGGGCACACAAGCCCACCATATATGCACACAACACCCACAGGCTTCAGGATGTACACAAACAGCACCCAAGTATAAACACATCCGGGAACCAACATCAAACACAGGGGCCCCCGGAGAACACACCCAGCCCCCAGGTCTATACGCAACATCCACAGTCCCCATTCTGTGCATACACAAACAGTAGCCAAATACACACACGACTATGTACCCACATGGCACACAGGGCCCGATGCTAATCACCCCATATACACGTAGCCCATAGCAAATACATTTCTCTGGTCGCCACACCCCGAGCTTCACTTTACAGAAAACAAACCACCCCTTTCAAACATCCCCTTGGCCCAGGCCCAGGAAGACACCGTGGGACACCAGGAAAGGGTGTGGGCTTTCAGAGGTCACAAGCAGAATTCCCTGGTAGGAGGGACAAATAAGGGACATGGCCTCTTATGTCCCCTACTCACCCATGAGGCTATCCCTTAGAGGAAAGAAAGGGCAGGGGAGGGGAGAAGGCCCTCGACCCCTCCACCCCCAGACAAGGCAGCTCCAGCCTCTCTTGGGAGACCAGTCCCAGGCATCCCCCTCTCCTGGAGGCCCCAACCCCGGGTGCAGAGGAGCCAGGGATCCATTACAAAGGATCCTGTTACAGGCCCCGCCCATGGGGAAGCTGGTCATCTAATCCTGGGAACAGGGGGCTGTGTCAGCACTTTGCAGCCCCAGCCCCCCTTTTTAAATGGAACCTACAACATAAGCAAAAGCGCTGGGAGGGTCATGTGACCTTGGCAGCACCTTGTAGAGAGGGGCAGGAACAAATCAAGCCCTTTAAAGGGCCACGCCCCAGGATGAGGGTCTTCAGCTCAGACACCTGCCCATTTCTTCTTCCTCAGCCCACTCTTCAATAGCCAGCTCCTGCCCAGGGCACCTGCAGGAACCCTACAAGATCAGAGCGCCCGAGTCTCCCAACAATCCATCCTGATGAGTCTCACCTAATCCCTGCAGTTTACAAATTGGGGGAAACAGGTTCGAAGGAAAGGCCTTGCCTAAGGTCATCCATCAAATCAGAGCTAGGATGGAACTCCAGGTTCCCAGAAGGAGGGCTCCTGGATCACACTCAAACCAAGGACCTTCGCCAAGGACCCCGCAAAAGTCTGAAAACTGTGGCCCCCATGTCTTAATCCAGGCCGGAAAGCCCAGTTCCTAGAGAAGCAGAAGGCAGGCACGGACCCCTCCCTCCGAAACTTCTGTAGGCGCCCCCCACCTTGGCCTCAAAACAGCGTTTCAGTGATCATGCCCCAAATTCCAGCAGCACTACTTTTCTCTCTTCTCTGCTCCCCACATCACATCATCCCACACCTGCTGATTGACCTGGAAGGGGGTGCCCTGCCTCTCAGAACTGAAGTATCAGGATGTACCCAGTACAGTGTGGGTACCCCTGGAGGGAGGCAGTCTCGCCCAAAGGCTGCAGGCTTCAAGGTCGGAGACACCTGGATCCATCTTCCCAGACCAAGCAGGGCCCAGACAAAGGCAGCGGAAAAGCCGCTGGACAAAGGCACAGGGGAGGACAAGGCAGTCTGGCCTCATTACTGGCCCCCATCCCCCACCCATTACCCTTTCCCGGCTTTGATCCCCTTTTTACAGAAGGGTCTGGCAAATGGAGGTGTCGGGGGCCTTCCTTTCCCCCTCCCCGGCCACACCCACTCACCCTTCTTCTTAAAGAACCCAAGGAGCACCGGGAGGCGGCGGCCCAGGAACACCACCATGACTGCGGGAGCCACTCGGACCGTCCCCTATTCTGACCTCTCCGGAGCGCCGGGCACCGCCTTCACTGTAACCCAGCACCGAGTGGTGCGAGTCGCCCGCCCAGCTGCAGAGCTGGCTCCAGGCAGGGGAGGGGGAGGGGCTGCTCTTCAGGTCCTCCTCCCACCTGCGCCACTGATCCCGCCCACCCACCGACCCCGCCCCTCAAGCGGAGCGCAGTGGCAGGAACCAGGCCAGATTCTCACGGGGAAACTGAGGCCCGGAGTCTGCAGATGCTCAGGACCGGTGGAGAGTATGACTACCAGGGATGAAGACACTCAGTCCCAGGAGCAGCCCATTAACCCGTTCCCAAGTCCTTTACTAAACAGTCAGGAGCCAGAGCTATGGCAGGGGTCCCAGCTGCCAGATGGTGGGTGGAAGAGCCACTAGACTACACTTGGCATGATCCCCGAGTCCTCCTGGCTGGTGAGGGTAATTCCCTGGGGAAGGAACTCAGAGGTAGAGCAGCCAGGCAGAAGTCCAGAACTGCCTGACGGCAAGTTCATTGGCGAAAGCCCCTGGAGGGGTGGGAGCCAGCCCAGGACACAGTACTAGGAAGCCGGGGAGATGCCCAGAGCAGAAACACAGTGGCCAGTGGGAACAACTCCTCCTGTGTATGTTCAGGACCTTCTTCCCACTTTGGTCAGGTGGAAACAGCCCAGAGAAGCACTATGAACTATCCAAGGTCACACAGCAGAGGCAGGCTTCACCGTACCCCTCCTGCTCCTCCAGCCCAGGATCCTTCCCAGTGGCCTCACTCTGTGACTTGGTGACTCTGCTGGATCACCAGGTAGGGAGAACAGAATTTGCCAAGAAACCAGCTCACAGCGGAGGGCAGTAAATGGAGGGGGAGGGAGGAGGTAATTGGAGGGAAGTCGGGTCCAAGTTCAAATCCAGCTCCATCACACACAAGTCATGACCTCATATGGAAACAAGGCCAGTAACTCCTCTTTATGAGACTGTTGTACCCATTCATTCAATCAGCAAGTATTTATTTAGCTAATATTGAGAGCTATAGCAAATAGAGAACTTTGTCTGGTTCACCAGTACATCGCTAGCACCTAAATCAGTGCCTGTCACACACTGTGAGTTCAATAAACATTTGACAAATACGTGAATGAGGTAGACGGACAATATAATTTTAGATTAGTGAAGACTGAGGAGCTATGATAAAGAAGGGATGCCTATAAGAGGCATCAAGGAAAGTCTAAGGAAAGGCCACTGGAAGCAAGACCTCAAGAAGGAGAAGGAGGCGGCCAGGGCAAGTGCTGGGCACAGAGCCCTAGGCACAGAAGCAACAGCAAGTGTAAAGGCAGGGGTTGAGAGGAGGGGGGCGTCTCCCAGAATAGAAAGGAGGCCAGTGGGCTGAAATATGGTGAGCAAGGGAGAGAATGACAGGAGCCAGGTTGGGTGGGGCCCCATAGACCTTGGCAGAGTCTGGCTTTTATTCAAAGAGCCCCAGGAGGTCAGTAATGAAGGTTAAAGGGTAGTGACAGTGTTAAGGGATCCCCCTGGGAACTCCAAAATGAGTGGCTGAGAAGGTGGAAGAGAAAGTCTGTGAAGCGCTGTCCCCCAAATCTTACCTCAGGACACCCCTCGCTCACAGCACCTTTTTCTCTGAGTCCCTACAGGTCTAAGAATTCACAGTGGCCCTCATTGTGCAAGATCCCTATGCAGCCCCTTCCGCAGTCGCTGCCTCACCTCTCAGACCACTCAAGTGGAGGATGAGCCCTTGCTCTCTAGAAAACAAACTTCTGTGCAGCTGGATAGTATGTAAATCCACAAATCAGTTAAATCTCAACAACAATCCTAAGAGGTAGGCACTTTGTTTTAAGAGAGAGAGACAGAGAGAAAATGCTCCTGTAGCTGGGGAGGGGCAGAGGGAGAGGGACAGAGGCTCTTACGCAGGATCCACACCCAGTGCATCATGAAAAGTCACAGTGGGGAGCCCAGTGCAGAGCTGGATCTCATGATCCACAACCTTGGGATCATGACCTGAGTGGAAATCAAGAGTTGGACACTTAACCAACTGAGCCACCCAGGCAGGCATCCCGGAAGTAGGCACTTTTACTCCCATTTTACAGATAAGGGAATGGGAGGTCAGAAAGGGCAAGCTGGGAAAGGGCAAGGTGGCGATTGCACCCAGGACAACTGGAATCCAAAAGCTATGCTCCGTCTGCCATGCCAGCTACAAACCTGATCTCCCCGCTGACGAAGGGCTGAGGGACCCTCTCATCCCCAAACTCGAAGTTTCTTGGCCACAGCCTTCCCTCTTCCCTCTCTTGGGCCAGACTCATCCGCCCCCTTGTTAGTCCCGCTCAGACAGAGAAAAGAGGTAGTTCCCATGCTTGTGGGGTGATTAATGCCAGGTGCTGGGGGAAGGCAAACAGTCTCTCACCTCGTGGATCTTACAACAGCCCTCGGAGGCAGGTTCTCGAGGATACTCTCCCATAGTTGATCATGGACCTGTGAGGCTCGGAGAGCTAGGTGGCTTCCCAAGCTCTGGCTGGCTCTGAACCCGAAGCCTTTACCCACACAGGACACAGTCATCCTTGGCTTTCCCCTATCCAAGGAAACTCCGGGCTGAGCTCTATTCAGGGCGTGGAGGAACATCAGCTCAAGGTCTCAGGACCCCAGCTGCCACAGTCAGGGCCACAGCTGCAAATTCCCAGAGGATCCAAGGCTCTCACACTTGATAACATCTGGTTGCTCCGGCAACACCCCTCCCCCCACATCCACAGCTTGGCCAGAGCCTGAGGCCTCTCTTGAGCCTCCCAAGGCACTCAGGTCCACACACCTGTGACTTGCTTAGGGAGGAGGAGTCTCTAGTGGAGGGCAGGCACCTAACAAAGAAACTGGGGCCCAGAGAGTAGAAGGTCCTTGCCCAAGGCCATAGTTAGAGTCTTTGCTCCAGGACCTTCTGCCCTGGCACAGTCCAGAGGCGCAGCCCGGGGCTGAAGCTCCTGGCTCAGCCTGCAGCCTACACCCCACCCCCCTACCTCCTCTCCCACCTGCCAGAGGAAGGAAGCTTCCTAGATCAGAGAAGACACCTTGCTCTCGGCCACACCCCCTAACATGAAGGGCACACCAAAAGCGCATGTGCAAGTTCATGAGCTCAGCTATAGTCCAACCAGAAGTATGTGCGCATGCACCTCCAAAATGTCCCACTGGGCCTCCCACACCAGGGGATGCTCTCAGGACCACACCCGCGAAGCACACCCAGGCCACCCTAGTCCATGTCCTCACACAGGAGCAGGACTACAGACCAACACAGGGCCCGGCCAGGTGGCAGTGTGTACACAAAGGCAGGTGCATGTACCCACCACTCTGGGGCTTTCCTGAGCTTATGGACAGGGAAGAAAGGGGGAGGGAACCCCCAAGGCCAAGGGCACATTTGTGCGCATGCGTACGCACTGTCTTGGCAACATCCTCCATGGGGTGAGGCCTCAACCTGCCCCATTCCAGAGCAAGGGGCGGGGGTGGCGGCGCGCCCACAGCCAGGCAGGCCTGACTCAGGGGAGAGGAATGAGGGGGGAGGGAACAGCTGCCCAGGTGGCCTTGCTCAGGAGCTGGAACCCTCCAGGCCTGGGCCTGACCCCGCTCCCCCACCACATTTGACCACTGGCCAGCCAGGGTGCCAGGACTCAGGGTGCTCAAAGGTCCTGAGCCTTAGCCCCTCTGTACTGGTGAACAAGCCTGGGCCTTCCGATAGGAGCAGAACCCAGAGTATGGAGATTTTATTCTCCTAGAGGCAAAACAAAGGGAAACGAATATCACAAAAAACCTCCAGGTTGAAGTTTCTCCTTCTCTTCTGTCTCACAGAACACCTAACAACAAAACCTGAAAGGTATGTGTGACTTCCCTTTTTACAAAGAATACAAGGAGGCGCCAGGGAAAGTGACTTGCTCAAGGTCACCCAACCAGGAAGTGGCTGAGCCCGCACTGGAACTTGGGTCTCGCTCCAAACACTGTAATGGTCCTAAGTCTGAGGAAGTTAAGGAATCAGGGGGGCTGCATGCAGCCTCAGTTCCTGCCCAAAGAGGGGGTACTCTGCACCCCACCTCTGCAGAAGGGAAATCCCCCTCCTTCCTTCCTGCAGTGGGAAGCCCCGCCCTAGAGCAAAGCTGCGGAGCTGACAGGCCGGTTTTAAGGTAAATATGGGGGGGCAGGGAGTGCCCCAACAAGGAGAGGAGGATCCCATGCCTCAGGCGCCTGCGGGAACCAGCAGCAGTGCAGGGAGGAATTAGCTACAATAATATTAATAAATGTCATAATGAGTTTCCGGGTCAGTATCTGCTCCTGACAATGACATAATAATCTCTTTGGGCCAGGGTGAGAATCTGAATTTCCAAAACCCATTCCTTTGTTCCTTCAAGGCACGATTATCCCTACTTTGTATATGGTGGAGAGGCAGCCACCATGAAGTCGAGAGAGGAAAAGCCTGGGAGTCAGGAGGTCTGGATTAGAGACCTTGGACAATGAATCAGCCTCTCTGGGCCTCAGTCTCATCTGTGAAGCAGGACTAACACCCAACTCAAGGAGTAGCTGGGAAAGCCAAAGCCACACAACCAAGTGTAAACACAAAGTGTGGTACTCAAGGGAGTTTCTGCCTCTCCGGGGTAAAGCGGTGGGTAAAGGTCTCTGTCAGGCCCCTCTGCTACCTTTCCAGTTACAACATGATAATAAACTTGCATGTATCGGTAGTGCCAACTGACTGAGACACACATATCTCACTAAATCCCCCTTGCCATACAGAGGCACTCCCTCAGGGCCAGTGACTTACCTGAGGTCACACAGCTAGTAACTGGCAGATTCGGGGTGTGTGAGCCCCGCTCTGACTGGCTGCAAAATCATGTTCTTCCCATGCCACCAGAGGCCTCCTCTCCCACCCACTTCCCGAGCTCTCTTCAAATCCTGAGTGGCCTTAAGGACCATTATTGAGATAAAGTCTGATAAGGGACACTTTAACAAGAGCTCCCTATCAGCTCCTCAGTGACTTAGCCCTAATCCTTCTGTTTGGGAGGGAGGGGAATTCCAAGCCCAGACCAGAGACCCCAGGGCCCTGGGAGTCAGAAGCCTCTTGCTGCCCCTGAATTACGGCATGATGCTAACCCAGGCGGTACCCTTTTCTGAGCCTCGGTTTCTTCATCTATGAGATGGAAGGGTTGGAGAAATGATCCCTAAAGGTCCCTCAGCATGGAGGGCTCTGCCCCTAGGAGGGTAGTGGTTCCCCACTTCGGGTCAGGGCCTGGGGCAGCAGGGGGGTAAGATTATCTCTGGTCCATCCTCTGACCAGAGAGGGCTGGGCCAGCCCCTTGTCTGCAAGTCCAAAGCTTCCACAACCAAGTCCAGACATACTGTTGGTCACAAATCTCTCCAGGAGAGGGGAGGAGATGTAGGAAGAAGCTGGGGGGTGGGTGAGGAAGAGAAGCAGGACTTTTCCCAGCTGTGGGGCCTAGCAAAGACCCCTGGCGCTCCAGGTTCAGAGGCAGGGGGAGGGAGGAAAAGAATTCCAGGTGGTCTGACTCCAATAATGACTTAGTCCATTCCCTCCATCTCCTCATCAGGAAGATGGGGAGGGCTGTGTATAAACCTGACAGTACAATGTCTGGGAAAAAGAGGAGGTTCAGAGGCGCCTGGGTGGCTCAGTCCATTAAGCATCCGACTTCGGCTCAGGTCATGATCTTGCGGTTCGTGGGTTCCAGCCCCGCATTGGGCTCTGCTGACAGCTCAGAGCCCAGAGCCTGTTTCAGATTCTGTGTCTCCCTCTCTCTGCCTCTCTCCTGCTCGTGCTCGGTCTCTGTCTCTCAAAAATATATAAATGTTAAAAATTAAAAAATAANAAAAAAAAATTTAAAAAAATATAAAAATAAAAATAAAAAAGAGGAGGGTGGCACAGTGGGGGTTGCTCCTGGGCTCCCAGTTCACATCTCCCACCAATCCCCCAAACTGCCCAGGACCAGAGGCCAGTGGGCCTGCGGAGGGATGGGGGTGGGGCTGCAGTCCTGAGATCCAAGGCCAAACAATCCCAGCAGGTTAGTGTCTTTCCAGCAGTGAGAAGGCCCCTCCCTGTCCACCCTCACCCTTCCCTTTGGTCCAAGGGCATTGATCCAATGGACCAGCCATTCCTTGAATCTCAGTTCTCCTACCATTTCCCACCTGCTTCCTCTCTGAGCCCTTGGGGGGTTGGGGGGAGGGGGCGGGCTTCAGTGCTCTGTTCTCAACCCCTGCCCCTCTCCCACAGTGCTCCCTCCACTTATGCTCCCCAAACCCCCAGGGCCTCGGGCTCTCTTTGCCCAGAGGACCTGCAGGCCCCTCAATCATAAGAAAGAAACCATCTATTCCTAAACTAAGGACGCCGTCTTTAAAACTGGATACGCTTGCATTCGAATCTCAAAGTTACCTCCTTGCTGAGTGGCCTGGGCAAGTGATTTCACTTCTCTAAGCTCCCGCTTCCTCATCTGTAAAATGGGGAGGATAATGGCTTCTAGCTTATTTCCCCCTGCTGGGGGACAAATGAATTAACTGAAGTAAAGGGTTTAGCATAGGACCTTATTTTTATCTCTGAGTTATTATCTCTGTCACCATCCCCCAGTCAGGCAGCCTTGAGCATAAGCCTCCACAGCCCTCTCTGGCCCTTACGCCCAGCATCTGATTAATCCCAGCTCCTATCGCTTCTGCCAACTCCTCCGCAAAGTGTCTGCAACTGCCACTCCTCTCCACTCCCACAGCCCCCACCCCGTCCCCAGCCCTCACCTCACCACCTCTCCCCTGGATTACTGCAACAGCCTCCAGACTGCTCTCTTGAGCTTCCACTCTCACCACTCCACCCCCCGACCTGTCCTGCCTGCACCTGCCCTGTTCTGGTGCCATCTTCCTAACACACCACTTTCATAGGCACCTCCCTTGCTCAAACACCTTCACTGGCTCCCTATGGTCTACAGACTCCTGCCCTCTCTGCTTGCCTTGCACTCTTTCCCTCATCCTTTCACAGATGAATCAAATGGATAAGTACTCAAATCCCAGTCCCCTACCTAGGCAGAGGCCCCGGCTGAGGAAGCCTTAGAATCCTCAACACAATTAAAACCAAAAGGACTGAAGTTTACATCCACAGTGGAATTTCTCTTCCCAGGCACAAAGAAGAAGGCTCAACTACTTTCCTCTCCAGCCTGCATGCTCCGGTTCAACTCTTTCCTTTGCTCACGCCCATTCCCCTGAGCTGAAGTGCATCCCTGGTCATCTCTCTCTTAACCAACAATTCAGGACTCCCTCTAACTCTGTAGTTTCTTCAAAGACCAAATTAAGACCGTCTCTCCAGTTTTCTAAAATTGACCCCAACCCAAACACCTTCTGAATATTCCTCAGCCCCCACACTTACTTCTGTGTTGCCCTGACATTGCTTTCTGGTTTCTTAGGACCACCTTAAAGCCTGGTTGGTGCCTGAGGTGCAGCAGCAACTATAAGAGCACAGGGACTAGCGGGCGAGACTGTAAACACAGTCCTCTCTCTCTCTCTCTCTCTCTCTCTCCCCCACCACAAATGGTCACAAGTCTGCACCCACAGTTGGTTCTCAGGAAACCACCAGATTAGAGCCGCCACAGGAGAGCAGGGGAAGAGCCCCAGACCCGCCCCTCCTTGCAGAATCCAGGACAGGCAGGTGGACACATGGATTGCAGGCTTGCTGGGACAGGGAGACTACTGGAAGGTCCTGGTGTCTCTCATCAATCCACTTCCTGAGGAATCCTCAGAGAGCCTACCAGAACACAATTAACCCTTTTCCTACTGTTATTTTGATCATCACGATTATTCTTCAAACCGCTACTAGCACATGACCTTAGACAAGCCCACCTTCTCTCTAGAACTCAGTCTCTTTATCCACGAAATGGCTAGACAGAACTGTAAGGGTCCCAGAAGTCACCTAAGCTACGGCCCCCTCATTTCACAGACAGACCCCTCTGTGGGAGCCAGGAGGTCCAGAGGAGTGAAAGCAATCTGCTCAAGGTCACCAGAGCCCATACCAGAGTCACGCTGAAAATCCAGACCCTCCCCCCCAATTCCCAGCCCAGGTTCTTTCTGTCACCCCCTGTGTAAAGGGATGAGATCATCGGGCTCATTTCAGAACCTCTAGGAATGCGGGCCACCCTGGGAAGACATGGGTAGATTCTCCCACCACAGCCAAAGGAACCCCACCCCACCTTCTCCAGGATTCTTTCACTCCCAAAGACCAGAAGGAATACCTGCCTCTGTTGGAGACCCCCTTACCTTCCTGGGGGAGGGGGAGGGGAGAGGCAGATCTACCCCCCTTGCCGGAACCCCATCTCTGGATTCACCAGGTAAGGGAACCGGCCACCCTCGACAGCCCCTCCTCCAGCAACCCTTGAGACTCTGGGGGATGCCCTGAACTGTCGCACCTGCTGGGGAAACCAGGAATCCCATCTCCCAGCCAGCCCTAGGGTTGGAAGCCTTCTCCATTCTCCCCCTCCACCCACTCCCCACTTGGGAGGCTGGAATGTGACCCGCGGAGGGATCCCGCAGCACGCCGGGAAGGGCTGCGTTCCAGCTCGGTGGCTGCACTGAAAGGGGGCACATGCGGCAGCGACCACGGGAACCGCGGGTGGGGGGAAGGGGGACGAGAGGCAGAGGCGACGCAGGTGGGGGTGGGGAGAGAGCCCAAAGAACCAGTCCGACTCCCGATCACGCCAGATGGAGGCGGCCCGTAGTCTCCAGCCCCCTGGTTTCCTGCTTCTCCCCTGCACCTTTGTCTCGCCTCCCTCCTGCAAACTTTCAGCCTGTTGGGGGCTAACAAGTGTGAGGTGTGTGTGTGCGCGTGTGTGTGTAAAAGTGCCTTAGGGTCGGTCTTTGAGCCCGAGTGTGGGAGTCCGGTTGGTTGTGCAGTTTTGAACCCGTGTGTACATCTATGTGACTAAGACGCTGGGCAACTGTACCTACATGACTGGTGTGTGTGTGCGAGTGTGCGAATCTGCGCGTGTGGTATAATTCCTGTGGCTGTGTAAACCGTATACCTAGGTATATGTACCTGTGTCTCAGGGTCTGTGCGTCCTACAACGACGCTGTGGGTGTGAACGTGTATGTGATTCTGTGTCTGCATGTCCGTACATTTGAGTGGGTGTTGTGTGTGACTGTGTAAATTGTGAACATGGACGTGTGCCCGCCCGTGGCTATTCGCATGTACGTGTGTCTCTTTGCGCATGTGAGGGGTGGGGTCTGTGCGGGGGATTCCCGGCCCCCCACACTCACACCCACCAAGCCCCGGGAGGGGGCNCGGGACCTGGGAGACCAGCTGAGCCACCCCACCCTGAGAGCTCGGGAAAGGCCGGCGAGTCCAGGTGGGGCAGGCCGGTCGCCAGCTCTCCCAGCCCAGGGGCCGCCTCTCTGAGGACTGCAGTGGAGCCCAGAGAACGAAGGCCAGGCCTCCAGACAAGGGGGGTTCGGAGCCCCGCTGCTGCTAGGGCCCATCGGCCACCACCCCGTGAGTGTCACGTATCTGTGTGTGTCTCTCCTGTCTCTGTGCCCGTGTGTACACATGTATCGATCTGACTGGGTTTCTGTGGCAATCGAGTTTAAATAACAGCACCCTCTTATATAGCGCTTACTATGTGCCAGGCACTCTAATAAACTGCTTTCATGCCACAAAACGATCCTGTAAGGTAGGTAGTGTTATCATTCCCCTTTTACAGATGGGGAAATGGAGGTTCCATGAAGGCAGCTGACTAGCACAAAGGCAAACATCAGTCTGCTACAGAGCTAGGACTCAAACCCAGACTGACTCCAGTACCCACTGATCCATGCTACTACCCCTCCAGTTTATCTGTGCCTCTGCATGACCTTGGAGGAGGGCATGTAATTGGGCAGTGGTAACTGTATGTTTGAATGTGGCTGTGTAGTTGTGTACCTGTGTGTATACCTGTGACCCTGAACATGTGGGTTCCTCTGTGTAACCATCTGTGTGCCTATCTCTCTATCACTGAGTCTGTTTTCAAGCATCTGGATGTGTGCTTCTGCATATCCACCTATGCAGCTGTGACTGGCTCTGTGACACTGTGTCTGTGAGTGTAAGTCATGGGGTGTACAGGTAACATATGTGAAGCCACCCATGTCTGTGTGCCCCCCCACTCCTCTCCCCTCATACAAGTCTTTGTTTTTCAAACCTAGGCCTCGCTTCACCTCTTCCAAAAACGTTCCAGGCCGCCAGGCTATCCTCACCTCTGTGTCCGCACAAATGCCCTTGTGCCCAGGGCCCAGCAGCCTAGACAATGACTCTCCTTCCCCATTGCTCTGCCCTGTCTCTCCAGCTAGGGGCAGTATGGTGTAGCAGAGAGACTGCTGGGCTAGGAGTCCAGAGCCTTCAGTTCTAATCCCCACATGGCTCCTCCTTTCTGCTACCTGGGCAAGCCCCTCCACCACACCACGCTGCCTCTTAGGCCCAGTGGCTGCGGGGCACCCTGTCCCTCCTTGTGAAATCGGGGAGTCAAGCCCCACCGTCCTTGAGGCCCATGCCTTGCGAAGAGTTCGAGATTAACAACAGTGCAGTCCCTGCAGGGGTTATATTTTATTTATCCATTCATCAAGCAGACACTATATACCAAGATGTGTGCACCAGGTTCCTAGCGTCAAAGCTGGAAGAGACCTCGGAGTATCTGCTCGCCCACTTCCCCTAATTTACAGATGGGGCCCATAAAGAAGACAGGTGGGATGGAGGAGCAAACAGAACGCTCAGGGGTAACGTCCAGATCCCTTGACAAGAGTTGAGCGAGGGCAGGTATGCAAAGAGTTTCAAAGGACGTCTGGAGCGTAGCCGGTACCTTGGCCTCTGCAGGAGGCTTTGCAGTAACTGGTCTGCCCCCAGGTCAACTCCATCTCCCACCACACCCCTCTCATCCTCAGAGCTCCGGCTGCACAAAACCGCTCGCTGCCACACACACACACCCCCACATACCCCCACACACACCTCCAAGCCTTCCCACATGCTCCTTCCTCTTCCACCTTTGCCTGGAAGATTCCTCGTTTTCCTCAAGATCCTGCTGGATGGTTCTATCCCTCCAGGACGTCTTCCTTGCAGGGCTCCTCCCCCAGCTCAGCCCTCTCTCCCGCAGCCACTAGTTCTGATAGAACTGGTCACACCTCAGGGTACCCCCCGGCACCCTGTGCATCCAACACTTGTGTCCAGACAACAGCTTGTCGTGGTATCTCCCTTTCCAACCAGAAAATAAGGTCCCTGAGGACAGTGATCGCCTCCCTCCTCTTAGTAACCCCAAGCGCAGCACAGTGTCGGCCACACAGCAGGTCTGCTGTGCAGTGGTGATGGGAGCAGGTGAAGGCAGAGACGGTGGGGCTCGCCTGCTGACGCTGAGGGAGGTGGTGACGGTGTCTGGGAAAGGTGAAGGTCTGGGAAAGGCAAAGAGGCATGGGCAGGAGAGTCCCAGTCTTACGTTCTTTCACCCCAGAGGCTGTGCTTGCTCCAGGATCCTGGAGAAACAGAACTGCCCGCAGCCAAGAGCATGAGCGCGCCTGGGGCAGGACCGTGGGAAGACGTAGCTGGTATGGAAGACCAGAACTCCTGAAGGCCACAACACTGGCCTGAGCGCCTCGTGACTCTCCCAAACCGTGGTGAAGACCTCGCCTAGCTAGAGGCTTGGAGAGGGGTATCCTAAGCAGACAGGGGGCCCTCTTTGGAGCACACCCCAGCAGCAGCCTCCTGGGAGTGATGCACTTTGCCAGATGATTCGCGGGTTAGACCCTTTGCAAGCTGAGCGGTCTCTGTGTCCCCTCCATGCCAGTCGCAGGGCTGGGCACTCTGTGAGTAGAGCTGAGAGCCCTTGATGAACCAGCCCCTGGGGGCAGCAGAGACACAAAAGCACAGAGACAGTGGAGTAAAATAATGGGAAGGACCAACAGCGATCTCACCCCTCCGGCCCAAAGTAGCTGCTTCCAACCTACTCCCCCCGCCAAGTCGGCCAAGGACCCAGAGGTGGCCGTGGGGTATGCTGACGGAAGGTGGAGGTGTGGGTACCTGCTCTCCCTACCTCCCGCGGTCACTGTGGCCCGAACAATATACAATGCCTCCTCTCACTAGTTTTCATGGACATGTGACAGGCCCGGAGCAGCTGAGACAGCTTTGAGGGTTGGGGAGAGGGGGGGTTTCCAGGAGAGAGCTGGGTAAGGGGAGGCTCTCCCTCCGTCCCCTGCTGACAGAGTGTAGATTTTCCTGGCCACCGGGTTTAGCCACCCCAGTTCAGCAGACTTTGCTGCCAGCCCCGCTTCGGGGGCAGGAGACGGACAGAAGGGTGGGGGGAGGGCCCATCCTAGCCTGAAGGGGATTTCCAGAACACTGGGATGTGTGCCATGGGTGGGGATTTGAGGCCTCCTTGAGGAGGGAGCGGGAGAGGCAGCCAGAAGGAGCCCCTGAAGGTGGTGGAGGTAAGGGAGGGGATGGAGGACTTCTTGGCCTAAGCTTCCTGCTCATTTCATCCCACTCCTGGTAGAGGCACCTCTCTGGGGCGGGATTTTCCATTTCAAGTCTGAACAAAAGAGTAGGGAAGCTAAGGTCAGCCTGGCAGGTGAGGGTTTCCGCTCCACCTCTAATGCTGGCTGGCTGCGTGACCTTGAGCAAGACACTTAGTCCTCTGGGCCTCAGCCGCCCATCCGTATGTGCCATGAGGGCAGCCTGTGGCATCTCAGGCCATCAACTCTGAGCATCTGGGATCAGCAGATGCCCATGCTCTGGGGCCCACATCAGACCATCTAGCTATTACCCAACGCCACTCTGCACCAGGCCCTGTGCTGGGTAGAGCAGAGGGAAAGGACCATCAAACCAGTCCTGTCCTCAGTGAGTTCAAATCTGTGAGGTATGATGATTCCTGCACCCCCACAGAACCCAGACAGGCAGCTGGCCCCAGCTCCTTGCAGGTGCCTTGCTTGATTCCAGCACTGCAAATCCCTCAACCCCAGCTTTTTCCTTCCGTTTTAGTTCACATGTCACCTCCTCCGGGAAGCCATCCCTGATCTCCCCCCTGGGATCACTGTGCTCCCTCCTTTGTCACACTTCTTGACCCTTAATTACGTCTTCGATGTCTGGTTCCACCCTCAGATTGTGAGGTTCATGAGGACTGGGACCTTGTCTCTCATTCATCCCCAGGACAAGGTCTGGCACATGTATAGGTACTTACTACCTAATACTAAATACTTAATAAATATTTTGAAATACATTAGAGAGGCACCCTCTCCCATCTAGACCCAAGGCACATAATGCCCATCCTTTCACAGGGCCCTGCAGGAGGTGGACCCAGATTCCTCTAAGGAAGTCACACCCCCATTGGCTGTATCCCACACCAAAGGGAAACCTACCCCTAACAAATTGGTCCAGGCCCCAAGCTAAGGAGACGCCCTGCCCAAGACGGTGGCCAGAAAAACAGACACTGTCCGATTCCAAATCCCTTAAGCAGCCTGCTCTTGTCCGGGGGCAGTAATTTCCCTGGGGGCCATCGCAGAGACTGAGGACGCTGGTGCCAGGCCTTGAGAGATGAACAGGAGTTCAGTGGATAGAGAAGTGAAGGCAGGCACGCCCTACGTAGGGGAGACAGCACACGCAATGGCACAGAGTGTTTACTGAAAGGCCCAAAGTGCCTTTGGGTCCTCACTTTGTTTTAGAGCTACTCAGGCCCCTTCCTCAGCAGAGAGAGACGGCATTATTCACACTGATTCTACTGGCCCTCCTCAGCAGATTGTCGCGGCCACTGGGGCCCAGTGTCTTGTGCGTGACTGGCCAAAAGGCAGACTCTCCTTTCCTGAGCACAGCTCCCCACCTTCATGGCCCCCAGCCCATTCTTAAACCAGAATCCTAGACACAGAGAGGCTCTCAGAAGCCATGAAACCCCTTCATTGTCAAGACAGCGCATGTGTGGCCCACGGGGGGGGGCAGAATGTGCCAAAGAACGCGTGCAGAGCACCACTCGAACTCAGGAGTCCCTCCGCAACCCCACACCAAGGACCGTTCTCCCTGAGTGGCCAGAGTTCCTCGGGCTAAGTCTGCTGGACCCGGCAAGCTGGCTCCTGAAATCTTTGAGTACTGGAGTCACCCGACTCTGATCCCCACTCCCCGCCCGGCCAATGTCCACTGCCCGAGAGTAACCTTCTGCGGGAGGGCTACCTACTCCTATGTACGCCCTTCCAGAGCCAGAAACACACCTAGCCTCAGACTGTTTTTGAGAGTGTTTTGTTTTGAGAGTGTGGCCTCTGGAGGCAGACTGGGTGCTTCTGTCATTGCCATGCTGTGAACATCATTTCCGCGCAGGTGTGTACCTCGCCCGTCCTGTCCCCACGTACTCACTCCCGTTACCCTGAGGGCGCCTGACACTACGTAGTAAAGGGTACGTCTTTTGCAAATGAATGAAGCTGAGCGACCTATTTTCTCACCTATAAATGGTAATGACTGCCCACCTCTCAGGTGGTGGCAGGACAAAGGAAAACATTGATGAAAATTGCGCAGCCAGGGTCCGCCACAGAGCAGCCCTTCATGTGAACTTCTTCAAGGTAGCCAGCACCCTGCCCTTCTACCCCCGGCTCACCTCCTGCAGAGGGCCTCCCCCCCCCATTACCTCTTTGGGCGCCAGTCCTGGCATCTGTCCCAGAAGCACTTCCTCCCCACATACTTGTCTAGAGTCCAGGTGATATTTCTGGAAAATATGGCTTCGTATTTGTTTACCTTTTCTTATGCCTGAGTCCACTGGTTGGACAAAGGTAAGATTCTGCCTTCTGCGGCTCCCGCCTCAACCATCATCACCACTACCACCGTGGGTATCTGAGGTGTAACCGAGAGTTCATTTCCAAGCATGGATCAGCTAATGTCCAAGTCCCTTAGCATCACAACCGCAGACACCTGCTACCCTCTAGACCATTCTCCATAGCTTCACGAAGCGCTTGCATGTCTGTTATCTAACTGGATCCCTGAAACACCCCTGTAAAGCCAGGATTTATTATCCCTGTTTTACAGATAAGGAAACTAAGGCTTAGAGGGGTTTAATAATCTGGTGTCACGTGGCCTGGGAGGGGCAGCAGAGTTGTCCTGTCAGCCTCTGAGCCCATTCCCTCCAGACTGGGTCCTTAGAGCTCGGGTGATTAGTAATAGCAATCCCTTGCATTTCAGTGGTGACTTCACTTTCACATAATTTTCTTTTTTTTTTTTTAATTTTTAACATTTATTTATTATTGAGAGACAGAGAGAGACAGAGCATGCACGGGGGAGGGACAAAGAGAGGGGGAGACACAGAATCCGAAGCAGGCTCCAGGCTCCAAGCCATCAGCACAGAGCCCGCTGTGGGGCTCAGACTCACAAACCGCAAGATCATGACCTGAGCCGAAGTCTGAGGCTCAACGGACTGAGCCATCCAGGCGCCCCTCACATAATTTTCACATCCGCTCTTCTGAGAATCTTACAGAGACAGAAATCTTGGAGGCACAAACCCACCAAGGCAACCCCCAGCCAGAGGGTCACCCCTGTGAGAAGGTCCCCTCTCTTCCCTGAGACAGTGATGGAATCAGGGAGGCCACAAGGCTTGCTAGCAACTGAACCCGGATTTGGACCCTTATTTGCCTGACTCTCGTACTCCTCCCACTCTCAACTTCCCCCATTTCCCCCATTTCTCTCTGGGCCTTTCCCCATCTGTAGAATGGGTTGGATGAGACGATCTTTAAGCCTTACCCCCTGGTCTGTGTCCCACCTGCATTCCTATTTATGAAAATGGTACCAGTTTGGGAGGCAGATGGTTTGAGTTCGAATCCAAGTCTGGGCAAATTCAGCACTCACTGTCCCTGAGCCTCAGTTTTTTTCATCTGCAGATGGGCTCAAGTGAGATAATGGAGACAAGGCTCCTCGCCCATTCAGAGTAATCAATAACTGTCAGACTTCCTCTCTTTTCTTTCTAAGTCTGTGCAGGGCAGTCCTGGAAAGACAAGTGCTCAAAATTCTACTCCAAGCTCGGTTTGCCCATCTTACTGTAGAGGAGTCAGATTAGGGGGGCCATGACCTGCACCGCCGGGTCTTTGGTTCAGAGACTGGGATCGGGGAGCTTCCCAGCAAAGGCCCCTGACCTCTCGGGAATTTTCCGTATATTCCTCCTTCCCATCTCCCCCAGTCTCCATCCTGAACATTTTCCCCAGAAAGAGTTAAGCCTTCTTTGGGCTTCCCCTTCCTGACCAGCAGTGCCAACGGAGATTAGAGAGATCAGATTCATTTCTCTTAATAAACAGAAAAGAAGTCGGGCCAGGCAGGTGACAAGGAAACAATTGGAATAATAGGAGGTTGGAGCGAAATGGAGCGGGACTTCCTCCAGTCATACCCAGGGCCACCCCCAGACCTGGGGAAACAACAGCCAGGGGCAGGGAAGTGCGTCCCACACACGTGGGCTCAAATCAGGCCGACTACTGCCCAGAAAGCCCAGTGCTACTGGATACCAAACACCACGCAGCGGGAGGCCTCGCCGCTGAAGCAGTGACCGCTGACCCAGGAGGCTGGAGCAGGGACTTACAGGATCAGCTTTCCCAGCGCCTGCCTCCAGGCTGGTCTCTCGGGAAAAGGGTCCACCGCCCTGGGGTCCACCACTACTCCAGTCCTCACAGTCTGACCACAGTCCATCCTGCTGCAATGCTGACCCAAGTCCTCTTGAGATGGGAATGACTTCAGACCCAATCCCCGTGGGACAGCCTTAGGACAGACGTGGCATCCAGTTGGGAGTACAGAGCCCTTGGAAACACCCTTCAACCCAAACCTTCCCTCGGGGCTTGGCCCGGCCATCCCTGCCCCAGCACCTCGACTTCTACTTGTGCCTGGGCCAAAGGGGAGCAGGGCCCTCATCCAAAAGGAAGATCAGGCCGGATGCGATCACACAAGAGGCTTTTCACCCTCTTCCTGACCCCTCAAAAGTTCCTTCTAATTCTCCCGCAGAGGAGGTGGTTAAAGGACACCGGGAGAGTAAACACAGAATGGGATGGGCCGGCACACACCGCCATTTCCTCACCTCTGGCACTGCAGCAGGAACCACAGAGAAGGTAGACTTCGGAGGAAGGCAAGCCCCAAGGGAGCCCCACCCTCGCGCAGAGGCGCCTGCCCTACTCCTCTCACGGGGGCCAGAAACAGAGGGAGGGGGTGGTGAGAAAAGGACCAAGCAAGTGCCCAAAAGAAAAGCGACCCCAGCAGGGATGAGTCAAGTCAGCCACCCTTCCTCTCCCTCCCCTCAGGCTGCCCAACATCAGGCGGGAGAGCCCAGGGACAGGGAACTGGCTGTTGTAGTTCAAGTAGCCGTCGCAGCCCAGATACAGCTTCCCCGTTAATCTGGGCCTCAGTTTCCCCCATCTGCAAGCACACTTCCAACACCGGCATGTTTCTACCAGGACTGGGGGAAGGAGTGATGGGGAGGGGCGCCATGGTTCGTTCTCACCGGAGAGCTCACCACCCCAGGAGGTGGATGTTTGCGGTTTGGCCCAGGGGAGTGGTGAGCGGAGCCAGGTGGGAAAAGCTAGCACTGTTAAGAGCCGAAGGCATGCTGTGCCCCGCGCTGGGTCCTTTGTGGGGCTGCAATAACCTTTCGGGTGCAGTTGACCTTCCAGACCTGGAGGAAGCCCCACCAGAGACACAAGTCCACTTGCCTCTCCCATGGGCCCCAGGCCAGAGCCAAGTCTCTGACCCCCTGACTCAGCAGAGGGCAGAACCTGGGTGAGCCTGGGGGGAGGGGGACGGCCTCACCGTCCCGAGAGCCAGACTGCCAGCACTTCCTGCTTAAGCCAGGAGATTCCTGCCCCAGCCGGGGGTCCCTTCTCCCTAGAACCGGGCCGGGCTGACTCTGGGCGATGCTGGGGGGCGGCGCAGAACGGGGGTGCTCGGGCTGAGCCCCGGGCTCTTCGCTCCCCCGGCCCCAGCGCCTAGAGGCTCACCCCTCGAACGCGCCGCGGACCCCTGGCGGAGCCACGCTGGCCGCACCCTCGGCGCCGCCCAGCGCGCAGCCCAGGTGCCCGGCCGCCTTACCTCGGCCTTTACCCTCGGCCCTC
>NW_027530853.1:52692-69198 GCF_008692635.1 Crocuta crocuta | reverse complement strand
AGAAAGGAGGTATGAGGAGGGGGCGGAGAAATGCTCCGGTTGGACCCCAAGACCGCTGGGTACCCAGAGTTCAGTTTAGGAGCAGATGGGATGGTTCTGGAACTCTCCTGGAATAAGGGAATTCTGAGAATTTTTTCCAGGACTCGGACTTACTGGCGGTTTGCTCTAGACACTGAGGCCTCAGACGCACCTGAGACCTGTGACCCAGAGTGGGCCTTCTTCTGCAGGCTGGAGATTGAAAGGCACCCCATCGCTCCTTCTCCCCAACTCATTGCACCTCCCCGCAGTGTCAGCCCTCAACGGAGCCGGGATCCACGCTTCATGTGTTCTCGCTTCACCCTTTGCTGAGGGCAATGAGGAGAGTGGGGCCTCAGTTTACCTATGCCCTGGTTTACCCTTGGACTTCGCTGTCAGGCCCCAGGCCACCCCAGCCTGGGCCTGGTTTCCCACTGAGATGCTCAACACAGATCAGGGCTGATAAACTCACAGTTTCCGAGGTGCTTTGAGATCTTCTGTAAGTAAAGAGGTGTGACTAAGGGAGCGCTTAGCGAAGAAAGCCTTTAAGAATCACGAAAATGCTGTGCTCATTTCCTCCAGGCCTCTGGCTCTTTATTATAGCTGACCAAGCACTTTTAAATCATCTGATCCCATAACAAGCTATGAGGGAAGCAGGGTGGGGAGTTTTACCCCCAGAGTACAAAAGGGAAACTGAAGCCAGGAGAGGATGGGGACGGGGACCGCCCAACAGCATAGACGTGGTCAGCAGCAGAGGAACCAAGACCAGCAATCTAGGTCTTGGGTCTGCCTGGTCCCTAGGACTGGAAATTGCCCAAGGTCCAGCCATGGGTTCAACGGTCTTGGAGTTCTGCCTTGGGCCCCTAGAAAGGCATTGTGGTACCTCCACCCGTTAGAATTTGTGTTCTTCCACCCAGCTGACTCTGAACACATAGCTTTCTCCTGGTCCCGGTCTCCATAAGGGCAGAGACCCCATTTGCCTGGGACACCCACTCCAGTCAGCCCTGGCATAATGTAGACAGCACTCACTCTAACATTGAAAATAATTCGAGTACAGGGTTTGGCCTCCCTAACCTGCCTTAGGCCTTGACTGACCCCAGGGGCTCAGCTGCGGCAAACTTGGGCCAGATCACTGTCATTGCTAGGCTTCAGGCTTTCAACTAACCACCAAAATCATTGAGGACCAGCCCACATCCCACAGTACCTCTGGGCCAGGCACAGAGATCACACTGGACCCAGTTCTCATGTTCTCTCTCCCCAGCCCAGCACTAGCCCTAAGGACCCTTCTCTTCTCTCACTTGAGTATCAAAGGAGAAGACTTATAGGCAAGGCTGAGGCTCAGAGAAAGAGTGATGTACAAGACCTTGGCCTGTTGGATAGTCTAGAAGCATTGGGTAGGGAGCGGAGAGGAAGGCAAACATACTCTGGCTCTTGGAAGGGGCGATCGGGAAAGGAATATTGGTCAGTCTTGTCCCCCACCAGCCCTTTCAGCACTCCCTTCCTGGTGGCCAGGACTGGAAACATAATTCATAGGGCCCAGTGCAAAATGAAAATGTGGGACCTTTTGTTCAAAACTTATTAAAGATTTCAAGAAGGTGGGGCACCTGGCTGGCTCACTAGGTGGAGCATGTAACTCTTGATCTTGGGGTCCTGAGTGTGAGCCCCACCTTGGGCCTAAAGCTTAGTTAAAAAAAAAGTTTCAAAGGGTGCCTGGGTGGCTCAATCGGTTAAGCGTCCAACTTCGGCTCAGGTCATGATCTCACGGTTCATGGGTTTGAGCCCCGCTTCGGGCTCAGTGATGACAGGTCAGAGCCTGGAGCCTGCTTTGGCTTCTGTGTCTCCCTCTCTCTCTGCCCCTTCCCTGCTCACACTCTGTCTTTCAAAAATGAATAAACATCAAAAAAAAATTGTTTTTTAATTTCAAGAAAGCAACAGCAGACCATTCAACCAAGTCCGGGGCCTTTCTGACATCGGGGCCACAGATACTGGGTGTGTGAAGTTGGCCCTGCCAGTGGCTGTTATAATGCATCAGCAAAGCCCCCCTCAAACCACAACTTCCTCCAGGGGTGCCTGGCTGGCTCAGCTGGTAGAACTTGCAACTCTTGATCTTGGGGTCTTGACTTCAAGCCCCATGTTGGCCATAGAGTATACTTAATTTAAAAACTTTTTTTGAGGGAAAAAAAAAGACTTAAAAAAAAACCCCACAATCCCCAGGAATCAGCTCAGAGATTAAGTCCCTGATTTGGAGGTGGGGAAGGAGAGGGGTGAGGAGAGGTCAGGGTTATTTTCCTTTCACTGCCGCTATCCCCAACAGCCAGACATTCTCCCCTCCCTACTCCAGCCTGGACTGCCCCTGGCCCCACAGCCCCTGCTTTCCTTCCGGTCGCCTGGCTCAATGGACAGACATGCTCCCGAGACACCCAGAGAGGGCTAGCCTGGGAAGGGCGAGCCTGCAACCCTTCCCTCTAGATTCACGGCTACTCAGCTCAGCTACATCTCTTTGCGGGCCCTGTGGGCAGCTAAGAAAACAGACTTCCAGCAGCCTCTGTCAGCAGGGCCCAAAGTCCATCCTAGAGCCAGTCTGTCACCTGACCAGGCAGGAAGCTGCCACCCCAGGGAAGAACCAGCCACAACCAGGCTTGGGCAGCTGCCCCCAGGTCCCCCAGCTTTGCCCTCTCTGTTTTTGGAAAACCCAGGACCACCCTGATGTTACTCTCGTACCCNCCCCACTGGGAGACCTGCCTCCCATAGGCTTCACCTTTGCCCCCTACTGGGGCTGGCCTTCTCACAAACCCAAGACTGGGCAGCCAGGCCAAGGTGTGGCTGAGCTTGCCTCATTTCACGGGGGACACTAGGAAGGGAAGGAACCTGCAAATCGCACAGCCGAGGGTAGGAGCACCTATGGCGCCCCTCAGTCCTTAGACCGATTGGAGAGGCTGAAATTACAGCGCTGGGAGGAGCGATTCTGCAAAGTCGGGATGTTGAGTGGTTAATAGTCTTCCTATTCCATGGACAAGACAGCCAAAGAAGAGGTGGAGTGACTTGCCAACAGTTACGCAGTTACCTCTGGGCAGAGGTGGAGTTTACAACTGGCTTGTGTCCGTGTGTGTGTGTGTGTGTGTGTGTGTGTGTATGTGTGTGTGTGTTTCCTAACTGAGCACTTGCTTTATGTCAAGCCTCCCTACCGCGTGCAAGATGCTTTCAAGGATAGGCAGTTAAGACCCTAGAAAAAGAAAAGAACTTATCCTGGGGGCTCCAAAATGTTCTGCTTAACTTTGAATGCACTTGCATGCATTTTTCAGGGGAAAGGTCCACAGCTTTAACCAGGTTCCCAAAGGGGGTCCTATTTGGGAACGAACTAAGAATCCACCCTTTGGTCTTCTCCAGTGAGAGGATAAGATAGAAAGAAGCTCCTCGCATGACGCCCTCATCCCCTCTCCTCCCTAATCTGGGGGTGGGGGTGGAGGAACCCCGAGCAGGTCCCGTCCACTGTGGGCATTGCCGTGTCCCCTCCTCTGGCTGCTGGCACATGAGGCAGCAGAGGTCTTCTTTGATCTTCCCAGCACCTCTTAGCATTGGGTCCTAAGCTGATTTGCACCCATTTCCCCTGCTGGCTTGAGAGGTGAAATAATGCCCAAGGTGCTTATGGCTGGAATGAGACAAGACTTGTGGGCTCCTGGCTCTAATTTGGTGCCAGCTCTTAGGAGGCTGAAGAGGGAAGGGGAGACAGTAAGAGAGAGATTGAGAGAGGAGAGGTAGCTGTCGCCGCAGCCCAGGCTCCACGGTGGAACAAATTCTGACTCCCTTCATTCTTTCTTTCTTTTTTTTTAATTTTTAAAAAATGTTTTTTATTTTATTTTATTTTATTTTATTTTATTTTATTTATTTCCCTTCATTCTTTCAACGCTCATTCCCTGAGCACCAGCTCTGTGCTCCGGCTCCCGGATGTGACCGGTTAGTCACTGCCACTCTCCTAGGTGTCCACAGAGTGGGAAAATGGTTTTCAAACTTTTCCTTTTAGCCTTAGAATTTTATTTTTCCCCTCAAACAAAAGCCTACCTGAATTTTATCTGACAGGTAAAATGGATAACAGCAGTGTTTTATATATATAAATTCAGTTTATAAATCAACTTCTAACCGTTACTTGCCACAGGGTGAAGCAGTGATGACATTGTGATAGACTAAAAATTTGAAGCCCTAGTAATAAGCGATGACTTGGGTTGTAACTGACAGCCAGTATTCAGTTTTCTCCTGCGGCAGTTTGTTTTAATAGGTAATTAGAAAACACTTCACCTCAGGGGCGCCTGGGTGGCTCCATCGGTTAAGCATCCAACTCTTGATCTCAGCTCAGGTCATGATCTCACAGTTCGTGGGTTCAAGCCCCATGTGGGGCTCTGCCTTGATGACAGAACCTGCTTGGGGTTCTGTCTCTCCTTCTCTCTGCCTTTCCCCAACTTGTGCTCTCTCTTTCTGTCAAAATAAATACACTTTAAAATTTAAGAAAAAATAGGGCACGTGGATGGCTCAGTCAGTTAAGTGTCCAACTCTTGATTTTGACTCAGGTCGTGGTCTCACAGTTCGTGGGTTTGAACCCCATATAGGGCTCTGCGCTGACAGTGTGGAGCCTACTTGGGATTCGCTCTCTCTCCCTCTCTCTCTCTTTGCCCCTTCCCCACTCACGTGCTCTCTCTCTCTCTTTCAAAATAAATAAACTTTTTTTAAAAAATGGGGTACCTGGGTGGCTCAGTCAGTTAATCTCATCCATCTCTTGATTTCGGCTCAGGTCATGATCTTATGGTTTGTGAGTATGAGTCCTGCACCGGACTCTGTGCTGACAGTGGGAAACCTGCTTGGGATTTTCTCTCTCTCCCTCTCTTTCTGCCCCTCCCCCATGCTCTCTCAAAAAAAAAAAAAAAAAAGTTAGCCGAATCTTGTTCTCATCTCAGTTCTGCCACTAAACTTGCTGGGTGTCCTTAGGGGAGACACTTGCCCTTTCTGGGCACCAGTTTCCCATCTGAGCATCTGATTTCACCTAGGAAAGTAGCATGTGGCGGGGGGCGGGGGGAGGTGTTTGTGTGTGTTGGGGGGTGTGCAGGGGTGCAGTGCACATATGGGGAAACTTCATTACTCATCCTCACCGCCTACCCCCATCCCAGCGCAGGGCCCGAAGAAGAGTCCACAAAACCACTGAACTGCCCAAGTTCGAAGGCAGAGGCAGGTTGTCATGGAGACGTGCTTTGTTTCCCAACTGTCTGGCCGCATCTGACAAGCACAAAAAGCCAGGCCAGATGGACACTGACCTAGGCCAAGAGAGCAGGGATTTCCTGACCCAGGATCCACAGGGCTCACGGCTTTCCAAGAAGGGTTCAGTTCTCAGTTCTCACCCCCAAAACAGGGGGCTGACAGCGTGACCTGCCCGCTGATAAGGCTTCATGTAGGGGACCGCTGGCTGGGGCCCTCAAGGTGTTTGCAGACACCCACTCCACCAGTCCTAGGCAGCAAGCCTGGCCCTGTGCCCAAGGGCTGGACTAGAAGGAAAACACCCACCCTTGGGGGTTTCAAGAAGCTGGGAGCAGGGGCTAGATCTGTGGGCAGAGCTCCCTGCCCACGATCAGGGGGAAACAGCTAGATGTGGCTTTTCCGAGAAAACTCCCACAATCCACACAAAGGCCTGTACAAACACACTGAGACACAAACAGGTTGACACACCCACGTGCACACCGGTTCACACCAGCATGCCCAGATATACGGATGCACTTACTAAATACAAACCCAGACACACATTGACCAATATCTAGACATCCATACATACTCAGGGGCACTGCAACAGAACTGATGTCTAAACATACACAGATACAGGAACGTACTGAAACACAAACTCCTACACACACGTACGCACACATATACACACAAACACAAATATACAAACATGCCGATTCAGACACACACAGTTCCACAAATATGTTCTCAGAAGCACAGACCCTCATGCACAGACATCCACTGTTGCAAAAACAAAACTCAGGGGCCCATAAGGCAGAGAGGGATATCCGGAAGGCTTTGTTACACAAATACAGATATAAAGAGATAAACAGTTACAAGTAGAAACACAGATACAGATATAACCAACACAGATCCGGGCAAGGGGAAGAGAAGGGAATTAATACCTGGTGAGGGTCAATTCTGCACAGGCAGCATGAAAGAAGCTTTATCTGCAAGATCCTTTCAAAAACCTTCTGGAGGCGCCTGGGTGGCTCGGTTAAGCATCCGACTTCAGCTCAGGTCATGATCTCACTGTCATGGGTTCGAGTCCTACATCGGACTCTGTGCTGACAGTTCAGAGCCTGGAGCCTGCTTCAGATTCTGTGTCTCCCTCTCTCTCTGCCCCTCCCCCTGCTTGCGCTCTATCGCTCTCTGTCTCTCAAAAATGAATAAAAACATTAAAAAAAAACCTCCTTCCAACAACCTGTGAGGTCGGCAGCAGTATTCGGGCTCCTTCCAAATTTGATAATGTAGAATGCATAAGATAATGTAGAATACATAGCGAATCTAAAGCCCAAACAATGCGGAAGGAAATAGTATAAAATGGGAAACTGGCTCTTCACCCACGGTCCCCAGGCCGCCCAAATACTCTTAATGCTAGTGGGCAGTGTATACTTTTCTATGAATTTACATACAAGCAGGTAAAGATACTACAAGTCTGAACATTTTCCTTAAAACCAACTCAGAGAGGTTAAGAAATTTGACCAAGATCATACAGCTAACTTAGCAGCAGAATCAGGGGTTGGATTTAGCTGTGGCTCACTCCAAAATGCTCTTTCTGCTGGCTCAGCCAGCAGACAACTACACGTTCACAGGCAGACAGATTCACAAAGGGGAGGCCCAGGCCCAGGGACAGGGGGAGGGGCGGCACCTCTGGGCTGGGGGGAGGGGAGGTCCTACAAGCCCTCAGCCAGATTGCTCTGGGACTTTTGGTCCGCTCTTCCAGCTGCAGGCGTTGTCCCTATAAATTCCTGTTAAGGAACAGAGACTGGAACATTTGAATCATTGACCTAGGTGAGCACCAGGCAGGTGACTAAGTGATGCAGGGCTCCAACACCCAGCCCTATCACACCAGCTTCCTCCAACCTCCTGACCCCTGTCTCCAGCCTCAAACCCTTCTCCACATGCCCCAGGGGAACTTTTCTTTCTTTTCTTTTCTTTTTTTCTTAAGGTTTATTTTATTTTTGAGAAAGAGAAAGTGGGAAGAGAGGAGGGGCAGAGGGAGAGTGAGGCAGCGGATCTGAAACAGGCTCTGCGCTAACAGCAGAGAGCCCGATGGAGACCCGAAACTCACAAAGGGTGAGATCGTGACCTGATGCTTAACCAACTGAGCCACCCAGGCACTCCCAGGAGACCCTTTTCTTTTTCTTTTTCTTTTTTTTTTAATGTTTTATTTATTTCTGAGAGAGAGAGAGACAGCGTGAGCAGGGGAGGGTCAGAGAGAGAGACACAGAATCTGAAACAGGCTCCAGGTTCTGAGCTGTCAGCACAGAGCCCGACCCAGGGGCTCAACCAACTGAGCCACCCAGGCGCCCCTCATGGGACCCTTTTCTAAGGCTAAATCTGGACTTTGTCCTTCCTCTGCTTAAATCCCTTCCTGTTGTCTCCAGAGTAAATTCCAGACTCTTAGAAACATGGAGCCTCTTACTCCCCATCCCAACCCGACTCTGCCCATTTTGCAATTTGGCAAAACACTTCTCTTCAGGACCAGCTCAAATGCCCCTCATGTCAGGGCGCCTGGGTGGCTCAGACGGTGTCCAACTTCAGCTCAGGTAATGATCTCGGTTCGTGAGTTCGAGCCTCGCGTTGGGCTCTGTGCTGACAGCTCAGAGCCTGGAGCCTGCTTCAGATTCTGTATCTCCCTCTCTCTCTCTCTGCACCTCCCATGCTCATGCCCTGTCTCTCTCTCATGAAAATAAACATTAAAAAATATTTTTAAGTGCTCCTCATATTGAGTGTTCCCCAGCTTCCCCATGCAGAATTCCCTGCTGCCTCCAGTCCCCAAGCCCACCCCTACTCCCAACTCACAGAGTTTGCCCAGCAGACATCACCTCAAGACTTAACATCATCACCACTGGGGTGCCAGGATGACTCAGTCTGTTAAATGATTCTTAATTTTGGCACAGGTCATGATCTCATGCTTCGTGAGTTTGAGCCCTGCATCAGGCTCCGCGCTGGAAGCCTACTTGGGATTCTCTCTCTCCCTGCCCGCCCCTTTCTGTCTCCAAGTAAACAAACATTAAAAATTTTTTAAAAATCATCACTTCTGATAGACTGACCAACTTCCAGATCTTTCCCTAAGTACATGATATAATCATCTCCCTTACTCATTACAACAGCCCTAGAGAGATAAGAAGTATTGTTCCCATTTTACAGATGGTTAAATGGAGGCCCAGAGAGGTTAAGTCCTTTCCTTCCAGGCTAGTTTTCTTGAAAGTCAGTCCTTGATCAAGCCACATACAAGCGCATTATGGTAAACATGTTTGTTTCTGGATCTCCAATGCCTGCGCAGGCTCAGTGGGCATAGTGGAGAACGGCTCGGTGAATGGTGGTTGAACAGAGTACCCATCCATTTGCTGTCCCTCTGAATGACAGAATAAGAGAGGATAGGAGAGGGGTGACTGGGTGGCTCAGTAGGTTAAGCGTCCGACATCAGCTCAGGTCATGATTTCATGATTCGTGAGTTCAAGCCCCAGATCGGGCTCGCTGCTGTCAGTGCAGAGCCTGCTTCCCATCCTCTGTCCCCTTGTTGCTGCCCCTCCCCAGCTCGTGCTCTCTCTTTCCTGCCAAAAATAAATAAATATTAAAAAAGAGAGATAGAAGAGACATGTTAGGGGGCTGAGACACCCCGGGAGGGCCCCTGCTAACTGGGATTCCCCAGGAAGTCACTGAAGACAAGGTTCCCTGGGGACCCAGCAGTGACTGCCCCTGCAGTCCAGGGACATCTGCACAGACCCTGCTGGCGGAGCAAGTGTCCTCTGCCTCCTCCACATGTCCCTTCAGTCAGGAGCTCTGAGCCGGTGTGTTATTAAATATTTACTGTTTCCCACTGTGCTCAGCTTGGTGCCAAGCCCTGGGCTGTGGACCAGACTGGAGAGCAGGGGTTGGGGGGGTACAGAACTGTTTACAGTTAATGATCACCTACCAGGTGGCACAGAATTCTCTCAACAGCCCCGCAGGTTGGATTCTCCGCCCTGTTTCTGCAGCTGGAGAGGTGAGGCTCAGAGAGGGAAGACTGCTGGCCCCAGATCCCACAGCCAGCGAGCCAGCATCTAGAGTCAGGTGTGTGCCCATGTCCCAGGCATCCTATGCCCCACCCCCAGCAGATAGGATGTGGGCCCGGCTCAGAGAAGACTCAAGGAGGCCATTTTTGAGGTGGGGCTGTGGCTGGAACGCAGCCCGCCTGGCAGATTTTCTACAATGACAACAGCTTGTGTCTGTGCAGCACTTTCCCTTCCATTAGCTCATTCTGCCCTCCCCAACATCCCCTTGGGTGCCTATTATTGTCTCCTTTGACGGATGAGGGATGTAAGCTCAGTGAGGTCAGGTGCTTTTCCCAAGGTTGCACAGCCTGCGCGTGGCAAACTTTTGAGCACAGGGTCTCCTGGGTCTCCCTGCTACCTCCATTTCTGCCTCCTCCCAGCAGCCCTCCATGCTGCTCTCAAACGTACATGTGAGCTTCTGGCTCTAAAGACCCGGCCAGTCTCTGCCCTCTCACACACCACACTGCTGCACCTTGGCCAGGAAATTACTCCCCTGCTCTCCCTTGATTTGTCCAGCTTTCAAGCTCCTACTGAGCCTGCAAGTGCCAACTCAAATGCTCCCTCCTCTAGGAAGGCTTCCTGGATTGGCTTCATTCGTGCAAACCTCTAATAGAGCAATTATCTCATTATATTTAATTGCTTGTCTGTCTCTCTCAGCAAATGTGAGCTCCTCAAGGGCAAAGACAATGACTTTTCAAATCTCTTTACTGCATGGAGCTGTGCAGTCTCAGTAAACACTTGTTGAATGAATGGATCAACATCCCTGAGGGCTGGGCCTGCGGGAAGATGGTGGAGCATTAACAGAAACAGGGACATCAAGAAGAGAACTTGATGGGGCACCTGGGTGGCTCAGTTGGTTGAACTTCAGACTTCTGGTTTCAGCCTGGATCAGGATCCCAGGGTCTTGAGATCAAGCCCCAAGCCCGGCAGTTAGGAGTTGGAAGTGAGGTGGGGATGAAAACTGGGCAGGAAGAAAGGATCTTAACAGTAATGGAGGGGCGCCTGGCTGGCTCAGTCGGTAGTGAGCGCCTGTGACTGTTGATCTCAGGGTATTGAGTTTGAGCCCTGTGTTGGGTGCGGAGATTACTTAAATAAATAAAACTTAAAAAAAAAAAAAAACCCAGTAACTGAATAAATAGTTGCTATGTGCCAGACCCAGTGCTGAATGCATTATGGACATTATCCATTTGATCCCCAAGACGTAGGTAATACCAAGCAATTTGTTGGAGGAGGAAATCGAAGCTCAGAGAATTAGATTAATTTATCCCAAGTTACACAGCTAGTAAAGGGCAGAGCCAGGAGCGGAGCGCAGGTCCACGTGAAGCCAAAGTCCATNGGGATCTTTCCAAGAGATAGGAGGGAAACCAGCTGGGCGATGTCTCAGGCTAAGAAGAGAGCTCCAAGAAGGGCCCCAGCAGTTCTTACTGTTGCTGAGAGATCGAGCTGGGTTGGGTGCAAGATTCGGCAAGTAAGAGGCAACCTTCCAGATTGCTGCTTCCACGTGCTTCAAGAAGTCAGTAAAAGGACCTGCTGAGTGGGAGGTGAGGAAGTGGAGGCGGTTGGCTGGGAAGAGGAAGAGAGAGCAGGGAAGCAAGGGAACAACCTGCGGCTACGTGGATTGGAGGGTAGGGCGAATGGATTGGGGCTGGCTTGGAAATATTGGGGAAGGGAAGAGAGGGGTGGGGGGAGGAGGAGGGGGTGAGCAGGTGAGCATTTCAGGCTGAGCTGGCCACTCTATTCAAGGACGCTCTCAGTCTCTCCCTCCACATTGTCCTCCCCTCCATCGCCTCCCCAGCAAGGCTTGGCCATGCTATCCTGATTCCTCCTTCTGCCTTCTGTCTCCCTCCTCCACTCTGCCCCCACTGCTCCCCTGAGTATGTTCAGGACCAGCCACCCCGACCTCCAGTCCGCTGTCTCACCCTCCCTGGCCCAGCTGGGTGAGGCAGGCAGGGAGGAGTTTCCAGGCAGGAAAGGGCTGAGTCACTGGCCACACATCTGGTCTCAGATCTTGATACCCAGCTGGAAGGGGTAGGAAGGAAGAGGCTCCTCCCCCTCAAGCTCTCCAGGCCACTCATCACATTGCCTGCTGGGAGGGGCGGGCTGGGAGAGGAGAGCCCCTGCTATGCTAATGACCAGAATTTGCTGGGCTGCCCTCGCTCCGGGTCCTTTGCTTCTGTGACCACCTTCTCTACTCAGAACAGCCCTGAAAAGTAGGGCTTGTCATCTCTGTTCACAGGTGAGAAGACTCCGAAACAAAGCGGCTTGAGCAAGGCCACACAGATGTGGAGAGCTGGCCTATTTGTGTCCCCATTCCACTCTCTGGGCACACAGAAGGGGGTGATGTTTGGAGACAGTGAAAAAAGATGCCCAGGGGCTCCGGCACACTAGTGGGTGATCAGTGCAAAAGCGAGGTTGGGGGAGGCGCTCAGCCCATGCTCCTGCTAAAATGGCCCCTTCCCAAGGGCGCCTGGCTGGCTAAGTTGGACATGTGTGCGAATCTAGATCTTTGGGTTGGGAGTTCGAGCCCCAAGTTGGGTGTAGAGGTTACAAAAAAAAATTTTTTTTTTATTTTTTTAATGTTTATTTATTTGAGGGACAGAGAGAGAGGGAGATACAGAATCCAGAGAAGGCTCCAGGCTCCGAGCTGTCAGCACAGAGCCCAATGCGGGGCTCAAACTCATGAACCTCGAGATCATGACCTGAACCAAAGTCGGATGCTTAACCGACTGAGTCACCCGGGAACCCCCCCAAATTATTTTTAAACTTAAAATTAAACAAATAAAATGACCCTTTCCCAAAGTCCCAGTGGAGGGTAGACCTTCCTCTGCACATGTCCCAGGCCGCTCAGAAGCCATCTAGGGGATCTAGGCTGCTTTTCACAGAACATCTAGTGTGACCTTGGCCAAGTCACTTCCCCCTCCCAAATAGGGCTTCCCATTTCTATTACTCAGAAAAGCATGGAAATCAGCATTCTTCCATAGACCCAGACCATCCCTGAAACTAACTTTTAATAAATTTAATTGTATTTACTGTGGCTAGAGTCTCAACTGTGCCACTAGTTATGTTGACTTTGGGGCAAATGTTTAGACTTCCCTAAGTCTTGGCTCCTTCTTCTTTAAAATGGGAATAGTAGCAATAATACTACCTCCATCCCAGGGTGGCTGTCAGGATTGACTTAGATAATGCCTAAAGCAGGCATCACATAGTGTTTAGGGAAAAAAAGCTTTTTTTTTAAATTAAACATTTTTTTATATTTATTTTTGAGAGAGACAGAGACAGAGTGAGAGCAGGGGAGGGGCAGAGAGAGAGAGGGAGACACAGAATCCGAAACGGGCTCCAGGCTGTGAGCTGTTAGCACAGAGCCCAATGTAGGGCTCAAACTCCGGAACGGAGAGATCATGACCTGAGTCAAAGTTGCACACTTAACTGACTGAGCTCCCCAGGTGTCCCAAAGCTAGTATTATTTTTTTTTGAATGTTTTATTTCTTTCTGAGAGAGAGAGAGAGAGAGACAGCGTGAGCAGGGGAGGGGCAGAGAGAGAGGGAGACACAGAATCTGAAACAGGCTCCAGGCTCTGAGCTGGCTGTCAGCACAGAGCCTGACACGGGGCTTGAACCCACGAACCACGGGATCATGACCTGAGCCGAAGTCGGACACTTAACCAACTGAGCCATCCAGGCGCCCCAAAGCTAGTGTTATTATTAAGGGACTCCTGATCACAAAATGAGTTCATGTTCATAGACAATCTGGGAAACGCTGAAAAGCACAAAGTCATCAATAAACATCACCTGTAATTCTACCCAGAAGGACCTTTTTGTGATTTTCTTACATGGAGTAGAATTGCCGTCCCTCACCCTCCCAGGGGACTGACTCATGTGCTTCTAGAATAGGCAGGTAGTGTCCGGAGTGGATATAATCTACATTTCCTGCATCGTCGCTGGGGCTCAGTCTCCCTATATGGAAAGGAAAGGGTTGAACTGCTCAGAGAAGACAAATTGATTTGTTTGTTTATTTATTAAATGTTTATTTATCTATTTTTGAGAGAGAGAGCGATCACAAGCAGGGGAGGGGCACAGAGAGAGAGGGAGAGAATCCAAGCAGGCTCCACACTGTCAATGCAGAGCCCAATGCAGGGTCAAACCCACGAACCAGGAAATCATGACCTGAACTGAAACCATGAGTCAGAAGCTTTTTTTTTTAATGTTTATTTATTTTTGAGAGGGAAAGACAGAGCGTGAGCGGGGGAAGGACAGAGAAAGAGAGAGACACAGAATCCGAAGCAGGCTCCAGGCTCTGAGCTGTCAGCACAGAGCCTGATGCGGGGCTCAAACTCTGGAGCCGTGAGATCATGGCCTGAGCCAAAGTCAGACCTTTAACCGACTGAGCCACCCAGGCGCCCCAATGGAAGACAAATTATTTATGTATGTATATAAGTATTTATTAAATATTTATTTATTTTTGAGGCGGAGGGGGAGATTTTGAGGGAAGCGGCAATGAGAGAGAGGGAGAGAATCCCAACCAAGCTCCACGTTGTCAGTGCCGAGCCCAATGTAGGGTCAAATACACGAACCATGAGATCGTGACCTGAGCCGAAACCAAGAGTCAGACGCTTAAACAACTGAGCCACCTGCGCGCCCCAAGGGAAGACAAATCTAATTGCACGTGCTCACTGCTGCCTCAAATGAGTGCCTTGCTCAACTAATCACGTCTGCCATGGATGCAGACAGGGTGGCGATATGTAGATCCTGTACAGCCACAGTGCAGGGTCCAGGAAATCCCTAAGAATCACTTCAGTGTGGGGGCCCCTGGGTGGCTCAGTCAGTTAAGCATTCAACTCTTGGTCTCACCAAGAGTCTTGATTTCAAGGTTGTGAGTTCAAGCCCCACATTGGGCATGAAATCTACTTTAAAAAAAAAAGTTTTTACCATTCCAAGAACATTTCCTCTTCTGGTTCTACTCCCTGTTCTAGCTCCTGACTTCCTCTGGGGAATGGGGAGAAAATCCTGGCCTCTTCTCCCACCGCAGGCCTGGAGGTCTAGTACCCACATAGCTCCCATGTAACGTTCTGCATTGTTGTACCTTCTGTGTAGAGCCCAGCTAGGACTCTCTTCAAGTCAGTCTCCAAACAGGAGTGCAGGAAAGGGAGGAGAGGGGGTTTTTCCTCACTAAAAAGGCAATATGCAAAATATCATGTATACCAGCAACCATTCTTCACCAGCCCTGGCTTGGACATTTGAATTTTAGATGATCCTGGGGCACCTGGGTGGCTCAGCTTGTTAAGCCTCGGACTTCAGCTCAGGTCATGATCTCACGGTTCACAAGTTCAGGCTCCGCGTCGGACTCTGTGCTGCTCAGAACCTGGAGCCTGCTTTGGACTCTGCTGTCTCCGTCTCTCTCTGCCCCTCCCCTGCTGTGCTACGACTATCTCTCTCAAAAATAAACATTAAGAAAAGAATATGAAAGAATCCTTTAGCAGCCCCTTCAGTTTTTTATTTTTTATTTTTTTTCAATTTTTAAAAATGTTTTATTTATTTCTGAGAGAGAGAGAGAGACAGCATGAGCAGGGGAGGGGCAGAGAGAGAGGGAGATACAGAATCTGAAACAGGCTCCAGGCTCTGAGCTGGCTGTCAGCACAGAGCCCGACACGGGGCTCGAACCCACGAACTGCGAGATCATGACCTGAGCTGAAGTCGGATGCTTAACTGACTGAGCCACCCCCCCTTCAGTTTTTTAGACAATAGAACCTGAGTGGATGGGCCCAGGGTCAACCCGGCCCTCCCTACTAGTGAGAAAGGACAGTGCCTGAAACACTCATGTGAGAGATTTAAAACTGGCTTTAGTTCTGGTATGATGGCTATGTGAGGAGGACCTGAACTCAGTAAGGAGAAACAGACCCAGAAAGAGCTAGGGACCCTCTAGGGAGAGGAGTGGGCTCAGTCAAGGGGGAGGGCCTCTGTAAAAGAGATGGTGACTCAGTGATGAGGCGGGGCTGCGGAGGGGGCCAAAGGGAAGGAGTTTACAGAGGAGAAGTCTCAGGAATCTGCCCTGTGGTTCCAGAGCCCATCCTTTGTCCCCCTCCCAGTTCTGGAAGCTTGCCAAGGGCTGTAACCTGAGGGGCAAGGAGGGGCAGCCCTCCAGATCCCTGGATAGGGCCATCCCAGGATTCCAAACGCCTTGCTAGAAGTTGCTTCCAGCCTACAGAGCCCCAGAGGTAGGAGGAAGCTCCCAAGAAAGTCTCCCCTGCCCTCCATGGCCTCAGGCCATTCCTAGCCTCTCTCTGGCTGGCTGCCCAGGGACTCACTCCCAGCTCTGGCTTCCTGGCCCCTGAAGCCTCATGGTCTGTTGCTCAGTTGTTGCCTGTCTGGGTCCCTTCCTGGCAGACACAGGTCTCCAGTTTCCCTCCAACTGTTCGGAGGAGTGCCTGAGACCAAGGTGCCCACCCAGGTCCCTCACGGTCATGCTGTGCAGAGACCCCAGGGTAGCCTCAGGCACCTGAGCCGAGTTAGGAAGGGATCATTGAGTTGACTTCCCTAGAGCCTTATGTACCCATTCCTTTTACCTCAAGCCCTCACTGAACTTCTGTCCTCTCACCGAACCCCCATCTCTTCACTGAGCCCCATTCCTTCACTGAGTTCCCCCTCACTGAGCCCCACCCGCTTACTGAGCCCTCATCCCACGCACTGAGCCCTGATCCCAAGCCCCCATTCACCTCACTAAGCCCCCATCCCTTCCCTGACCTCTACCCTCTCACTGAACCCCCTGAACGCTCATCCCCTCACTGAGCCCCCATCCCTCACTGAGCTCCATCCTCTCACTAAACCCCAACCCCGCACTGAGCCAATATTCCCCCTCGCTGAGCCCTCACCCCCTTACTGGGCCCCACCCCCTCAGTGGGCCCCACCCCCTCACTGATTTCCTATCTTCCGAATCTAACCCTATCTGTAAACCTCCAGTTCCCAGATAGGACATTGAAACTGCAGCCCTGGGACTCGTGTTGGGTCCACCCGGTCTCTGGCCATAGCCATACCAGCCACATCCTGTCTTCCCGGTCCAGGTAGCAGGTCGTGAGACGGAGGAGCTGGGGGCAAAGGGATCGGTGACAGCCTGGAAGGAGAGCCCAGCGAAGGGCCTTCTTGGGCAGCTTCCACAGCGGCTCTGGGCCTTACCCCCCAACCCCCCCTCCCCCCAA
>NW_027530853.1:33721-52624 GCF_008692635.1 Crocuta crocuta | reverse complement strand
CCCAACTGATGCTGAGATGATGCTGCAGGCAGAGAGGCACTTCGCCCTTTGGCTTGCAGGACCCAGCTCCCTCCCCGATCCCCTGAACAACAGCTGCACTGTGCACACCCGTCCCATGCCCCCACCCGGCCCCTGAGGCCAGGCCAGGGTCAGGCAGGGCCACCCATGGACGTCGGAAGCAGGGGGACAGGCAGCAAGGAGCAAGGAGCAAGGGAGAGAGGCTTTGAGTTCCAGGGTCAGGGCTCCGCAGACAGACCTGCAGGCAGACAGAGGCTGCGGGCTCACGCTCCTGAGTCCCCCTGGGTCCCGGGTGGCGGGGGTGACCACCAGATGTCTCCAGGACACACAGGAGCACACCTGTGTGAGAGACTCAGGCGCATAGGCGCGGCAGCAGGGAGGTAAAGACCCCAGACATGGTCACACGATTCACAGGCCCCACTGCACAGCCACAGCCTTCAGCGGAGCCCCAAGCCTCCCTGGCTGACCTTCTTTGCTTGTCCATCAACTGAGTCACCGCAGCTCAACACTGCCAGTCCCGTGTTGGACACTAGAGTGGAAGAAATGAAAAGGCTGGAGGGGGCCTAGATTTAAGGGAGTTGTGTATGGGGGCGCCCTGGTGGCTCAGTCGGTTAAGCGACCAACTTTGGTTCAGGTCATGATCTCACGGCTCGTGAGTTCGAGAGCCCTGCATCGGGCTCTGTGCCGACAGCTCGGAGCCTGGAGCCTGCTTCGGGTTCTGTGTCTCCCTCCCTCTCTGCCCCTCCCCTGCTCACACGCTCTTTCTCTCTCCCAAAAATAAATAAACTTAAGAAAAATTAAGGGAGTTGTTTATGCTCTAAGGGTCTGCCTTGCCCATAGTCCTTTCTGACAGTCTCCTTAGGTCACCATACTCTGAACCGAGTGACCTTACTGTCCTGTCAGTTAAGTGGGCCAGAGGTGGCCAGTGGCCCCCTGAAGTGGTCTGGCTGAAACTGCCCTCCAGATTCACTGATTCGCGGAGTGAGGGAGCAACCCAGAGAGGGTTAGGAGTGGAGTCATTTGATCAGGAGCTCAGGAGCAAGCAACAGCAATGACACGCGGCAGGGAGGTTGCGCAGGAAGAACAGCAGTGGCAGCCCAGGACGATGGAGGCTCTGTGACCGACAGTATCAAATGTGGGAGCATCGGGCACCTGCAGCCAAGGCAAGACAGGGCGTCAGGGTCAGTGGACCTGTTCTGAACACCTGTGGGGACGCTGTGAAGCAGAGACATGAGGGGCACCCGCCCTGTCTTCCTCAGTTTCCCAAACAGCCTCGCCGTAAGTCCTGTCTCCTCAAGCCCTTACCTAAGCGTTCCTCCGGTGCCTGTCATCCAGAAGGGTCAAAGGAACACTGTCTCTCACATCCCTGCCTCTCTGGCCTCCTCCCAGCCAAGCCAGCCCTGCAATTCAGAGGGAGACACATCTGGTAGCAAGAGCCCTAGACTTCAGTCCACAAATGAGATTCAGGTCCCGCTTTCCCCGCACATGCGCCTCTCAGAGCCCCTGCTTCCTCATCAGAAATGGGAGTGGTGCCTGCTGCCCCAGGGGCTGCTGGGAGAAGGACCTGAGATGGTGGATGACAAGAGGCCGCTCCAGCCTCCCCAACCTTCACGCTCCCTCTGGCCCCGGGACTTCCATCCATCTGGGACCCGGGGCTCCAACCAGACTCCCTCAGGCTGGGTTGGGGGCTCTAGCCACCTCTCCTGGGGCCTGGGGTTTTGATCTAGAAGAGAAGCTTCTGGGGGACAAAGGTCAGCAGCATGGTGGCATTTCAAACACTCGTGACCAGCCCATGGGGAGGCTGTTGAAGTCTCCGTCCACACAGTCACATTTTCTGTCAACCCGGCGCCCCAGTCCAGGAAAAGGGGCCCCACACAGGGAACTGGACTCTGTTAGAACAGGAAGTCCTATCAGGATGTTGCTGGGGCTCACATGAGACTGTGTCACCTCAGCTCTTGATGTGATGCTGCGTGGGAGCGGTCTCGAGCCACCTTTCCTCATTTCTGCCCATATCTCATCATCCCTTTGCCTTTCTTGTGAGCACTAGTGGCCAGTCAGCCTGGTTAAAGCCCCGCGCCCAGTAACATGAGCTCCGGAGATAGAGAGATAGAGACACCTGGGTTCAGGGGCACCTGGGTGGCTCAGTCGGCTAAGCGTCTGACTTCGGCTCAGGTCATGATCTCACAGATCGTGGGTTTGAGCCTCGCGTCGGGCTCTGTGTGGACAGCTAGCTCAGAGCCTGGAGTCTGCTTCGGATTCTGTATCTCCCTCTCTCTCTGACCCTCCCTTTCTCATGCTCTCTCTCTCGCTCTCTCTCAGAAATAAATAAAACATTTTTAAAAATTTAGAAGAGAGAGAGAGAGACCTGGGTTCAGATCCTGACTCAGCTGCTTCCTGACTGTGTGACCTTGGACAGGCTGCCTCGCCTCTCTGAGCAAGACGGGAGTGAACACAATGACAGCATGGGAAGAGCCAAGCAAGTGGCTGGAGGCTTCCCTGAATGTCAGTTCCCTTTCCCCTTCCCAGGTCCGGGGTCCTTGGGCTGGGGCCATCGGTGGCGCTGGAGGAAGCCAGGGGCCCTACCCTGAGCTTTAGGACACGTGCCCACTGTGTGACCTCCAGCAGGTCACTACAGTGCTTTGAGCCTGTTTTCATCTGCCAAGTGAAGGATCACTAGAACATGCGTCACTAATGTGAGGTCCCCCTTCTCTGGTGACAGAAGGCTGCCCGGAAGAAAGGACTGAGCCTCACTTTGAGTGGGAGGAGGGCAAGCTGGGCAAGAGGGGGACTGCCCTTGAAGGCAGCAGGCTGGTAAGGGCAGGGATAACAGGGAGGTGAGTCACCAGGAAGTGAGGGGCGGGGGCTGGGCTGTCCTGAAGGTTGGGGCAGCTCTCTGTGCCTCCGTGGGTCAGGAGTCAGCTGGAGGGGCTGCTAGATGCGGTCTCACAAAGGCTCACACCTATTCTAGAGAACTCTGCGAGTGACACACAGTCACACACACGCTGGTCCACGTGGCCACACAAAGGCACTCTGGGAACACTCAAAACACGTTCACACACATGCATCTTACACTCAGGTATATGCACACACAGGCACACATTCAGACATATTCACACACGCGCCTGCACACAACATCCACGGACACAAGGGCAAGTGCACAGACGCACGCCCTTGTACCCTCCAGTGCACTCACACAGACACCAAAAGGAACATGCTCAGACCTCATACTCACTCCTGCACACGCAGGGCTACTCCCACAGACACACAGACACACGCAAGGACGTGCACACCGTTCACACAGTCTTGCACACCAGCTTGTACAGTTGAGTACATCCTCAAAGTCAAGGGCACGCACTTACTGTGCACACACTCCTGTACACTCTGGAACATTCAGACATCCTCACAGATACACACAGGCTAGTACCGTCAGGTAGACACACACAGAGCCTCCCTCACCCACCCCTGCGGCCATTCCCCCAATCGGCAGCCAACTGGGCTCGGCCCTCTCTCCCCACCCACTTCCCACCGTCCTCTGGGGCCTCTGGGGCCTCCCTCCGGAACTGGGGGAGGGGACGGGGCGGGGCTCGCCCTGCTGATGTGGCAACTTGCTCACCTGCGCCGGGCTGCACCCTGGCCAAGAAAGGCTTAGAGGAGCGGGAATCCCAAGCGCTGACCCCATCCGGGCTCTGGCCTGGCTCTCAGATGGGAAAGTGAGGCCCTCAGAGGGTGTCAGATGGTGAATGGGACTTGAACCCGGGACTCTAGAGCCAGGAGCCGAGTGGGGAGACTGGGACCGGGAAGCCTGGGCTCCAGGTCTTCCTCCTGCCTGCCCTGGCTGGCTGCCTGTCGATCCTGCCCTCCTCGGTGTTCCAGTCTCCCCAGCGGGCACTCCCATCCTTTGGCGGTGTTTGTCTCCACCGCCGGCACCGCGGGTCCAAGCCAGAAACCTGGCCACGTGACGCACGCACGCACGCACGCACGCACGCATGGACAGTCAACTGCTCCCTGTCAGATTGATCTCCCCAGTGTTCCTCTAACCTGGACAGGAGGCCGCCCGATGGCCTCCCAAGATTGGATTTGGCGAGGGAATTAAGGAACGTAATAGAGGCAGCACGCGGCAGGGCCAGGCCCTGGGGACCCTCGACAGGTTTAGGGAGTGAATGGAAGATTTCTGGGGTTCCCAGGACAACTGACCCAGGCCTCCTCCCTCCCTGCTGGAGGCTCCCCAATCCTGCTGATGTGCGCTGTGGCTGTGGTCTGCCGTTAGGTTTGCTGCTGCTTCCAAAGCCCTAATCCTTGTACCCTGGTGGGAGGGCCTGGCTGCTGGGCAGGTGGCAAGTGTGGAGCGGGGTCAGGGGGAGTCAGCCATGCCCCTGGGAGCCACCAGTCTGATGGCGGAGATCCAGCCCAGCTCTGCTCCTGGAGTGCCCAGCTTAATCAGATCCCATTCTGTGTTTGGATTTCCAAGGTGAGTTAGTGGGGGGGAGATGCCCCAAGGATTCCCAGTCCGCTGTGGGAGACAGACTATCCCAAGAGCTCTCAGGCTGGCGGGGAAGACACTCCCTGGCCCAGGCCCCCAGACCAGTTGGTGAGATATAACACTTCCCTTGGGATCTGATGGGGACAGGCTACCAGGCTGGTAAAGGAGACACAACACTTGTTCTCAGGGACCTCAGGTCACAAAAGAAGAGAGTGAACGCATACGTAGGACACAAAGGTACACAGACACTGAAAAGCAGAAATGAGCAATAGATGAATTCAGCTTTATGCATATGTCTCTTGCATATGACTCTTTGTGACTGTGCATGCATGTGACTGTGTGTGTGACTGTTGCCTCTGAGTGTGTGTTTCTGATGCCATGACTGTGCATATGCCTCGGAGCTGAGGCTGCTGAGGAGGCTAGGTGAGGGGACCCGGCTGGGCCGAATCACTCATTCCCTGGACATGCATTTACTGAGTGGCACTTTGTTCCGGCGCAGGGCTCAGGCTTGCCGTACCATAGAGACTTCGGCAGGGCTCCTGCTGACCTCTGATGGTTTCTGCTTTCCGGGCATCGCTATGTAATGGCGGTAGACGAAACATTTAAACAAGCAATTCTTTAATGCTGTGACCTGTTTAGAGGAAGTCTGGGGAGGGGGGGGTCAGCAAGAACATAGGGGAGGGGACTTCCTGGAAGATGGGATATTTAAGCTGTGCCCTGAGTAACAGGTGTTAGGGCTGGGGAAAGGGTGTGCAGGTAGAGGGAACAGCATATGCAAAGGGTGTCGGCCTAGGGGGAGAGAGCCCAGGAAAGGTTACTTGGAAGAGAAGACTGGATGGGTTTTGGGGAGGAGGGCCGTAGCTTCAGTTGGAGGGTTGGGGTGGGGTGTAGTGGGAATGGCCAGGGGATGTTTCTAGCCAGAGCTGCACCTGGGGATGGAAGGTCAGTGTCCAGAGGAGCCTGAGGGTTTGAAGGGGAAGGGGCAACTTCAGGGAGGAGAAGAGAAGCTTCTGGGTGGTGGGTTTAGGGATTAGCTCCTGGACTGGTCTCAGGGCTGTGCTGGGAGAGAGACTGAGAGAGAGAGAGAGATTGAGAGAGAGAGAGAGAGAGAGAGAGAGAGAGTGCGCGCACCAGGGAGGCCTGGTAAAAGCCCCCAGTGGACCCTCTGTTTGTAAAGGGGACATAACAAGAGTTCCCTCTCAGGGAAGAGGTAAAGACTACAGTAAACGCACTTTCCCAGGAACTCTCCAGAAGTGCGTTTATTCCTCCCAAGAACTATATTATTATACTTTCCCTTTGGAGGCAGGTTCAGAGAGGCCCAAGGCTGCAGAGCACAGCGCAAGAAGAGAGCGGCCTGGACTGGAACCTGGTCTGAGTCTAAACCTGGCTCCTTCCCTTGCACCCCCTGGCCTCCAGCAGCGAAAACGCTTTTTAAATCGGTAACCGCTAGTTACCAGTGGATCTGGTGCTATTACTATTACTATTGTTTATTATTAATTATGATCTTGATGCCCCAAACATTTTGATTCAGCTGGGGTTCAGACCTCCCTGCCACCCGCGCTTCCTCAGCCCCCAAAGCTCCGGGCCCAGGCGGCCCCGCGCGGCCGCGGTGGGAACAGCCACCCCCGAGTCGCGGGGTCGGTGTGGTGGCACCCCCTGGAGGCAGCGCTCGGAATCGCCGCGACAACCCAACCCTTCAGCGCGGGATCCCCCTGTGGGCGCTCAGCACGAGACCGAACACCCCCAGACAGAAGCTCCCGGGCAGGGAAGAAGGAGAAAATAATGAGGATAACATTTATTAAGGGACTTGTCTACTGGGCAAGGTGGTAGGCATTGCTTTTCCATTTTCTTGTGCAACATCCACTCAGCCTCATTTCCCAGCAGTGGAAGCCAAGGTTCAGAGAAGTTGTAACAACCAGGGATGCAGAACTGGATTTGAACCCGTCTGCGCCACACCTGGCCTCCTCCAGGGTAAGTGTGAGGAGGTAAAGGCCACCGGACACTCACTGGACTCCAAGATAAGCCTCTGAGGTCACACATAGTGATAATCATAGTGATAAGAAGTGATTCAAGTCATTAACCAAGGCAGAGGCAGTATACTAAACTGGAGTTCCACCATTTCCTGCCTGTGTGACTTTATTATTTTATTTATTTATTTTTATTTTTTAAAAATAGTTTATTGTCAAGTTGGTTTCCATATAACACCCAGTGCTCATCCCCACAAGTGCCCTCCTCCATGCCCATCAACTGCCTGTGTGACTTTAGTCAACCAAGTTGCCAACCAATCTGAGTCTCAGATTTGCCATTAGTAAATGAGCTTTATTACAGGCCTTCTGTTTGGGGCTGTCATTTTGAGATCCTTTGCAATAATGGAGATAAAATGCTTTTTTAGCTTAGCACCTGGCCTGTAGTAGGTGCTCAAGAAAACAACTAATATAATTTACTCATTTGGCCATTATTTATTGAAAACCTAAGAGATGAAACAACAAAGACATATAGAGAGGCGCCTGGGTAGCTCTGTCAGTTAAGTGTCTGACTCTTGGTTTCAGCTCAGGTCATGATCTCATGGTTTGTGGTTTCAAGCCCTACATCAGGCTCTGTGCTGACAGCGTGGAGCCCCCTGGAATTCTCTCTCTCTCTCTCCCTCTCTCTCTGCCCCTCCTGCCCTCCTTCCCTCTCTCTCAAAATAAATAAATAAACTTTAAAATATATATATCTATAAATATTGTTTTGTTTTACTAGTTCCTTGTCTTTATGTTCCTAGGATCTAGAACATTGTCTGGCTTAATAAATGTTGAAATGAATGAATGAATGAATGAGTGAATGAATAAAGGAATAAATCAATGAATGAATGACATACTGCAGTAAGTCAGTCCTTGGTTGCAGCTTTGGGGAGAATAAGAGGGAGAAAGGGGAGTTTTTATTTTATTTAAAAAAACATTTTTTAATGTTTATTTATTTTTGAGAGAGAGAGATAGAGCACAAGCAGGGGAGGGGCAGAGAGAGAGGAAGACACAGAATCTGAAGCAGGCTCCAGGCTCTGAGCTGTCAGCACAGAACCCGATGCAGGGCTCAAACCCAGAAACTGTGAAATCATGGCCTGAGCCAAAGTTGGATGCTTAACCAACCAAGCTATCCAGGTGCCCTAAAAGGAGAGTTTTAAAAATAATAGTTAAGGGGCGCCTGGGTAGCTCAGTTGGTTAAGCATCCAACTTCAGCTCAGGTCATGATCTCACAGTTTGTGGGTTTGAGCCCCATATCGGGCTCTGTGCTGACAGCTCAGAGCCTGGAGCCTGCTTCAGACTCTGTGTCTTCCTCTCTTTGTGCCCCTCCCCCACTCATGCTCTGTCACTCTCTCTGAAAAAGAAATAAACCTTAACAAAAAATTTTTAAAATAATAGTTAATATTTCTTGGGCACTTAGAATGCATCAGGTACTAGACTAAATGCTTTTTGTGTTCTCAGATCATCATCACAGCAAACACTATGAAGTAAAACGTGTTATCTGATTTTACAGAGTGGAAAACCATCCGTGAGGTAGAGTGCTTTTTCTAAGGTCCCACGGTGACTAATCACAAAGGCAGGTTTTAGGCCTGGGTTTGTACCCGGCGCCCTTGAAGCAGTGGGCTCTTCTATCCCCCTCCCACCTCTAGATGGGAGCTCCTGGCGCACAGAAACTTGGCAGAATGGCCTCTACCTACACCAGTAATGATGGGGAATGTGCTACTCTCAGCTTTTGGAGCAAGTTCACTCCACCCGCTCGCGCGCTGAACCTCACATTGGATTGCTTTCCACAACGATCCTGTGAAGAGGGTATTAATTGACCATTTCACGGACAGAGAACTGAGGTTCAGCGAGTTTGGCTTCCCAAGGTCACATAGGGCATGCCCCGGAGTCCGGGGGAGGCTGCTGACAAGGCTCCGCCCCCTCTGCGGCCCCCCTGTGCCTCTCTACTTCCAAGCTCCTCCCTCTGCCAGTCATTTCCCCCCCACCCCACCACCATTCCTCCACTTTCAACCCTCTCCCAGCCCTGTCCTCCCGGCCAAGGTAACTACGAGCATAAGCCTGAGTAAGGTGAGCTAAGAGGGACCTCTTGGGTTGGACTCCTGCCCAGAGTGGTGGCCAGGAGGTCACTGTTCACCTAGGATGGAATTTTGATCAGTTTACAACTTTTCTGATTCCGGTTTTGGATAGGAATTTAGAAAGAAGGTCTTTCTGAATTCTCTGCCAACGGCTCATCTTCCCTCAGTTAGGTTCTTTTTTTTTAAATTTTTAAAAAATGTTTATTTATTTTTGAGGGAAAGAGAAACAAAGCGCCAGTGGGGGAGGGGCAGAGAGAGAGAGGGAGACACAGAATCCGAAGCAGGCTCCAGGCTCTGAGCTGTCAGCACAGAGCCCGATGCAGGACTCCAACTCATGAACTGTGAAATCATGACTGGAGCTTTAGTCAGATGCTTAACCTAGCGAGGCCCTCAGGTGCCCTGCCCCCTAATTCCTACCTTAGGGGTCTCAGCAGGAAAAAGGGATCACAAAGCCACAAATGGAAGAGGGTGTAATGAAGGAACTATTCACAGAGGTGTGAGCAGATATGCTGAAGCCCCCAGGGGCTCACAACCGAGGGATGGAATCACAACCCTTCCCCGCCCCCACCACTACCTGAAGGGCAAGGAGGGAACCTTGTTAACGAACCTGGCAACCTGGCGAGCTTTGTACCCATGGGTGCAGGCTGCTGCACAGGAGACGTGGCTTTCAGTGGAGGAACATAGTAACTTCCCAAAGCACAGGGGGAGGTGGGTGTTAGTAATATCTCAGTTTGGGGGCGCCTGGGTGGCTCAGTCGACTTTGGTTCATGTCATGATCTCGCGGTTTGTGGGTTCTGGCCCCGCATCGGGCGACGGCTCAGAGCCTGGAGCCTGCTTCAGATTCTGTGTCTCCCTCTCTCTCTGCCCCTCCCCCGCCTGTACTCTGTCTCTGTGAAATCAATGAACGTTAAAAAAAAAGAAAAAAAGAAAGAAATATCTCAGTCTAACTCCCCTCCTTTGCACCGATCTTACTGTCAGTGTCTCCTACTGGCCAATTCTACCTGAAACCCTAAGGCGAGGGGGCCAGGTGAGACTGTCAGCCAGAGTCAACCCCAGAGCAGAGAGGCATGGGGGGGGGGGGGTGGTTAGGCAAAGAGCGGCCGGTCCAGGGCCTTCTCTGCTCTTCCTGGACTTGACTTTGTGGAGGGGCCGAGAAACAGAAGGGCTACGCTTGCCTTTCAAAGGAGCCTGTGCTGGACACCAGCACCCTTTCTCCTCCTTCCAGGTCCAGGTTACTTTGTCTGTGCAGCTGTCCCACTCCCGGAGTTCATCTGTCCCATCCCTGGCTTCCCCGGTTCTCCCTGCCCAGCACACCTCTCCGCAGCCTCAGTGGCCATTATTCTCTGCATGGGGTTTGTCTCCGCAGACAACAGTTCTTGCATACCTCATGTCCTGTGTCCCCGCGTACCTCACTCAGCCTTGGTATATGCAATCTAAGCGCATGTGAATGTTTCCGGAAGTACACAGGGGCTCCTTGGTGGTCAGCAGCACAGGCGTGGCACACAGCGGGCATCTAATGTCTGAAACAGCCTAGGGAGGACCATTCTGCTTTCTTTCATTCATTCAACTTTTTTTTTTTTTTTTTTTTTTTTGGAGATCCTATTGTGCACCAGGCCCTGTGCTGCACCTTGGGGACACAGCAGTGAACAAGACACACAAGGTCCTTGCTCTCATGGGGCTTCCGTTCTAGTGGGGAAAGCAGAAAAGGAACGGAAAGGAATGGAAAAGAAACAATAGTATTTCAGATTGTAATAAGTGCTGTACAGAAAATAAACAAGGCAATGGGAGAAATAGTGCCTGTATAGATATTTATGCTGGGGGACGGGGACATCAGGGAAGCCTTTTCTGAGGAGACGACATGTAAGCAGAGACCCAAAGAAGAGTAGAAACGGATGTGAAGGGCTGGAAGGGTGTTCGAGGCAGAGGGGAACAGCAAAAACTAAGGTGTGGAGGTGGAAGTGCTTCTGGGACCCTGAGAGATTTGGAGTTGCAGCCTAAGGAAGGCCTTAGGGAAGGTTAAAGGGGGTGAGGAATTCGGTTCTGGGGACAGCCCAGGGTCAGCTCCTGGGCTGGGGGTTGGGGATTGGAGGAGGAAGGCCAATCTTGCTGCCCGTCTTCTAGCACTCCCGCCGCAGGCCTCACCCTGGCTCCCTCAGCTCCCCTGACTGGCAGCAGCTGTCAAATGACCAGCAGCTGAGGCCTTGCCAACCTCCTCCCCTGGAATATTTTAGGGGTAAGTCAGAAAATGACCAGCCGCCTCCTTAAAACCCGGCTTTTTCTAATGCATGCCTTACAAGGGTGTATTTGGCTACCCTGGGTGTTAATCTCTCAGCCCCTTGCATTAGACAGAGAGATATAAATATACAGCCACATGCGGCACACTCAGATGCACGGATTAGTGAACCTGTCCGCAGGCCCCAGGTCACACACAAAGGGCACTCCCCGCACCCACTCCCACACTAACACGCATTAGCCCTAGTCCTTCATGGGCACACAATAACACGCAGGCCCATACAGGTACCCCACAACACAGTCACAACAGTCCACAACCACGGATTACCACTCATAATAATCACTCTCTATCCACCCACCCTCCCCCCAAGATTATACAAGCCCACAACCACATGCCCACACACAGACACGGACCCCACGATCGTCACCGAGTCACACATGGGCACACAATCCCACTCTCTCCCCCTCCACACACACAACCATGTGGGTTCACACAGCCTGCAGTGGGCACACTGTTCACAACACACAACCCACACACATTCAGCACCAGGGCACCATTGCCCCTCCCCCGCCCCACACTCAAGGCCTCTGTGATTAAACACACATCCAGCCCATGGCTCTTTACAGTACACAGCATTCTTGTGCGGTTGAGTCAAAGACCTCCTCAGAGGGGTTAAGTGGAATAAAGGCATCGGAAGGGAGAATGCTTGAGGCCCAGGTCTGGGAAGGGGCCGGCAGCCTCTGGCTTAGGCAGAAAGACTTCAGTGTTGAAATTTGACCCTGACTCTAATGGGCTAAAGCCTTGGGGGAGGGGGCATGCCTCGGAGTGGACAGAAGCGCGGCTGGGTCGGGGTGACAGGTGGAGCAAGCGGAGAGACCCCAGGAAACCCCGCAGCGTGGGGGTGGACATTGGTGTTAAATCTGGACTTGACCTTAGAGGCTTAACCCCCTCCCACGCAGTCCTCCCACCGCCCTTCCCTAGCCCCCGCCAACAGGCTCCCGACTATCCCCAAACGCTCCGGGTGTGGCCGTGACCCCTCCTCCCCCAGCCCTTCAGGACAGCTGCGGGGCACCGCGCTCAGGCCTCCCCCCACCCCCCACCCCCGCCCCGCGCCGGTGGGGCTCTGGGGCTCCCANCTGTGGGGAGGGGCCCCTGGGCGAGCCCCCCACCCCACCCCCGCCATCACCTTTCGCCCGGCTTGGGGTGGTCGGCCAGCCCGGGTGTGGCGTGGGCACTGGGCGGAGCCACCGGCCAAGGGAAATGGGGGAGGCCCGGGGTCCCTGCACCTCCGTTTGTCTGTGGCTTTTTATAGCGCCCCCCACCTCCGGGGCTGGGTGAGGATTAACCCTTTCAGACTGGTGGGCATCCACCGGCAAAGGCCATTGGGCCAGAGTGGCCAAGGACGCTACTGGCTTTCTTTCATTCCTCACCCCAAATGCAACTGGAGATGGAGGCCTCCAGTTGCCGGATTGGAAGGGACTTGGTGCAAGGTTGGGCAGCTGCCAGCTTGGAGTTAAGAGCCCGTTCTGGCAGCTTGCTCTCTCCAGTCTGAGGCCTGGGATGGGGGGTGGGGAGGGTCTTCCGTCCCAGATCGGTAGGAGGGCCTTGCTTGACCTTTGGGGGCCCTGGAGAGAAGGCCTGTCCCAAGCCAACCACTCTGTCACTGGTTGGGGGGGCAGGGCTGTGGCTCAGGGATTTGGGGCCAGTAGGGACTATTTCTGCCCTAGGTCAGACCATAGTTCTTAAGAGGTGGAGGTGCAAACACACACACACACACACACACACACACACACACACACACCCCTTCACTGTCACACACAGCACAAAGCTGAGTACAGTTTTGCACACACAGTCACCTGTACTGCCATATGCACATACGGATACACACAGAGTCAGACACACACCAGCGTGTGCCTGCTCCGTGTCACAGACCTTTGATATACAGAGCTGGGAGCTGCTGGAGTCTCTAGGGCCAGGGATGGATGGCAGAGGGAGGCGGCTTGGAGTCCAAGGAAGCCTGAGGTGGGGGGCCCTGGCTGAGCCGGCTCCCATGCCCCTCAGCCTCCCATACCCTATTTTCCGCAGCTGCGTAGAGAGAGGCAGCCGCCATGAGGGCAGCACTTAGCAGCGGCCTGGCACTGTGGGGGGCGACAGGGAGGCAACAACAGTGTGTGGTAAGGGCGCTGCCTGCGAGTCAGGTGGCCGGGGTTCTACTTCCAGCTTTTCGACTTGACTTCGGGCAGGTGTCCTGCTTGGATCACAGTCGGTCTCTTGCCGCCTGCCTTCTATAGAGCCCCACCCTGGGATACACAGAGAATGAGAACTGTACTTGTTCTTAGGAAGTGGACTCTCAGGGGACGCGGATACGCTCACTGCTGTAATAGCACTGAGTGCAAAGATGAGCTGCACACAAAGTGCCTGGAGAACGCAATAATGGATTTGTCAGCGAAATACTTCAGAGGGGAGATGCAGTTTGAGTGGGGCTTGAAAGACGAGTAGAAATTTACGAGTAGGTAGATGAGTGTATATATTTAAAAAAAAAATTTTTAATGTTTTATTTATTTCTAGGAGAGAGAGAGAGACAGCGTGAGCAGGGGAGGATCAGAGAGAGAGGGAGTCACAGACTCTGAGACAGGCTCCAGGCTCTGAGAGGGCAATCAGCACAGAGCCCGACGCGGGGCTCGAACCCACGAACCGCGAGATCATGACCTAAGCGAAAGTCGGACGCTTAACCGACTAAGCCACCCAGGCGCCCCTATTTTTAAATTTTTTTATAACTAATTTTTTTAATGTTTATTTTTGAGAGACAGAGACATGAACGGTCAGGGAAAGGGAGACACAGAATCCAAGGCAGGCTCCAGGCTCTGAGCTGTCAGCACAGAGCCTGATGTGGGGCTCGAACTCATGAACCACGAGATCATGACCTGAGCCAAAGTCAGCTGCTCAACCAGCTGAGCCACCAGCCGCCCCTAAAGGAGTATATTTTGAATGCTCTGTGCCAGGCTCCATTAGACCTACTGCAGCTTTGTACCAGTTTTAGAACTCATGCCCGTTCTGGGAACAGAGTGGTAGAAAGGAGCGCCTCCAGCTTTGGAGCCAGATGCCATCTTCTCCAGGCTCCACCGCTTACACGTTGTGGAGCCTTGAGTTCTTTACTCAGTGCTTTGGTTTCCTCATGTGCAAAACAGGGCTAATACATGAGCATCATATACGGGCGTATTCATGTAGAATACTTGGAACACTGCCTTGGACACAGTTGCGTCATTCCAGGGCGGAGGACTCAGCAGGAGCCTGTGAGGGCCGTCTGCTGGGAAAGCAGGGGCTCGGTTGAAGATCAAGGTGGGTCTGGCTGGCTGAGCAGGTGCATCCTTTCCGGCGCTAGGAGCTCTACCTTTCCAGGTGCGCAGGATTGTTCTCTAATCAGATGGTGTGCACTGAGCTGTATTTTCTGAGCTGGTACTTTAGATGTAGTGGGCTAGGAGCCGGAAGTGTAAAAGTGTTAACAGGTGCTCTGGGTGGGCGGCGGGGGGTTGTGTGAGATGAGGCTGGAAAGGTATGTTGGGGCCTCGTCTTTAAGGGCTTTGAATCTATGCTAAGCAGCTGGCTATCTGTGTATGAAGTGGTGCGACACGGTTATGTTATGGCGAGCTGTGGCACTGTAGGGAATAGGCTGGCATGAGAAGGAAGAAGGCCCGTCGGAAGGCTGGCACACGGGGGCAGGTGCGCGATGATGACTTGGAGTAGGGCCCAGGCAAAGGGATGAGGAGGGGGTGGAGACTGGGGACTTTCTGAGATAGGTCAGTTCTCAGTGAGTTGGCTATGTGGGGGAGGAAAAGAGCTGTTTAAAGATCATTTGCCTCAAAAATAGAACTACCCTATGATCTAGCAATTGTACTATTAGGTATTTACCCAAAGGATAAAAAAGAATGTAGATTCGAAGGGGTACATGCACCTCAGTGTTTATAGCAGCATTATCAACAATAGCCAAACTGTGGAGAGCGCCCAAATGTCCATCCACTGATGAACGGGGGAAGAAGATGTGGTATATATATATATATACATATATATGTATATATGCAATGGAATATTGCTCAGCCATCAAAAAGAATGAAATCTTGGCATTTGCAATGACGTGGATGGAGCTAGAATGTATTATGCTAAGTGAAATAAGTCAATCAGAGAATGACAAATACCATATGATTTCATTCATATGTGGAATTTAAGAAACAAAACAGATGAACATATGGGAAGGGAGGGGAAAAAGAGGGAACAAACCATAAGAGACCCTTAATGGTAGAGAACAAACTATGGGTTGATGGAGGCAGGGGGGATGGGTGAGATGGGGGATGGGTACTAAGGAGGGCACTTGTTGGGATGAGCACTGGGTGTTGTATGTAAGTGATGAATCACTGAATTCTCTATTCCAGAAACCAATAATGCATTGTATGTCTACTAACTAAAATTTAAATTTAAAAATAAAAGGGGAAAAAAAAGTTTATTTGACTCATCAACCTGTTGTGTGGGGAGAGTACAGGTATAGTAAGCCCAGGGAGAAGGATAATTTGGGGGCGGTTGAGTTTGAGGTGCCGGGTGACACCAGTCTTTGTGGTAAAGCAATGGGAACAGACAGGGTGGTGGTTGAGGCTGCCTCCAAGCTTTTAGATTTTGGTGCAGGCGCTTGGGCTGCATGAGGCCAGTGATGTCGGGGGCCTGGTGAAGCCACACTTGTGGTTGCCAGAGGGCCACCGTGAGACACAGAACGGGGAACCAGGGATTCGTGGGGTGCTAGAGAGGAGGACAGAAAGAATACACAATTATTTCGAATAAAAATAATCTGTAGTGGGAAACTAGAGCTAAGATCTCGAGCTTAAAACCTGGGCACAAGTAGGCCATTTCAAGACAGATGAATTCTGTGATACATGGGGCTTTTCATTTATGCTTTATATCAAAAAGAAATTTCTTGTAAGCTATACTCAAATTTAATTTGTTTTATTTTTTAAATGTTTTTAAAAATTTATTTCTGAGGTAGAGAGAGAGAGACAGCATGAGCAGGGGAGGGTCAGAGAGAGAGGGAGTCACAGACTGAAACAGGCTCCAGGCTCTGAGCTGGCAGTCAGCACAGAGCCCGACGCGGGGCTCGAACCCGAACCGCGAGATCATGACCTGAGCCGAAGTCGGACGCTTAACCGACTGACCCACCCAGGCGCCCCTCAAATTTAATTTGTTTTATAACTGGTGCCCATGGAGTATCTGAGTTTCCTTGAGCAAATTACTTAATCTCTTTTATTTTTTATTTTTTATTTTTTTAAAAATTTTTATGTTTTATTTATTTCTAGGAGAGAGAGAGACAGTGTGAGCAGGGGAGGGTCAGAGAGAGAGGGAGTCACAGACTGAAACAGGCTCCAGGCTCTGAGCTGGCAGTCAGCACAGAGCCCGACGCGGGGCTCGAACCCGAACCGCGAGATCATGACCTGAGCGAAAGTCGGACGCTTAACCGACTAAGCCACCCAGGCGCCCCTACTTAATCTCTTTTAACCTCAGTTTCCTGATCTGTAAAATGGGGATAATAAATATAACTACCTCATGAAAATGTTATGAGGATTAAATGAATTGGTGTAAATCATTCAGAACAGAGCCTGGCAGATAATAGGACCTTGATAAGTGTAATTTATTGTTATTATTTCCATGGTATTTTATATTTTCAAAGAACTGCCGAGAGATCCAAGGTGGGCAAGATGAGTTGTAACAGGAAGGACCAAAGCCATCTGAAGGTCAAAGAAGCAGGAGAATTTTCCTTAACAGGAGCCAGTTATACTAGCAGGCAGCTGGCAGCCAGGTTAAGGAACTTATCTGTCAGAATCACAGAATCTGAATTCAAGAGCCTTTGACAGGCCAGAGGATGGGCCAATTCTAACAAGATGAATGAAGTTTTACAGGAACAAGAGATGTGGTTTAAAAGCACTCAGTGTGAAAAAAATAAATAAACAAAAGCACTCAGTGTGAGGGGCGCCTGGGTGGCTCAGTCGGCTAAGCGTCCGACTTCGATTCAAGTCATGATCTCACAGTTTGTGAGTTCAAGCCCAGTGTTGGGCTCTGTGCTGACAGCTCAGAGCCTGGAGCCTGCTACGGATTCCGTGTCTCTCTCTCTCTCTGCCCCTCCCCTGTTTGTGCTCTGTCTTGCTCAAAAATAAACATTAAAAAAAAATAATAAAAGCACTTGGTATGAAACGGTCTTAAGGCTTTTAGTCAAACTCAGCATTTGTCAATATGATAGAGCTGCCCTATATCAGCAATATTGGCCTTATTAATAGAAACATAGTGTCCAGAGCCTGCTCAGAACACACCTGGACACTGCTTCCAATACCCATCCCCAAGGGACAGTGACAATTTGGAACCTAGTCAGAAAGAAGTGACCCAAGCGAGGAGGGCCCCGGACACTTTGGCTTGCATGGAATAATGGAAGGATGTTAGTTTTCTTTCGGTGTTTAGAGAACTTGCACGAGAAAGTAGATTTGTCTGATTCCAGAAAGAGGAACCAAGTCCAGGTAAAAATTGCAGAGAAGGTCTTGCTTGACCACTAGAATGTTCTTATGACAGTGGAACGAATAGTGGTGGCTCAGATGTGAGTTTCCTGGACTTGAAGGTATGTAAGCAGAGGCCAGATGCCGACACCATGGGGATGTTGTGCGGGGATCTGAGCCACGGGTGTGCGGGGTTAGACTGACGGAGCAGGGGATGGAGAGCAGCCCAGTGCCCTCTGAGATGTGAGGCGCTGAAAAAACCCTGATGGCTCCCATCGGGACCCATGCCAGGATTGTGGCCGCCCCCTGACTTATGTCATTTCTCTTGCAGAGAAACCAGAACAGAAGCCAGTTCTCCTGAAGAGAGCTCCGAATCCCCGCATGAGGCGGGGACTTTGAACCCAGAAGTTACTGTGTCTTTGGAGGGGACCTTGAACTTAGAGGACATTCTCTACCTGGCGGACACAGGTGACCTCGACGAGACACTCTACGTGGAAGAGACGGAGAAGCCTGAGGAGACACTGTATATCGAGGAGACCAGGCAGCCGGGGGAGGTCCTGGAGGTGGACGAGCCTGGGAAGCCAGAGGAGATACTGTGCGTGGACGAGCCCACGCAGCTAGCAAAGAGCGCAGGCCCGGAGCAGACCAGTTACGGGGGAGGGGGTGAGCCGGCCACGCGCCAGGAGACCCCCAGCCCCGGGGAGGGCCTCCAGGCCGGGCCCAGTGCCAGCACAGAGAGCCTGAGCATAGAGGACCTGGAATTGCTGGAGGAGCGTTTCCAGCAATGCATCCAAGCCGTGGCCCAGCTGGAGGAGGAGAGGGATCAGCTCGTGCACGAGCTCGTGCTGCTCCGGGAACCAGCCCTGCAGGAGGTGCAGCGGGCCCATCGGGACATCCTGGCCGCCTACAAACTGCACGCCCAGGCAGAGCTGGAGAGGGACGGGCTGAGGGAGGAGGTCCGGCTGGTCAAGCAGAAGCTGTTCAAGGTGACGAAGGAATGCGTGGCCGACCAGTACCAGCTGGAGTGCCGCCGGCAGGACGTGGCCCAGTTCGCTGACCTCCGGGAAGCGCTGACCACACGGGCGGCCCAGCTCTCGGACGAACTGGCCCAGCTCCGGGGCGCCTATCAGAAGCAGAAGGAGCAGTTACAGCAACAACTAGAAGCACCTCCAAGCCAGAGGGACGGGCACTTCCTCCAGGAGAGCCGGCGGCTCTCTGCCCAGTTTGAGAACCTCATGGCAGAGAGCCGCCAGGGCCTGGAGGAAGAGTATGAGCCTCAGCTGCTGCGGCTCCTAGAGAGGAAAGACGCTGCGGCCAAAGCGCTGCAGAAGACCCAGGCCGAGATCCAGGAGATGAAGGAGGCTCTGAGACCCCTGCAAGCAGAGGCCCGGCAGCTCCACTTGCAGAACAGGAACCTGGAGGACCAGATCTCGCTCGTGAAGCAGAAACGAGATGAGGAGGTGCAGCAGTACAGGGTAGGCCCGTGGGCGCAGACAGTTAGCCTGGGGAAGGAAGAGGTGACCGGAGGGGTCACGGGTCTGAAGGATGCCCTCCTCCGCACGAGGAACCG
>NW_027530853.1:32181-33581 GCF_008692635.1 Crocuta crocuta | reverse complement strand
TCCTGGGGGGGGGGGAGGGCACTCACTCCTTTACTCCTCCTCCCACCCAGTCAGGCCTGTGCTCGGGGCTGAGAATGTAGGCAGCGCCCTGACCCTGACCGTGAGTCACCAGGTCCTCTCGTTAATCCTCCAAATCAAGTGTTCTCGCTTGCATAGATGAGGAAACAGGCTCGGTGAGCTGGCGGTTTATGAACCCTGGCCTGACCAATCCCGAAATATTTCAGGGCACTGTCCACGGCAGTTTTCCAATCCTTGGTGAATCATGCTCGGGTACAGAGAGCAAGAGGCGAGGTGGGATTTTCATCCTCTCTCTTCCTGCATATTCACCCTCAAGTCTCACCTATCTGATCTCCGTCTTGAAGCTTCCCAGTTTTAAAACTGGGATGAGGGGCGCCTGGCCGGCCCCGTTCAGTAGAGGATGTGACACTTGATCTCCAGGTCGTGAGTTTGAGCCCCATTTGGGCATAGAGATTACTTAATTTTAATGGTTTATTTATTTTTGAGAGAGAGAGAGAGAGAGAGAGAGACAGCATGAGCAGGGGAAGGTCAGAGGAGAGGGAGACACAGAATCCAAAGACAGGCCCCAGGCTCTGAGCTGTTAGCACAAAGCCCAACACGGTGCTCAAAACCACGAACCATGAGATCATGACCCGAGCCGAAGTCGGACGCCTAACCGACTGAGCCACCCAGGCGCCCCGCATAGAGATTACTTAAACACACACACACACACACACACACACACACACACAACTGGGAAGAAATCCCTGAAGCTCTACTCCTCATTTTCCTTCTTTGTGCATTTATCACCATTTCATCTGTAGTCAAGTTACTTCTAATCCCATTATAGAACAGGGTGGGATATAAGCACAAGGTAAAAACACAATTTTGTCTGCCTCTCCCACAGACTGTGAGCTTTCAGAAGGAAGGGAGTATTGTTTTACTTATTCCTGCCACTGGGGCTCAGAGGACCTCAGTTAAATGCTGACTGAAGGGCTGCTGGCCACTATCAGGGGACGTTAGTGTGGTGGTGCCTTTCAGAGCAGTATTTTCATCTTTCAAAACACACATTCCTTTGGAGATTCCGATACATCCTTTGGGGAACATATCCTCTGATGAAAATGGCCGCATTCACTTCCAATTTTTGTCAAGCTTTATGTAGTTTGTATTATGAAAGCAATGGGGCTTTTTGGTCGTAATATTGAATGTATGTGTGTATTACTCTCAATCCCCTCCCCCACTGCTTTTTATTGGTTCAAACAGTCTAGTGAAAGAGGATCTTTTTATCTTTATTTTTTTTACTTTTTTGGCATAAATTGTATCTTTAAATTGTACTCAGACATTACATTAATAATTGTATCCCAGGGGAGAAAGCAGCATGTGATTTAAGAGAGGTACAGGTA
>NW_027530853.1:5169-32147 GCF_008692635.1 Crocuta crocuta | reverse complement strand
AGAGAGAGGGAGTCACAGACTGAAACAGGCTCCAGGCTCTGAGCTGGCAGTCAGCACAGAGCCCGACGCGGGGCTCAAACCCACGAACCGCGAGATCATGACCTAAGCGAAAGTCGGACGCTTAACCGACTAAGCCACCCAGGTGCCCTGATAATGAAATAGTTTTAGTCATCAGTTAAATCAGAGAACACTCCATGGAAGAATGGGTGTTATTTGAGCTGGGTATTGAAATATGGGCATGATTGGACCAGTGCTGTCCCAAAGAAATATGCAAGGCATCCATATCATTAAACCTTTCTAGTAGCCATATTAAAAAAATTAAAAATAGGTGAGACTAATTTTAATATATATCAACTCAACATCTGCAACCTGGCTGCATGTGAGCAGTGAAAAATTGAAAGGTGAGTTGAACTGTAAAGGTAGGTTGGGGCAGATCATGTTGGACTCTTTTTTTTTTTTTTCTTTTTTAATTAGAGAGTGAGTGTATGTGAGCAGGGGAGAGGAACAGAGAGAGAGAATCTTAAGCAGGCTCCATGCTCAGTGCAGAGTGGGACGCGGGACTTGGTCCCACAACCCTGGGATCATGACCTGAACCGAAATCAAGAGTTGGATGCTCAACTGACTGTGCCACCCAAGCTCCCCAGATCATGTTGGGACTCTGAAATCCAAACTAGGGAATTTGGATTTCATCCAGTACTCAGTTGCATCGGTAAAGGTATTTAATCAAGGGAGTAACAGGATTGCTTTTCTACTTTTAGAACAAATGCAGGGTAATGTGGCCACTGAATGAAGGGGGAAGGGTGAGAAGTCACAGAGGGTGTCAAGATTTCAGACAAGGCTAACTGAGACAGCGGTACCATCAACAGGGGACCCCTGGAGGAGTTTTTGGACACAGAATTAGGGTTGTAGAATTTTTCCCCGCTGTGATTTTCATCACTGTGCTGGATTTCAGATGTGCGGATCGGTGCAGCTTTCCAAAGATCGTTCTATGAAAAATACTCTTGATGGATGTCTCCTATTGTGCTGTTGTAAAGTAGGAATCAAGGTCTCTAAGTGAGCGAATTCTGCCTTCTGAAATGGCTTCCCAAACTGATCGCCAAAGGTCACTTATGGCACCTGACTACTTTTCAAGGGTACACTTCCCTCTTTCAGTTGTATACTCTGCCTCTTTCCTCACCATCATCTATCCATTCAACAAATATTTTCTGTGCCTTCTTACCATGTGCCAGGCAATGAGCTATGTGCTGGCAGAAGAGATGAGATGAGAAATGTGGGAGAGGGGTAGTTCCTGACCTCAAATAGTTTAAAGTCCAGGAAGGATCCCAGATATAATGAATGTATTTCATAAAATCGAAGACACTTGATTTTAAGACGCACCGTGATCTGAAATGTTAAAATGTGAAAGCCATAGAATCAGTGAAATCATTGTACCAATGAAGTACATATAAGTACCCCTGCCTGGGGAAACAGAGGGAAAATTTCCTAAGAGTTAATGATAGCTAGCACGTACTTTTAGTTTTTTGTGTGTATTAATACATTTAGTCCTTACCTTTCTGTGAGATAAGCTACAAATTACTGTCACTGTATGCAAAACGAAAAAACAGAAACCAGACAGACAAGTTAAATCATTTGTTCAGGGTTATACAGTGAGGAAGTGATGGAAGGAGGATTCTGACCCTGTGCTATGTAGCCCAAGTTCACATTCAGCCTCCACAAGGTATTTGAGCTGAGCTTTGAAGAATAAATTCATTGGGTAGACAAGGGAAAGAGGCATTCCGGGCAGAGGGGATGGCTTACACAAAAGCATGAAAACACAAAAAGACAGGTTCAGGGAAGTGAGCTCCGTGGGCCTGGATCCGAAGAATGTGAGTAGATAGATGTGGCTGGAGAGGTGGATTGGGAAGCGTTTTATGGAGTCTTCAAGTCAGTGGTTTTCAAAAAAAGGTTTTCTCCAAAGCCACCGACCCTCTTCCCCAAACACAATTTGACGTGAAACGCCAGTACATAAAACAGGTCAAAGTGAGGAGCTACTTTCTGAGACAAGGGCACTTCCTTATGCCTTTCTCCTGGGGTTTCTGGAAAACAGTTCGAGGACCACTGAAGAGCTGACAGACATGATGGCAACGACAGAGCTGTGAACTATGAGCTCTGAGCCAGCGGCAAATCCTGGCCCTGCCACTTCCCACCTGGGAAACCTTGGACCAGTGACTTCACAGTGACCCTGCTCCTTCACTGTAAAATGGGATTAGTAATACACATCGTAAGGCTGTTGCAAAGGATGAATTAGTCTTTGTAAAGCACTTGCAATGGTGCCTGGCACATAGGTACGTACTCTTAAAGATGGCGGTGTGCAGGATGGATTCTTGAAAGAGCCTGGAAAGCGAGATCATGTGAGATATGGGAAGTAAAATATTTGGGTAGGATCTGGGGACTGGTGCAGTGGGTGGTGTGAGGAATTTGCTGAGAATGGTCTCCAAGTTTTTAGCTGAAATTGGTCCGTCGTGGATGCTGAATTGTAGAATGTTTACTATCTACATGTTTCACATCCAGCATTATGTGCTGGGTGCTGGGCAGGAACCTACAATCTGAGAGTTACGCAAGAAAAAAGAAGATAAATCGTAATGTAATATAGCAGATGCCGTCTAGGTGACAGACATGGCAAGAGTAAAGATACAGAGATCTGTGAATCTGTCAGGCTAGAGCAGCACGCAAGCCACAGATGTCACTGACCATTTTCTAGTAGCCACGTTAAAAAAAAACAGGTGAACTTAGTATTTTACTTAATGCTGCATATAAAAATACTTCAACGTGGAGTCAGTATCAAAATTTGAGGTATTTTATTTTTTTTATATGTCACGTCTTAGAAATCTGTGTAGCTTACACTTAGGCACATCTCGATTCAGATTAGCTGGATTTCCAGCACTTGATAGCTACACGTGACGAGTAGCGGCCTCCATGCTACACAGTGCCGGGCTGGAGGAAAATGTCCATCAGGAAGCGCGGTGGAGGTTCTAATTAGAGGCAGGGGTCAGACTAGAGGGGGTCTGAATGCCAGACTGAAGAGGTGGAAAGTCTTTGAAAGACTGACATGATCCAGCAGGTTCAGAAAGTTACCTCGTGGTGACTAAGGCTGGAGGCTGTCTTGAAGGCCAGTCAGGGCAGCCATGTTTGCTTCATTTCATAACACTGCTCCCCCTGGTCGGTTTATCACTGCTGGTACAGACTGCCTTCCCAAGCATGTACCCTCAGGTCTCACCAAAATAATTGCTAGGTGTCTAGGGGAGGCTTGGGAGAGCGGGGCAGAGGAATGCAGATGCTTAGATGGGAAGGCCGCATCCTGTGTGGCGAACGAAGGCCTTTTGACAAGGTTGATGAAAGCTGAAATTCAGCCAGAGTATCAAACGCTGCAGAATGATGTGCCACAGGTATGTCAAGGATGACTTAGAGAACAAATTATTTAGATCCTTATAGTAACAGCATGTATGTAACCTGGGTGCCTGGCTCGTTGTTCTTCAAAATCGGAGGTGAAGTTATTACTCCTTCAAAACAGGCCTTTCAGCTGCAACCTTCTTTCCCCTCTCCCTCACGCTTCCTAAGGATCCACGCCGGCTAGCGACTATGCCAGAGATGGATTTGCTGCCATCTTCCTTACCTCACTCCTCAGGCATTCGTTCTACGCAGAGACAGTTTACGGAATGTATCCTGTCTGGTTTTGGCAGAATGGGAAATGGACAATCATCCTAAGGCTCCTGGGGGCCTCCGGGGCATAGATTCTTCATCTTCCAGCTTAGCCCTTGGGACCAACTTCGGTCTTTTTGTGTCATGAGTAAACAGTATAGGAAACTAACAACTGTGATCGCCAACATCCTAATAAAGCACCTATTTGCATATGATGTTACATAAGTACCAGGCAGAGCTATTTTGAGCTTTAAGGAGGGTCAAATATAAAACTTGTATTTACAGTTTTTCCTGTAAACGAACAACTGGACTTCTCATAGTTTAACTCTCCTGGAATTACAGTTAATAGCTAAGAATAACTGGGGTGCCTGGGTGGCTCAGTCAGTTAAGTGTAACTCCTGATCTTGGCTCAGGCCATATCTCATGGTTTGTGGGTTCGAGCCCTGCATCAGGCTCCATGCTGATAGCAGAGCCTACTTGGAATTCTCTCCTCAGTCTGTTCCTCCCACACACTTTCTCTCCAAATAAATAAACTTAAAAAAAAAAAAAAGTTAAGAATAATTGCTTACAAAGACTTGTTGACTTTTTTCAAAGTAGGCTCCACGCCCAACATGGGGCTTGAACTCACAAACCGAAGATCAAGAGTCGCATGCTCTGCCGACCGAGCCAGCCAGGCGCCCTCGAGACTTGGTTTCTTTTAAATTGCTTTAAGTCGCAGGACGATAGAAAAACGGATTATCCTAATAGGAATAAACTTGCACAAAGCCAGAGGTCCATACAACTCTCAGCACACCAACCAGAGGATCCAACCCCCGCAACTACAAACCAAACAAAACCCTCTGAGCACCCACCGACCCTTTGTAGGATTCTATTAAGCAGTCAGCTGCCAGTACAGACAAGACTCCTTTCGTGTCACCATTTTCAAAAGCAGGATCGCTTTGTCCCAACATTTCTTTGAACCCGTTTCTCAACCTCTATACTAGTGTGAAGATTTAACAACGTAGAAGAAAGTGCTTTATAGAAACAATGCCAGTTTTTTGTTGTTCTGCTCACTAGACATGTTCTTGGCTCTCTCATTGCAGGAACAGCTGGAGGAAATGGAAGAACGACAGAGGCAGTTAAGGAACGGGGTGCAGCTCCAGCAACAGAAGAACAAAGAGATAGAGCAGCTAAGGATCAGCCTCGCTGAAGAGCTCTCAACTTATAAGTCAGTTTTTGCTGCTACTCAGATCTTAACTGACACTGGCTGAGGGGATGGTGGGGAGGGAGATGTTGCTCAAGGGAAATTTCCCTTAACGTGGAAAAGCAAAAAAATGACTTGGGAAATGATTTTCAAATTGTGCTCGTCCCAGAACAGATGGAAAACGGATCTCTCTTTTTTAAAGGGCTATGCTACTCAAGAACTTGGGACGGGCTAACGCTCCCACTTCTCAGGCAGGTGGAGTCGAGACACAGACTCAAGGTGATCCTTGAGGGTACAAGAGTGGGGTTTGCCTTGTTACCGCTTTCCTAACTTAACAATACTAATGCCTTAAAAAACAGTGTGTTCAATGACAAGTCAGTTAGGAATAATACATACCTCCGCAGTGCCTGATTTAAGCGTTCAGCAATCACTTGGAATGTTTCTGTTTCTAGCAGGACTCAAAATACGCCCTAATTATCAACGGGAATTCTGTAACAGGACGACGACACATCTGGGCTCTGTGCATTACTTTCTTTGGCCTATTCTACCCCATCAGCTATTCATAAAGTTTCCTTAGAAAAGCAGAGAAGGCAGTTATACTACCTAATCAGACTATGACAAAGGGGGCTGGAAGGCTAAATTAATATGGAAGTTAAAGAAAAAAAAAAAGCTCAAGTAGGTGGTGTTTATGGCCTGAGGGACAGAATTTTTTTTTTTTAAGTTTTATTTATTTCGAGTGAGAGAGAGCACTCAGCAGGGGAGAGGCAGAGAGAGAGGGAGAGAGAATCCCAAGCAGGCTCCGCACTGTCAGCACAGTGCCGGATGCGGGGCTCAAACTCCCAAACCATGAGGTCATGACCTGAGCCAAATCAAGAGTTGGATGCTTAACCGACTGAGCCACTCAGGTGCCCCCTGATGATTGCTTAATATGTGAAACAAGCAACACACCTCTCCATTTTTGCTTTATATATTAATATGTTCTTGTATTCCGTATAAAGTCCTAGATTCTCTTGGATAAAGAAATTAATGATAAAAAGGTCTACGTCAAGTTGTATACTAGACAGATGTCCATAAATGTTATTCTTACTTTCCTAGTTAATCTTGTATCTTGGATACACACAAGTAACAATTATAACCAATACTTTTCTTCACATCTTACTAGCATTTTCTTCTACCCTGCTTTATCTAGGTGTAACTGATTACACTTCTTGTTTGGGAGATTAGAGAACCTTGTAATTGAGGAAAATGATATGTTAAACACCTTTGTGTGGATCAGATTAAAAGCACAATAGGGAAAGGGCAATGACTCATCTTAAGACACAAGAAATTCAGTCACTGTAATACCCATGTAAGGTTAACCTGGGCAGAGAAAATTCCTAGCTAGTCCCTCCCATCACCACCAAGTAAGTTACCATTCATTCTTGTTTTGCAGATAAGAGGCATCTGGTGAAGGGAAATGCATTCCTAATCATATGTAAATCACACTCTAGCAAACCTCTCCCCAACTTAGCCAGCACTTAACTTCAGAAGTTGTGATGAACTTTCTACTGTATTATTTCAAGTTGCACAAAGTATAAACTTACTGTTTCTTTTCTCAACTTTACAGGGGCTGTTTAGAAACGTATGGCCGAATCTGTAACCCAGAAACAGCAACAGAAAACTTCTTAGCAAAGGATCACTAAGTACCCTTTGGACATACTTTTTTCCAGAGAAGGGAGTGCCAGGGACTTGGCAAGCGGTTCACCCTGGGAGAGTTACAAATACTGGCTGACCTGTTCAAAAAGATTCTAAGGCTGGCTGGAGGCAGAACACCATCAGTCAACATTTAGGTGGAGTCTATTTCATAGGCTGCTGGTACCAAGCTAAATGAATGCACTTAGCAACGGAAAAAAGGAGCCTTCTGTTCTGCAGCAGCAACCCCCACGTGCAGAGTAAAGGATCGATGTACGGACACACTTTAGTGCTGTCCAGAATGTATCTTGCCTTGTGTTGACCCAAAACAAAAGCCCTTTTTTGGAGCACAGGTAGGGTCAAAAAAGGCAGCCGATTTCATTATATGGGTTTACAATTTGAATTCTTTTGTGCCATGAGCGTTAGACTTTAAGATGAATCCTTTTACAAAGTGTAAGTCTGTGCGGACTCGTACAGTTTACTCCTCCTTGTGTCAAGATCATTTCCACTATACGCTGAAAGTCCTGACTTGGAAAAAAGGAACCAATCCAGATTTGAACCTACAGGTTAAGGATATTCAGATTTTCCCAAAGACCGTGTCTCATGAAAATGATTCTGGGTCAGAGTGATCTACTCAGTTAAACTGAGTGCCTGGCAAAGAACCAGGCATTTTATCTGGTTATGGCACTTGGTGATAAAGGCTTTCAAGAGCCTATTATTTATAACTTCTAAGTATAGGCCCCAGTGAAAAATATACTGGGGAGATTCAACCTCTCTATGGGAAAAGGTTCAAACATCTTTTCCAAATTTAAAGTTTGCCTTAAATGCTCTCTGCCACATTGCCTTTGACAGTCTTCAAAGTCCATCTAGTTCTCTAGGGACAGACTTCAAAAAGATGTGATTTTATCAAAGACTAATATCCTGTACCTCTGGTTCAGTGTTTTATGTTTTGCACTTTCCCTGGGAAGGAGAGAAGCTCTTTTCTATAGCTCTGGGTCTATTAATATTTAATTCTGCTCTTGACAGTCAAAGACCAGAGACAATTACCGTCCTCTGAACAACTCTTCGAGAATCCAGACTGGTGTTTGATGAATGCTATGTTCTAATAAATAAAACCCATCAGCATGGGGTTACATAGAAAAGCAATTTATTCCATTATAAGCACTTACACAGTTAGTCATGGAGAGTAACAGGCCTGCTGGTGAAACAGGTCACCCAAAATAGAGATGGTACCAAACTAGTGGTCAAGGACTAACTCCTAAAAAAACAAACAAAACAACAAAAAAACAAAACAAAAACAAAAGCAAACTCTTATCCAGGATTAATTTAATTTTAAAAACAAATACAAGCTATCAATTCACTCTTCTCAACTCAACTGGACAGTCTACCTGTGGTAAAACTGTCAGGTAAAAACATACATCTTTACAACTTGGTGGTCCCAAGTTTTTTAAAAAAACCATTTCACAGAAAGGAAAGAAATATGAAAACAGCTCAAGAAATACACTAACAAGCAAAAATATATGGGGAAAGAGGAACACATAGGTTTGACTTAACTGAAGAAACTGAGGGGAGACTGGTCTACATAGGAAAATGTGCATCCTGGAAAGTCAGGTGTAAAGATTTCAGAAGAGGAATTTATAGGACTTGAATCTCCCCCATTTCCTGAATAAAAATGACATCGTGTGGTATTTATACTCCATGGCTCAGACACCTCCCTCACTTGGCTCTATTCCTTCCTCACTTTAGCCTTTACTTAAAGGAGTCTGAAAAACTTGGAGATACAGCCTAAGAAGAAAAATAACCACACACAACATTCCCCTTTCTGTGGCTACTTTAGATCTTTGTTACTAGAAAATTCCTGAAGAAAATTTAAATAGAAGTCTGTGGTTTTACTGAATCAAGTCCCCCAGTTAATATTTAGAAAACACCCTCTGTTTGGGCTAATAACATTGTTGATGGTACCTATCATAGAGGGATAGCCAAACAAAGTCTGTGTCTCAAAACCAGTGTTAAATCAATCTCAGGGTTGAGAGGAAAAAAAGGGGGGAGTCTAAAATCACAAGAAGTGCAGACATATCTAGGACCCTTGCCCTTCTGGATCCACGCTTCCTTCAGGGTCTTCATCATTATAAATGTTCTCTGCCTGCCCAAAAACAAGAAACAGAGAAAGGGTATTTAGTAAACACGAAGGCTACTTCTTGAAGTTAAAGTTTCAAAAACAGATCAGGCCAGAGAGACAGATTGTGAACCAGAGTCTCTGTAGCAACTATTCAGCTCTGCAGTCGCTGCATGAAAGCAACCATTGACCATCTGAAAATGAATGGGGATGGCTGTATTCCAACAAAAACAGGCAGCTCGCCCACAGGCCGAGTAGATTAGGGCCCTCCCACAAAACTGAAGTATAGGTACTGTCTGTCTTTACACTCAACCTGCAGGAGTCCTTTTACTGGACATTAGTCACAAGAGTCAAAAAGTAGAAACAGGGGCACCTGGGTGGCTCAGTCAGTTAAGCGTCAGACTTTGACTCAGGTCATCTCGCAGTTCACGGGTTCGAGCCCCATATTGGGCACTGTGCTGATGGCTCAGAGCCTGGAGGCTGCTTGGGATTCTGTGCGTCTCCCTCCTTCTCTCTCCCTCCCTTGCTCGCGCTCTCTCAAAAAATAAATAAAATACTAAAATATATATGTACACACATATATACATAAACGTGTGTGTGTATATATATACGTATATAAAAAAAGTAAAAACAACACAAGCGCCCACCGAATGATGAACAAATAAAAATGATATGTGCCAATAAAAAAGCTAGTCACATCTTGCATTATTTCATTTATATTAAATGTCCAGATCAGGCCAATCCATAAAGCAGACTGGGAGTTGTCTAGTGCTGGGTGGATTAGAGAAAAATGGGAGAGTGATGGCTAATGGGTATGCAGTTTTTCTGAGGGGGCAGCATCGATATATTTAACAACTTGGAAGCTCACTGCATCGGGAAGTTTTATAGAACCTTTTCAAGAGTTTTTACAGAGCTCAATCCCCTCTGCTTGTGGGTGGGAGGGACTGAAAAGTTCTCCAATCAACCGTTCAGTCTTCTGGGAGGCCAGCCCCATCCTGAGGCTATCCAGGGGTCCTGTTACCTCCTTAGCCTAAACTCAGGAACAGAGTTTAACAGGAACAGGAACAGAGACTCCTACTCAGACAATCCCAAAGGCTTTAGGACCTTTGTGCTAGGAACTTGGACAAAGACCAAATACTTATTTTATAATTCTTTTCTTTTACCGTAATTCTAAAAAACCCAAGTAAAGGAAATAACTGGCCTGAAGATTATGTAGTTCTATCTCCTACAACAATCCCATGGGAATGAGTTAAATTTTTTTTTTTTTTTTTTTTAGATTTTTAATGTTTATTTATTCTTGAAAGAGAGAGAGACAAAGTGTGAGCAGGGGAGTGGCAGAGAGAAAGGGGGAGACACAGAATGAAGCAGGCTCCAGGCTCTGAGCTGTCAGCACAGAGACCAATGTAGGGCTTGAACTCAAACTACGAGATCATAACCTGAGGTGAAGTTGGACGCTTAACCAACTGAGCCATCCAGGTGCCCCACAACTTAAATATTTTTAATTGACAGGCTATCCAAGGCAGCCCATTTCACTTTCTTGTCTTTACTTTTTATATGAATTCATGTGGGTACAGTACAAGGAAAAAGGTGAGCCAGATTTTGTTTACACATATAACACATAATTATTACTAAAAAGTATAAAGAAGACATAAAAAAACCCTCCCTAAATATACCAACCACATTTTGGCAAATAGCCTTCTATATACTTACATATAATTTAAAAAAAGAAAAAATGTTTTTGAGAGTGCACGCATGCAGGTGCACCCAGGCACCCCTAATTAAACACTAGCTATAATAATTTTAACACGAGGGGTTACAGCATGTGATTGTCCTACAATCTGCTTTCTTCCTACTTAAAAAAAAATACCACGAATGTCTTCTAAAACAAAACACATTTCTTTTTGATACATGATATTCTAAAGTACGGACATACTATATAACATGTTAATCTCAGGAGCATCTGGGTGGCTCAATCAGTTAAGAGTCTAAGTTCGGCTCAGGTCATGATCTCATGGTTCGTGAGTTTAAGCCCTGGGTTGGGCCTATGAGGATAGCTCAGAGCCTGGAGGCTGCTTTGGATTCCTGGTCTCCCTCGCCCTCTGCCCTGCACAGCCCCCCACGTCTCTCTTAAAAATAAACATAAAAAAAAAAACCCAAAAAAACCCTGTGGTAAACACATATAAAGTTTACCATCTTGGGTCTCCTGGGTGGCTCAGTCAGTTAAACGTCCAACTCTTAATTTTGGCTTGGTCATGATCTCACAGTTTGTGGGACTGAGTGTCAGACTCAGTGCCGATACTGCAGAGACTGCTTGGGATTCTCTTTCTCCCCCACTTGCACGCATGCTCTCTCTCTCAAAATAAACAAACTTAAGAAAAATACCTTAAAATAATTACCATCTTAACCACTTTTTAAAAGCATTTTATTTATTTTTGAGAGAGTGTGAGTGGGCAAGGGGCAAGAGAGAGAAAAGGACAGAGGATCCAAAGCGGGCTCTGCACTGATAGCAATGAGCCTGATAGGGGGCTCAAACTCACCGAACCAGGAGATCATGACCTGAACTGAAGTCAGACACCCAACTGACTGAGCCACCCAGGCGCCCCCCATCTGATCCATTTTTGAGTGTACAGTTCAGAGGCATTAAGCCCACTCGCCTTGTGTGCAACTCTCAACCACCATCCATCTCCAGAAGGCCAAGCGTTTCTAACACTGCTGTATATTAAACACTAGTTATCTTTATTAAATTCCAAGGGCTCTGGAAATTCAAAGAAGGATAATCACCTCCAACTGGGGTATAAAGGGCAGGGATGTTTTCAGAATCTACTAAAAGTTTCATGGAGAAATAAATGGTGGTATCTGATGTGCCACTGTGGTAAAAACTATGTTAGGCATGTTCATGAGCCACTTCAAAAGAATGACCATTCTCAAAGATTCAACTGCAAGCAAAGAGGGGAAAGCAGAAGGCCAGCCAATAGCAAGGAGGCTTTTATAATAGTCTAGCAAGTAGTAATAAGAATCTGATAAAAAAAACTAGGGTATGGAGTAGAAATAGGAAAGTTGGGTATGTAAGTGCGTATCCGTAAGAGGAGTATAGATCTGAGAAACACTGCAGTTAGACGGTGTTAAACTGGGTTAAGGGAACTTAGACCTAGAGGTCTAGTGATAATAGAAAACTCTGAGTCTTCAAGTTGGGTGAGCTAGAGGTAACATTGGAGCCATACAGGAAAACAGGAAGATCAGAGGAAAGGGGAATAAGGTAAAGGGGGAGAGATGTTTGGTTTCCCGGAGTTTGAACTACCACTGGGACAAGGAGATAAAGGTAACAAGCAGACACTTGAAAATGATAATGTGCACCAAATGCTAAAGTCATACTCAGGAATAAACCAACCAGAGATGCCAGTTGTATTCGTTAAAGTCTATATATATGAAGTGATACTATGTCTCATTTACCTAACCTCCCCCAAATAAATGAGAACACTTACCATTTGCCAAACCTGCATGATATTATCTTCTGATACAGAACAAATCACCCAAGGTTCATTGGGATTCCAGGAGAAATCAGAGATCTTGGCAGTGTGACCACCATGAATAAACTGAAAGAGGGAGGAAAAAAGATATGAAAAACAGAACAATAAATACAGACTATTTATTTTAACACTACTCCATGTGTGTAACATACCAACAATTCTGGTGGTCCATCTTCTGCATCTTCTGGGGATTGTTCCTCTCCAATTTTACTAGCACAGGAAAATTTTTGAAAGTTAAAACAGATTTATCTTAACTAATTTGGGAAAGTGTAAATAAAGTAACTCCACAAAAATTAACACAAGACTTACCTTTTTTTTTTTATATACATATAAAAATTTTTTTTTAATGTTTTTATTTATTTCTGAGAGAGAGCCAGCATGAGCAGGGGAGGGTCAGAGAGAGAGGGAGACACAGAATCTGAAACAGGCTCCAGGCTCTGAGCTAGCTATCAGCAACAGAGCCCAAAGTGGGGCTCAAACCCATGAACCATGAGATCATGACCTGAGCCGAAGTCAGATGCTTAACTGACTGAGCCATCCAGGCGCCCCATCACAAGACTTACCTTAAATCCCAGACGTTCAGTCTGCGATCAGTACCACTGGAAGCCAAAATAGTCTCATTGTGAGGCGACCACTGAACCTACAGTAAGAATGAAGAAAACAGAAGAGAGGTTATTTAGAAAATCGAGGAAGAAAAATATCTAAATTATACTTAACAAAAAATTTTATGAATAGAAGAAATCAAAGTATTTTAAATGTTGTAATTAAAACTGACAGCAGAGGGGCACCTGGCTGGCTCAGCTGGTGCAGTGTGCAACTCTTGATCTCGGGGTTTTAAGTTCGTGCCCCTTGTTGGGTGGAGAGATTACTTAATAAAATCTTTAAAAAAAAACAACTAAAAAAACAAGACCGNTCCCCCAAGATCAAGAGTCACATGTTCCACCAACTGAGCCAGCCAGGTGGTTCTCAACTTTTATTTTTGAGGATCTGACCTATGCTAATTCTGGCTTCTGGCCAAATGCAATCCAATTCTGACCTTAGAACCAAAGTACAACACAGACACACAGTATCTATTTTCTCTAATACTTATTATAAATTCAGCACATAAAACTGATAAAAAATGACTCCTTACAATAATGACTTTATTAAAGTTAGCTACAGCACACACAACAAAATCACATATTGTTACACTGTTTGATAAGAATGTCCTAGCTTCATGGTACAGATAAGAGCACATTAGTGACCAATACTTAGGGAGGAATTTAGATACACTACAGGCAAGAACACCATTACAAGCAAGGACAAAGAGACAGGGTAAAGACAAAATGTCCACTGGAGAGGCTGAGAGTAGAAAATAAGGTTCAGTGAGACTAAGTGCATGGGAGTATGGCTCACCTAGAGAAGAGTTCAGAGGCCACTTTCGCGCAACCAAAATTAAATCTGACCACCTTTAGGTTCTTAACACTTGATTGTCTTTTATTAAGGTGACTCTAAATGGGACTTTCCTTGCTATAAAATTGTAAGCTCCTTGACAGCAAAGACCATAACATATTCCTCACAGCGTTCTAGCTGCGTTGAACATAGGTGCAACATTTCTTGAATTGAGCCAGAGTTTTTCCAGGTTAAGAAAGGAGCTTAAACTGATGTGGCAGGAAATATGGAGCTAGCTAGCACTTTAGGCTTCAACTACAAAATTAACAGACATGGCAAGTTCTGGAAATAAGGGAAAAGACAAGTGTCAGGGACAAGAATAAAATCAGGTGCTAATTTTCTTTTTGTTTAATTTTTAAAGTTTATTTATTTATTTTGAGAGAGAGAGAGAGAGAGAGAGAGAGGCAGGCGGCAGCGAGGGGCAGATAGAGATGGAGACGGAGAATCCCAAGCAGACACAGAGCCTGACGCAGGGCTTGAACTCACGAACCATGAGATCATGACCCGAGCTGAAGTGAGACACCTAACCAACTGAGCCACCCAGGCGTCCCCAGGCACTGATTTTAATACCTCAAGGATATAAGTAGCCAATGACCAGTCTGAGGAAGTATAGAAATAACAATCCCAAATCCTACAGAGATTAGCATTAACATGTAGAAGATTTCTATTATTTGTAGTAATGGGATAGGGGTGGGGGGAAGTAGCATTAGTTTCTCTTACTTGGAATATTTCATCCTTATGAGATTCAAAGGAATGCAACTTAAGTTTCAGATTTCTCAGATCCCACAAGGCAACAGTCTACACACAAAAAGGAAAGCAAAAACAATCAATTTTTTTTAAAGAAAACTTGTAACTAAAAGATCTCTGTGCATTCAAAGGAAGCCAGGAAAATTCACCCTATGTTTTTTCTTTTAAAAATAAAACAAACTGACCTTGTCAGCGGATCCTGTGGCAAGAATGAACTCACTGTACGGATTGAAAGATAGGCAGTTCACTTCAGCAGTGTGAGCATCAACTGAGTGGCTTGGTTTGGAAGTATTGTTTGAACGAGTATCCCAGCTTTGACAAAAAAGAAAAAACAGGAAAAAAGCTTGAAATAGGTAACAGTAAAAAACTCAGATAATAAAGAAAAAATTAAAACAGGATTCTACTCACATCATAAGTTTCTGATCATCAGCAACTGACCCAAACAGAGACTCATGGAGCAGATGCCAAGAAACGTCTTCTACTACTGCTGTATGCCCTGTAAAGATGGTCTTTGCATCCACAACTTTTCCTTCCTTCGGAACAGCACTGATGTCCCAGAGGCAGATGGTCTTAAATGTAAAATTAACTATTATATAAATGGAAAATTCTCACTTCCCCACACACCCCAGAAAAGAAACTGATAACTGGCCCAGATTTGCTTCAAAATGGGAAGGATACGCACATGGTCATCTGAAGCACTAAGTAAGTGCCCACTGAGGTTTGGGTTCCAAGAAAGCCCATAGCCTTCCTTCTGATGTCCACGGAGACGCAGGTCTGGGTTGCACTCTCCAGAAGGGTCTGCAAAGTGACAGACATATCAAGACTATCCAGAGTCCACTGCCTCCCTGGGTCTACTAAACATAATGGAATTCTGATCAAGAGGTCTAAGGCTCTTCATATTTACAGCAATACAGACCCATTATGATCAAAGGTAGGATACCTGTGTAAAAAAGCATTTTCCCCCGACCTGGGTAAGAAGAATGAAGAATACCCACGCAACCAGTATAAATCACAAGATGTTAAATTATACAAAGAATAACAAGCAATTAAACTCCTATTGAGTGGAGCGATGTATCCCCACAGTGACTCATTATCTGTATTTGAACTAAAGAACGCAGGTACCTGGTTTGGAAGGATGTTTTGTATAGTCAAAAACAAGAACATCGCTGGATGGAGTCTTTGTTGCAATGATGCAAGGGTTCTGGGGCATATAGCGTGCCCTGTTTACTTCTCCTTCATGGTTGATCTTGATTTCTATTTCAATTTTTCCACTAACTGAGCCAAAACCTCCAAATTCTGTAAGGAAGAAATTGCAAATGAGGACAAAGCAAGAGATACCCTATGTTACTCAGATTATGACACAGGCAAGGCTTTTTATCAGCAAACTGGTGTAAGAGAAGTGATCTAGACATTTGTTAGCAGTATAAAGTGTTTTCAAACCTTTTATTTGATTCTTATGGCAATGCGATACAGTAGGGAAGACAGTATCCTCAAAATTTTTACAAAGAAAAACAGAAATATGGAGGACCTACATTAATGTGTTCCTAGTGACACGACTTTGGCAGAATCCAGTGTGAATCCTCATTTTTTCTAATTCCTAGCCTAGTATTCTTTCAGCTGTAACTACACCAACTCTGGGTAGTTATATAATTAATAAATATACACACTACTATGTAAAAGCAAGGAACACTATACCAATTCCACTTCAAACATAGTAGGTTCTTGGGGTGCCTTGGTGACTCAGTTGGTTAAGTGTCCCAACTTCGGCTCAGGTCATGATCTCACTGCTATCAGTGCAAAGCCCACTTCTGATCTTCTGTTTCCCCCTTTCTCTGCCCCTCCCCTGCTGGAGCTCTCCCTCTCCCTCAAAAATAATATATAAAATAAATCAAAAAGTAGGTTCTCAAGAAGAAAATAAAAGCAGATTTTCAATAAGCAATTAAAAACCTTTTTTAACGTTTATTATTTCTGAGACAGAAAGAGACCGGGTTCAAGCAGGGAAGGAAAAGAGAAAGGGAGACATAGAATCCAAAGCAGGCTTTAGGCTCTCAGCACAGAGCCCAATGTGGGGATCAAACCCATGAACTGTGAGATCATGACCTGAGCTGAAGTTAGACGCTTAACTGAATGAGCCACCCAGGAACCCCTCAATAAGCAATTTTTAAATCTCACTTAAAATGCCAAAAAAGTACTGAATAAACAGAAAATACGTTATTATTTTAATGAATATTAAAGTACACAGTACGCCAGGTACTAAAGAGTCCCTCCTACACCATTTATTTGAAGCCATAGTTGGGAATGTCCTTTCTGAAATACCGTCACACCATTCTTTTCCCTATACCATTTCTCTTAGTCCAGTGATGAAAAACAGAGCCCAAGAGGTAGTTCCGTTTTCCTAACCCCCACTTACATATGCCAACCATCCATAGCTGAAATAAACCAGGCAAAAAATAGATAAAAACATTTCTTATTCACATTTGACTACTGCAGGCAGTCAGACAGTTCTCCCGTGTCATCATAAAACGTGTAACAATATAATTTGTGATTATGTAAGTCTTGGCAAAGCAACATATAAACAAAGGTAGTTAACGATTAGTCAAAGAATTACAGAAGGCAGCATGATAAGACACCTAAGTAAAGTGTCGGACCTTGGCCTAACTGCCACTCAGCCTAGTGATTTGAGGGAAGACCTTCAATTTCTCTGAGTCTCAAACACCTTATCCATAAAGCAAAGCTGTGAGACTTACTTGTAAATGAAAATGCTGTCAACAGCACTATTCCATAAGTGTTACACTTTGAAGGACAAAAAACAATTTTTTTAAGTTTATGGGAGGTGGGGGGGCAGAGTGAGAGCCAGAGTGTGTGAGAAAGAGAGAGAATCCCAAAAAGGCTCTGTGCTGTCAATGCTGAGCCCAACTCTCACACAAACAGTGATAATGATCTGAACCGAAACCAAGAGTTAGAGAGTTAACCAACTGAACCATCCAGGGTCCCCAGGAGAAAACTCTTTTAAAAAAGCAAGGACATAGATGGGTAATATGGCTGGCAGATTAGTTAACTTTCAACTTCCAAGCAACTTTTAGATGTTGAAATGCAAATGCTTCATACAAGCTAAAAATCTAAAAATAAAAGCTCAAAATAGACACTAAAAGAGAAAAAACCCACGTTAAATGAATTTCTCCCCAGAACTCTAGACCACAAGCATCTATGATGTAAAAAAAGAAGGCATGATAGGATATGATTGCAAGGAACTTTCAGTCCAAACACAGAGATAAAATGTAACTACAGATGACTGGGACAAAAAAGCAGAACTACCAGAAAAGAGATCCCGATAACAAGGGAAGAACGACAGCTGGCACAGGGCCTGCAGAGCAAGGGAATTAACTACAGAATGTGGGGGTATTTGGGTGTGGGATACATACTAAACAGAGGAACTCCCTAACTGTGGCTGACGTACAGTAATAAGTCAGCTTAGAGGATTCACAATTGAGTTTTTATAAAGATGAGGATTTATTGATTTAAAAAATAAATTAGGGGTTCTCAAGTTAAAGCTGGTATACAAAAAGCCAAATCTGAAACAAGAAAGACTGAGGTATCAATGTACAATAATTAAATGACTATCAAAGTCCAGTCCTATTCCTATTTTGTTTGCTTCTCTCCATATAAAACAGTATTAAAAAAACTTGAGCTTTAATATAGTGTAAGGGCCTAGTTTGACAAATTTTTACAAATGTATACACCAGGAAAACTACCACCCAGATCAAAATACAGAAATTTCCAGCCTCCCTGAAGATATTATCATGTCCCTCCCAGCCAGTATTTCTCCCAACAAACTGGGTAACCAGCAATGACTTCTACCTCTAAGCCACTCTTTTGAGTCCATAAAACTTTTTAATTATACAGTAAATTCTAGTATCAGTCAACTATCTCATCGTGATAGAAAACCAGATTATATAGAATTCAGACAAAAACCTAAAGATATCTTTTAAAAATATTCCCCAAATAAGTTGTTAAAATAAACTTAGTATTGTAAGATTTTGTACAAGTCATTTAACTACAAATTTTAGGGGCGCCTAGGTAGCTCAGTCCATTGAGCAGACATCCGGACTTTGGTTCAGACCATGATCTCACGGTTCATGGGTTCAAGCCCCAAGCTCCACACTGGGCTCTGTGCTGACAGAGTGATGCCTGCTTCTGAATTCTGTCTCTCCCTCTCTCTGCCCTTCCCCTGCCTGCTTGCATGTGCTTGCTCTTTCTCAAAAATAAATATTAAAAGAAGTTTTTACATAGAATCTATTTTACAAGAGTTTAAAATGTTGACTATAGCCAAGCTGAACCTAATATAAACACACAAATTAACTAATTACAATAGTTCAATCTGAGAGTCTAGGACATTTCTTCTATCAGGGAGAGAGACTAGTAAGCTATCTACTTCACCACCATCCAAGAGATCCTATGATATTACCTACTTCCATCATTAAGACCATATGGAGAGAAGCATATTCAGTGATGTGAAGAAGGGGGGAGGGGAAGTAAAAGAGAAGCAGGAGAAATGGCAGATAAGCCATGTAACCCTAGGGCAAGTTACGAAACATCTATGAATATCAGTTTCTTTGTGAGGATTAAATAGGATGATTTATACAGTGGTACAAATATATCATAATTACTGGTTATTTTAATTGTTTCTCTATAATAAAACGTTAAGGGGGAATGAAGCAAAAACTGGTTTGATGTCGTTCAAAAAACTCAATGACCAGAAAAAATTTGAGTATATATGTTAAAAAATGCCACTTCAAAAACCAGTGAAGAAAAACAATTTGCCAGCAAATAGTATTTTTAAAAAAATTGCTGGGGTGCCTGGGTGGCTCAGTTGGCTAAATTTCCGACTCAGGTCTTGATCTCACAGTGGGATTGAGCCCCTCATGGGGCTTTGAGCTGACAGTGCAGGGTCTGCTTGGGATTCTCTCTCTCTTTCTCTGTGCCTCCCCTGCTTAGGCACGGTCTCTCAAAATAAACAATATTTTAAAAATAATATTTAAAAAATAAAGATAAAAAATTGCTAACCACTTAGAAAAATGCTCAGATTCCTACTCTATACCCAATAGCAAAACAAATACCAGGAAGATTATAGGTTTAATGGTTAAAACATAGGTAGGTACAGAAAACAGCTAAATGTTTTTAAATCTTTGAAAGATGAAGGCGTTTCACAGAATGACACAAAATCTGAAGAACATCACAGGAAAGTTGGACAAATGAATCCAATGTTGGCAAGGGCACGGAGAAACAGACATAAAGTACGATTGCTATTAGTGGGACGGAATCTTTTTTGGAGGGCAATTTTGCTTTATCGGCCTTCTACTTAGAAAAGTATTCTATATCAAAACTATGAAAGACATGTGGTACAAGAACTGTTTTTGAAGCCCCAAAACTGGAAACCACCTGAATGTCAAATAAGGGATAGTTAATTATGACACAGTACATAACCATCAAAAGGAGATTATGTCTCTTTAAAAAAAAAAAAAGCTACGTCTCACACAAAAAGATGTTCAAGATACATCAGGCCAGAAAACCTAACTCTGTGCTGTATCCCTGGTACCAAGAAAAAAGCCTAGCATTCAGTATTTGCTTTGACTTAATTTATTACTAATCAAAATATTTGCTTTGTCACTACATAACCAAAAATCTTATTTCAAAACAATTTATCTTCATTTAATAGAAAGGAAACTAATGCTCAGAAAGGCTAAATGATTTATCCAAAACCACATAGCTAGTGAGTGGAATAGGATCTCAAGCCCAAATCTTCGGATTCTTAGATTCGGTATTTTTCCCCCTTTCAACACTAACACCCACCAAGAAAATAACTTCCCAATAATTACATCACACACACTTGGGTCAATGGCACAAAATCACGTTTGCAGATCATTACCTTAAGAACTTACTACTTTGTATTCTGTATCATGCTAAGGCAAATATGGAGTGAAAAAAGACTAACTGCACATAACAATCCTGACAAATAACTGGATGGATCTCAAAAGAATGTAGATAAAAGAATGGATTCTGCTAATCAGGAGAAAGCTAAGGAAAGAAACATTAAACATCCATGTTTTAAAAGATCAAAAATCTCAACGAGACTGTATCTTTTACCTTTTGGTAAGAACTGGAGTTCAAGGATAACAACAAAGATAACTCACCCATTTCCACCTCTATTAAAAGGGAAAAAGTATTCCATGAACAGTTAAACCCTTAAGTTATCCCCTAAAAATAGGATGCAATTAAATGGCTCATTTAATTTTTACATACATATCAAGTGCCACGGTCATTTCTACCACTTCAAAATGCAAAGCATAATTTAAGCCAGTGTTTCTCAATCTTGTTTCCCCCAAGAAATCTTAAAAAACATCTTTTCTGACACTCTTGATGAAATTTTAATACCACAGATATCCTATATATTTACGTACACCACGCACATCTGTGCTTTACACGTTTAAAGAATTAAGATTGTTTTCACGCATCCACTGTCGAGAACCAATTTTCATCCCCTTAGGGGCAATTATTTCCTAAACTGAGAATGCATGCACACCAATAGAAATGGTGGACTTTGGGGGTGCCTGGCCCCAGTCAGTAGAACATGCAACCCTTAATCTTGGGGTTGTGAGTTTGAGCCCCATGTTGGGTGTAGAGATGGCTTAAATTCAAAACAATAAAAAGGGGCACTGGGGTAGCTCAGTTGGTTAAGTGTCTGACTTCTGATTTCAGCTCAGGTCATGATCTCATGGTTCATGAGTTCGAGCCCCACGCTGGGCTCTGTGCTGGCAGCATGGAGCCTGCTTGGCATGCTCTCCACTCTGCTTCCCCAAATAAATAAACATAAGAAAAAAATACTCCTTAAAAAATACATGTATAAGAATGAATGGATGGTGGATTTTGGCTTCTTTCAATTCTAGAAATTCCCCTACCAACAAATTTAGAAGAGAAAGGTTTATAGAAAAGGAAGGCACAGAATCAAGTATGTGTTAAGAAGTAGCTCTTCTGACACTTAGTATCTGTACTGCAAACCCAGGCTTTCCAAAGTTCAAAATCTTATTACAAACTTGACAGGCTAATTTATCAAACTTAACACTCTTTTCATGATACTTCAAAGATATGAAAAATATAATCCACACATTATTCTTTCTTTCACTTTTAAGATTCCTACCTCCTTTCTCACTGTCGTAGTGGGAAGCATCAAACTGAGCATCGTCGTTAGGGAGCTGCACACTGGCTATCACAAGGTGGTTTTGTTCATCCGACGTGTGTGTTCCCAGGACAAGTCGATGAATGCTGAAATCTTTCCCTTCTGGTCTGTAACAGCAACATATGGTCATTATTCAAATTAGTAACACTAATAGAGAGATGAAGAGTGATATACATATGTATGCAAAAAGGCACTATTATAACCAGGCTTTGAGAGGAGAAAGTCATCATGAGCCACATTTCTAACCTCATGTTTATCTTCCATAGAGAAGAGTATAAGGACTACATAGCACTTAACTTTCTTGACAAAAAATTTATAATTACTTTGGGTAAAACATCTAACAGAGTAAAATGTGAACTAATTCCTCACCCTTCACAATGGGTTGGAGGTAAAGTAAGTAATCACTGGGTACACTAACACTTCAGGTTACTTCATTAGGTTAAATTCATTAAAAGGTATAGGAAAGAAAATGATATTAGGTAAACTAATTGTTCAAATTTTTACCAAGTGCCTATTCAGTGACAACTCATGACAAATACTATTAAGTACAAAAAATGATTAAGACATGATTCGTGCCCTCAAAAAACCAGGGGCAATTAATCATATATACAAATATTTACAAGTAAAAAAATACTACCTGAAATGTACATAAGAATATAAAGATTAATAAAAATAAATAAGATTACTTCTGGAATTTAGAAAGTATTCATGAAAGAGGCAATACTTGAGCAGATATCAAAATGAGAGATAAAACCTAGAAGAGACAAGGGTTTTTGTGTTTTTTTTTTTTAATAAATGTTTTATTTATTTCTGAGAGAGAGACAGCATGAGCAGGGGAGGGTCAGAGAGAGAGGGAGATACAGAATCTGAAACAGGCTCCAGGCTCTGAGCTAGCTGTCAGCACAAAGCCCAACGCGGGACTCGATCCCACGAACCGCGAGATCATGACCTGAGCTGAAGTCGGACACTCAACCGACTGAGCCACCCAGGTGCCCCAAGAGACAAGGGTTTTGAAAGACAGTATTCCAAGGAAAGGGAACCGAGTAAAGGGCAGTCCTACAACATACCAGATATCATGTTAAGCACTTTACAAACCATGTTACAAAAGATGAAGATACTTGAAGTTTAGGAAAATTAGGCAGCTTACCTAAGATCACACAATTACTAGTGGGACACCTGGCAGGCTCAGTTGGTAGAGCATATGGCTCTAAGATCTTGGGGTCTTGAGTTTGAGCCCCATGTTGGGTGCTGATTACTTAAAAATAAACAAAAGAACTCACACCTACTAGGACCAATGTCCCAGTCTAACTTTGGACATGGCCAAATGCAAAGAGAAGGCTAGAAAGCAGATTCCAGGGTACTGAGTGCCATCCTAAGGCATTCAAGACTCTATACCATTAGCAGGAACAAAGGACCATGTGAAATTTCTAAGGAACACAGCACCATTTGAAGTCTCACAGGAGGATTAATCCAACAGTGTAAAGCAGAGGTTCTTCAAGTATGGTACCAGGACCAAGAGCATCAGCATCTAGGAACTTCATCCAGAAAGGCAAATTAAATCCTCAGATCCACTCCAGATCTACTAAATCAGAAACTTGGGATGCAGAGCACAACGATCTATTTTACAATCCCTCCAGCTAATTACGATGCATGTTAAAGTTTGAAAACTTTTGGTCTAGATAAGAAAGATATTATACAAATAATTCACTGGGGCTTTTGTTTTTTTATTTTTTATATGTTTTTTATTTATTTCTGAGAGACAGAGAGAGAGAGAGAGAGAGAGAGAGAGAGAGAGAGAAAGAACAGGGGAGAGTCAGAGAGAGAGGGAGACACAGAATCCGAAACAGGCTCCAGGCTCTGAGCTGGCAGTCAGCACAGAGCCCGACGCGGGGCTCGAACCCACGAACCACGAGATCATGACTTGAGCCGAAGCCGGATGTTTAACTGACTGAAGCCAGTCAGGGGAGCCAGCCAGGCGCCCCTCACTGGGGCTTATAAATGAACCATTAAGTGGCGAAAGAGAAAAACCTAGGACATGTGAAGCCAAAGTCAAATATGATAAAGAGAAACAGGAACAATAGGAGACAAGCGACTGGGACCTCTATGGAAATATACTCAGTTTTGAAAATGTCACGGTGGAGAAGCCAGTAAGGTACTTCAGAGAAGACACCAGTAGGCTGCTGAAAATTCAGAAAGAACTCAGAAATTTGGTCTACAGATAACCAATAGAATTCCTCTGCACAGACACAATAGGCATCTATATTCTACATAGAAAGAGTAGAGGGAAAAAGAAAGAGAATTGTCAACACAAAACTGGGAATGTCTACATTTAGAAGGTTAAACAAAGAACCACATGAAGTGAGGGAAGAAGATACAACAATAGTATTTTTCTTAAATAAAGAATATTAATAAACACCACTACCACACACACACAAAAAAAGAAAAACACTGACACAAAAAATTAAACACTAAGCTAACAGATATCCTTGCTTCTTTAAAAAGTTTTTTTTTTTTTTTTATTTTTTTTGAGACAGAGAGAGACAGTGTGAGCAGGGGAGGGTCAAAGAGAGAGGGAGATACAGAATCTGAAGACAGGCGAGGCTCTGGGCTGGCTGTCAGCAAAGAGCCTGACGTGGTGCTCGAACCCAGGAACTGTTGAGATCATAACCTGAGCGGAAGTCAGATGGTTAACCAACTGGGCCACCCAGGCGCCCCTAGATATCCTCGCTTCTAAGTAATCCTTGTCTTAAAAAAAATTAGCATGGGGGCTCTTGGGTGACTCAGTAAGTTTACGATTTCGGCTCAGGTCATCATCTTATGGTTTGTGAGTTTAAGACCTTGCGTCGGGCTCTGCACTGACAATGCAGAACTCTCCCTACCCACCCCCTCCAAATAAGTAAACTTTTAAAGATTTATTTACCTAGCTCTGCTAAAATAGGAAGCTACCAAGATGAACACAGATTTCAAGCTTGGAGAATTTAGTTTAATTCACTGCTTTCTAAATTGAGCTATTAACTACATTATATAGGAAGGTTTTTAAAAACATGGTTCCAGAATGATTTAGTAGGAATGCCGTGAGCAGTATTTGGGATCCACTGTTCCAATATATAGTTCATGATTATGGAATCACCATTCAACTATTTGTCATCAAGTACTCTGCCACCAGTTCCTAAATGGTTTGAAGTACCACTGAGAACTCCTGACAGAAATGGCTCCACTTAACCTAATTCAAGTAATTTTGATGATCAGTTGAACATGGGAATTCCTGGTCATGATAAAGCTTCTAACTTGAAATTTCTAGGTATTTTTTTTAGTCTGTTAAACATCATTAGGACAGATTTCCTCATTTTTAATGCCACTGTGAAGGTAGCAGCCTTGTTCTTAAGTTATCAGTAAAATTTGTTTCAAATTTCTATTACTTATTGAGCTGAAATGGCCTTATTAACCACATTCTGCAAATATCTTGAATTCTAAAGATGTGAGTTTTGAAAGAATTGAGTTATTTAGCACACAACATAATTTTTAGATGCTATTCTGAACAGTTAAAGTTTTAAAAGAGAAAACCCATTATTCTAACAGCATGCCTGTTTTTGATAAAATCATGCTGGTTTTGATAAAACCTTGTATTAAATTTGCCTTCACCTTTGCATTGTCATTTCCTCTTGGGAGCCTTTCATGATATCCTAAATTGAGGTGATTTTTTTCCTTCCTCTGATAATTTGATCTGTGCCACTATTAGGATATTTTTTTACTGTAATACAGTAGGCCTCTCCCTCCCCCCCAAATCCATCACTTTGGTTACCCCTAGTCAACCACAGTCCCAACCGGAAGTAGGTGATCTTCCTTCTGACTTAACATCAGGTCAGTAGCAGCCTAATACTTCATCACAAGGCCCCCATCATTACCTCACCTTATTTCATCACGTGTACATTTTATCTTCTCAACATCACGAGAAGGGTGAGTACAGTGAGAGATTTTGATAGCCAGAGACCACATTCTAGCAGTCTTTATTATGGTATATTATTAAAATCACCATGTTTTATTATTAGTGTCTTATTGTGCTTACACTGCTTAAATTTTATCAGTTATGTATATATAGGAAAAAACACATAAAGCGTTCAGAACTATCCACGGCTTCAGGCACCTACTGGGGATCTTGGGCCATATTCCCTACAAACAGGGTGTGTGTGGGGGAATCTACCATACTCTATATGCACAAGAAGTCAAGGCAGGCAAGGGGTCTTATCTCAGTTTGCACACCCTGATATGTGGCACCTACCAGACCCTCAATAAATGTAAGCTAAGTAAAATACTATTTTATCTTTTTAGAGGTAAGCGTCTCATGTGTAAGACATACACAGGATTAATCTTTCACTGTGCATAATTCCCTTATATAAAAACCACCCCATCCTCAGGTGTCAGTTCTAAATATCCTAAGTATCTCTGTAAAACTGCTCTTTGCACATATATCTGTAATTATTAGTCTACATCAGCCTCTTCAACTAGACGATGGCTTCCTGATGGCAGGTACCACGTCATTTACGTCTTTGTGTTAACCAGCTACTGCCTATAGGTTCAAACGTTTTGCTGAAAGAACTGAACTGACTTTTTTGAAAGCGGCCACATTTTACATTATTTGGCCAACTACAGTTGTAACAGGCTATTCAAGTCCAACTACAGTTATAACAGACTATTCAAGTCATATCAGTAAAAGAAAGCCGGTTTCCCCTTATCAGCTAAATTGCAAGACTATTTTTACATTTTGTTTGATTTTTTGGCCTAGAAAAAAACGTCACCAATAGGCTCTGATCGCACGCCCTCTCCGGGCGACAGGCGGAAAATAGGGAGAACCAGTGAGAGAAATCTCCACTGAGGAGGCCACAACGAGATAACGTTCAAGGGATTCACGTCACCTGGTTACATCTGGAAGCCACTGTGCAGTTAGGCTAGGCCACTCCAGGGCATGGGTCATCACCAAATCGTAAAGAAAAGGGGTGTTCTTTTTCCATATTTTGTACTCTTCGTTGATCACACGTTCTTCTACTGCGTCATCAAAGGCTGCTAAAAAGTTAAAAACAAATTAAGTTAGCGAACACAAACGGACACCGAGGAACCACTCCCGAAGCTGGCGGCAGGGCTCGAGTCTAAATTCTGAAATGGAGACGTGCCTCGATCTCCCCTGGGCGGAGGTACCGACCCCCTCTCCGCCTTCGCGGGCCCGCCACCACTCCCGGGCCGGTCACTCCGTTAGGCGTTCGGGCGCCGGTGCCGAGCTCCGGGGCACGCGCCCGTGCGCGCTAAGTCCACGCAGCCGGCCAGGAGGCCCGGGCACCGGCCCCCGGGATACGGAACGGCGGAGGCACACCCGGGAGAAGAGGGCCGACCGACAGG
>NW_027530853.1:0-5087 GCF_008692635.1 Crocuta crocuta | reverse complement strand
GGCGACAGGGCGACAGGCCTCCGCGCCGAAGGAACAGGCGCGCCGTTAGCCCGCCCCGCGCGGCGATTTCTCCTCACGCCTTCGATGGTGGGAACAACACTCAAGAGTCGGGCTTGCCTTCACTGCTAGGCCCTGTCGAGGCCGCGGCGCCAGCCCGGCACCCCCGCCCTCCTGGGGCGACCTCAGCACCCTCACCTTCCTTGTCGGCCATGGCGGGCAGGCAAGCCGGGGGGATCCCGGGGTCGAGCGTTGCGGGAGGGGCGGGGAGGCTACGGGCGCTCGCTCTGCGCGCGCGGCCTCTATTGTTTCCTGCTGCCCCTGCGTGAGGGCCGACTCGCGCACCTTCGCGCCAACACTGGCCAATCGGAGCGCACCGAACCGTGGGGTGGGCGGGGAAGCCGCGTTCACAGCCTATCCAGACGCACAGAATCGCTTTCTGCGGGGGGGTCCCGGCGCGGGCCCCTCCCCTGCCCCCACACGGTTGGGAGCCGACTTCCTTCGATTGCGCGCGCGCGGAGCTAGTGGGAGTGCGCCCGCCGGGTCACGTGAGAGGTTTAGTCCGCACTCTCCAGGGGGCAGCCATTTTCTTAAAGGCTGTTCAGCTCGCTACACTTTCATAGAATTCACATGAGAAATCTAGGGTGCTTTCCTGTCTGGTTATCAACTCTGGCAATGGGGCAGAAAGAAAAGGCGTCCGCCACTCAGACATAGGGGTGTCCAGCTCAAGTATTTACCTAATCCGAGGTCCTCCAATTTACTTGTTTCCTTGGTTCTTAGAACTGATGAAGCAAAGGCAGAGAATGAGGTCTAAGCTTAGTAAAGACGTGCTTCCACCGGCGGGTCCTAGAAGTCTTAGAGTAGAAGTATACCTGTGAGAATGGAGTTCTGGTCCTTTAAGAGTGCGTGCCAAGGGGCGGAGTCTAGGACGGAAGTTGTAAATCAGGGCCGAAGTCCGGCTAATGAAGGGCGGAAGTAGAGTGTTCAGGGTTGCAATTATGGCGCAGGAAGAGGATATTCGGGATTACAATTTGACTGAAGAGCAGAAGGCAGTCAAGGCCAAGTATCCTCCAGTCGTTCGGAAGTACGAATGTGAGTAGGTTGCTCAGTTGTTTCATGCCTTCTTTCCTTGCCCAGGTCTTCTGGCCTCTCTTGCTTTACCCCATAAGGTACTTCAGGCATGATTCGTGTTTCCCCCTGTATTGTAGGTGTCCGGGCGATGCTGAAGCAAAAAGCCCTGTGGCTTGAGAGTCGGGAGCTGGGCTGCCGCATTTAGTCTCTTGAACTCTTTCTGCATATACCTCGTCACATTTATCTCCTAGGAGTTTTACCAGTGTATTCTAAAGATAACCATATTTTCAAGCGTTTGATGGGTTGTCGCCCCTACGTATCTCCCGACAGTGGGATGGTTAGAGTGTGGTTAGATTGGAAGACTTAAAAAGCTGGGTAGGGAACTTCCAACTTGGTGTTTTACCTGGGTCGTGTATTAAAAGATCTGGTTTGGTAACGTAAGGCAAATCACATAACTTCTTTGCTCCTTAGTCCCTTTATCTGAGAAATAAATGAGATAATAGTAAATGTGAAAATATAGTGCAGACTCTGATCTTCTAATTAAACGTTTAGCTATTATCCCTAAAGGTTGCTGTGGTTTGGGAAGCACAAATCTGTTACTTTTCTACTTAAAATGTCTCATTAATTTTCCATTGTCCTCTGTAGAGTCTGTTTATAATGGCATACTAGATTCTGTACTTTCTGAACTCTCATGTATCTCCCTAGCTCATTTTTCTTACTTAAAAATAACTTTCAAAAATTATTTTTAATAAGTCTTGTACCAGACTCAAAAAGTACAACAGGTATTCAGTGTGAACAGCCTTTCTTTCAGTCCTAATCTCCAGCCACCTAGTCTTATTCTATAGGTCGACAGTCCGTACCATTTTATTATGTATACAAGCAAAAAAGTTCTAGCACTTTAATTTATTTAACCAGTTTCCAGTTGATAGACATGTATGTTATTTCTAGTCTTTCGTTATTAGAAACAATGCAGCAGTGACTATACTTGTGCATCCATTGTTTTGCACATGTGCAAGTGTATCTGTAAATTTCCAGAAGTTACATTGCTTTGTCAAAGGATATGTGCATTTTTTAAAGATTTATTTATTTTGGAGGGGGGCAGAGAGAGAATCCCAAGCAGGCTCTGCACCATTGGCCTGATGTTGGTCTCGATCCCTCCCACCACGAGATGGTGACCTGAGCCAAAATCAAGAGTCCAATGCTCAACAGACTGAGCCACGGAGACACCCCAGGATATGTTCATTTTTAACTTTAACGGTTTTGCTAAATTGATCTCCAGTGACATTGTACCAGTTCATACTCTCACTATCATTGTATGAGTGTGCTTTAGCCTCACACTTCTACCCGTTTACCACATTACCATACTTTCTGGTCTTTTCCAATTTAAATATCTTGTTATATTAGTTGCATTTTTCTTATTATAAGTGAGGTTGAATGTACTTAAGTATGTGTGGAGCTATTTGTATGTCCCCTTCTGGGATGTGTATACTCATATTCTTAACCCATTTTTCTATTGGGTTGTTGGTCTTTTTTCTCTGCAGAAATTTATTTTTATGTAGTGAAATTTATTAACCATTTTATGGCTTCTGTGTAGTTTTACGAAGGCTTTGTCCACTCTGAGAATGTAAAATAATTCTCCTGTATTTTCTTCTAATACACTTGGAAATGAAAACTTTTTTTTTCTTTAAGTAAGCTCTCTGTCCAATGTGGGGCTTGAACTCACCACCCTGAGTTCAAGAGTGGCATGCTCTACCAACTGAGCCAGCCAGGTGCCCCTGGAGATACAGACTTATATTGAAGTATAATATGCCTGCAGAAGAATGCACGTACTGTAAGTGAACGTTCACACACTGAATACACCTGTATACCTAATAACCATGTGGATAAACAACATTACCGCATCCTGTCTCATGCCCCTTTCCAATCACCACCACCCTCCCTACTGTTCCCATTATCCTGACTTTTTAAAAAAGGTTTTGTTTTTAAATAATCTCTACACCCAGCATGGGGCTTGAATTCACAACCTGGAGATCAAGAGTTGCCCACTCCACCAATTGAGCCAGCCAGGTGCCCGCCCATTAGCCTAACTTTTAACATCATAGATTAGCTTTGTCTGTTTTATTTTTAAATGTTTATTTATTTATTTTAAGAGAGAGAGAGCATGCACATGTGTGTGGGAGGAGAAGAGAGAGAGAGAATCCCAGGTAGGCTCTACATTGTCAGTGCAGAGCCCAACTCTGGGCTCAAACTCACAGTGAGATAATGACCTGAGGCAAAATCAAGAGTCGGATGCTTAACTGACTAAGCCACCAAGGCACCCCTGTTCTATCTTTTAATATCTTGTAGGACAGTCCCCCTCACTACTTGCTCCTTTCTTGCCATTCTTACTTTTTTTCTCCCCTATATGTAGATAAACATCAGCTATCTGTAAATCTATAGAAAAGTAGGGGGATAGTATGATGACTTCCATCTACACATCACCCAGTTTCAGCAATGATCAACTAATGGCTTATCTTTTTTATCTGTACCCATTACCTCTGTAGGGGAGGAAAAAAATCTTTTTCCTGTACCTGCCTTAGGTACATTGGCTGGGGCCCTACAAATTAGGTTGACACAGACAAATTAGCTAGAAGAAAACAAACATGTAGAAGTATTTTTTTTTTGAAGTTTATTTATTTTGAGGGGTGGTTCAGTCCGTCGCAGTTCGTGAGTTTCAGCGCCCCATCCAGCTCCACACTGGCAGTGCAGAGCTTGCTTGGGATTCTCTCTGTCTCTCTGCCCCATTTGCTCTCTCTCTCAACATAAACAAAAATAATTTGTTTAAATTATTTTGAGAGAGCGTTAATGAGTAGGGGAGGGGCAGGGAGAGAGAAAGAATCCTAAGCAAGCTTTGCATTGTCAGTGCAGAGTCCAAAGTGGGGCTCAAACTCACAAACAGCTGAAGTCAAGAGCCAGATGCTTAACCGACTGAGCCACCTAGGCGACCCTCACATAGGAGTATTCAGTGATGAGTAACTCAAAGGGCTGGTTAGAACTTGAGCTTATATAGCATCTAAACAGGAGCAGTAATTTTGTACAGAAATGACAAGACAAAGGAAAAGCATTTTGTACTTCTGGGGCGGCCAGTTGTGTGATGATAAATATATCATGGTGGCTTAGTAGGTTAAGCTTAGTCGGAAAACTAATGGAAGGTGAAGTCTAGTGAGGAAACTTTATTATGGAGATTCCTCTGGTGCTGTCTCTGAGTGGATAAGGGTCTAGAGTTTTCTTTAATGATTAATTTCTGTCCTTGCTGATAGAGGCAAAGGGGAGCACTTTTACAAATTTATGTTTTAGGGGCACCTGGGCAGCTCAGTTGGTTAAGTGTCCAACTTCGGCTCAGGTCATGATCTCACAGTTCATGGGTTCCAGCCCTGCATCGGGCTCTGTGCTGACAGCTAGCTCAGAGCCTGGAGCCTGCTTCGGATTCTGTGTCTCCCTCTCTCTCTGACCCTCCCCTGCTCACACTGTCTCTATCTCTCTCAGAAATAAATTAAAAAAGTTAAAAAAATTTTTTTAAAAAACAAATTTATGTTTTAGACATATTGTGGGAGGGCAGAGAGTTTTTCTTGTATCTTCTCTCATTCTGACTACCTTTTACCTCCTTTTCGTTTATTTTAAAGTAAACTGCAGGTAGGGGTGCCTGGCTGGCTCAGTAGGTAGAGCATGTGACTCTTGATATTGGTGTTGTGAAAAACTTTTAAAAAATAAAATAAACCACAGATAAAAAATACTATCGGTAATTTCTCAATCATTAATTATGAATTTAGGGAGAATTAAAACTTTAATATTTATATTAGGGTTTTTTTTGAGGAATGGTATATGCCTTTCCTTTTCCAAATCTTATTTTGTGTATCCTGAGAAGGTTATTTTTAGGTATTTCATCTTTTTTGTGTCTTTTCCTTTTTTTTTTTTTAAATGTTTTATTCATTTTCGAGAGAGAGAGAGAGACAGAGACAGCGTGAGCAGGAGAGGGTCAG
>NW_027530852.1:718033-728071 GCF_008692635.1 Crocuta crocuta | reverse complement strand
GGCCTGGGTCCCCCGCTGGCGCCGAACCTAGTGAGTCAGGTGGGGTGGCTGCTCCTCCTTGGGGTGGAAGGGGGCCCGCCACCTTGCAAGTGGTGCGGAGTCCTAGGGGCTCGAGAGAAGAAAGCGCATCTTTCTATGTGTTCTCAACTGTTCACTTCTATAAACACCCGTAACACTGATATTTCGTTCGGTCGTTTGCAAACGTGGTTTTCCTTCGGATACCTTATTTAGCTTTAGGATAGAAACCTAAGAATGGCAGGGCTCTCACTAATAGGGCTGTCTCACGAGGGAGAGGTAGAGTGGTGGTGCATGCAAAAGAAAGTCACAAACCGTCTACGTGGTATTCATGGTCCAGAAGCAGGTAACATGGCATGCAATAGGGATTTTCATGGAAAGGTGAAAAAAGGAAACCGTACCATAGTTGGCAATAGTTGGCACATGGAGAAAAACCAGTTCAGGAAAAGTGAAAGTAAAAGGTGTTGAATTCGTGGTTTGCCTTTTCCTCTTTGTCTCTTAGAAAAAATAAAAGACGTGTTATTGAACTTAAGACTGTTTGGTCTCTGTGCACTCTGTAGTCTGTGCTATGTACTGGAGTAGAAAGAAACTCCCATGGGGCCCTTGGCTGGCTCAGTTGGTTGGGCGACCCGCTCTTGGTTTCGGCTCAGGTCAGATCTCGAGTGGGTGTGATCAAGCCCCTGGGGGGCTCTCTGCTGACCCTGTGGAGCCCGCTCNAGCCTCAGGGAAGCAGAGGGAGAGATTCCAGGCCATGCCAAGAATCACGCATGGGGCCCACGTGAAGAGGGGAACCACGCCTACCGTAAAATAGAGACACCACAGAATACCTCTGCTCCTGTCAGCCATGGGACCATATGAAGGTTTGCCATGTGCGGCAACCCTCAGTCCTCCTAGGTGGTCTTAGGGAATTCAAAGGCTTAGCGTGAGAGAATAGGCCTCCAGGCCCGGGAAGAACCAGCGTGAAGATTCTGAGTGAGGACCAAGGGAAACACCGGAAATGAGAGAACAATAAATAATCCCACCACCCTCTCAGACCTGGGCGGCTCCAGGCAGGAGTGTCCAAATGGGTCAGCCACTGGCTTCTGGCCTCGATGGACTTAGGTCACTAGTAGGAAGCATCGCAGACGCTGACAGAAGAAAGACTACAGATGTCACTGACCTCAAACAGTAGATTCCCATGGAGTTTTGTCCCCCGATATTAGCTCTCAGAATCTCCAAACACTGTGTCTAGATGTGACTTTGTGACTTCCACTCCAGGGGACTCGGGATGGTAAGGCCAGCTGTATGAGGAGGCCCTACTGGATGAGAAGGCTCACAGGAGCTCCAGAGCCTCAGTTCAGGTGGCCTCCACTGGTGAGGCTGGGGGCCCTTCCAGGGCCTGGGTCCCCCGTTGGCGCCAAATCTAGTGAGTCAGGTGGGGCGGCTGCTCCTCTGTGGGGTGGAAAAGGGCCCTTGACCTTCCGAGTGGGGCAGAGTCCTAGGGGTTGGAGGGAACAAAATGAAGATGTTTGTCTTTTTTTTCTTGTTTGTTTGTTTCATATAAGTAATTGGTAGACCTTTTAAGTTTCAAATATTGTTCATTTTTATTGAAGATATTCTGTTTCAGAATCTAAGGTTATTAATGCCATAGATCCCACATTATTACCCTTTAGGTTTAAGATTAGGAGTTTGCCTCTTTTTTTTTTTTTTTTAAACAAGCTCAAAAGCCTTCAATGTTTCTTTTTTTGCTACAAAACAGGTTTACGGGACACTGCAATAGGGCTTTTCATGGGAATGTGAAAGAACCTTATGGGAAAATATTTAGGATCACAAAGTGGTAAAACATAAGTACAGGGTGGCTAACTCTTCCTTATTCTTTGTGCTCTGTGCTCTTAAAATTAAATAACATATGCCTGGATATTGGGTGGCTCATTCAAAACGTGTAAGAAAACAAACAAAATAAAGTTCTTGGTCATTTCCTCTTTTCCTCTAGCATTAGCTGAGCATCCTCTCTTTGGAAAGCTCCCTAATAGCACTGGGGATGGTAAGAAAAATAAGACTAAACCACTACACATAGAACTGCAGACTCTAGCAGCATTGATATAATGAAGATGGTGAGATTCACTCCAAGAAATAAATAAATAACAAGTAAAAAAAAAGAAGAAGTGTGTAAGGGGAGGTCCTAGGTGAGAACGATCTAGTGTAAGGTACTTGATTAAGGCTCTGTTGGCCTTAGGAGGTCATTTTAAGCCAGGCTGTGCTGTGGGCTGGATGTGGCTGTGGGAGTGGGGGGCAGAGAAGGGCCAGGTCTTCAGATGGTGGCTCTCAGAGTTGGGTGGCCAGGCCTACAGTGGAAAACAGTTCTTCACATTTACTTTGGGATTGTGTGAAAACCAACGACAGTTGCTATCTGGGGCCTGAAGGGAACAGGTCCTAGTGCTTGCCCCAGTGCAGGTGACACAGTGCACCAATGAGGTATTTTAGGCAGAGAATGTTCAGAGAGCTTCTGAGTAATAACGGTAATACTTCATTGAAGTGTGATGCCAAGAAGCCCCTGGACTTTCTTGCTTTGCATGAGATGGGAGTGCCCGAGGTCACTCTGCTAAAAGGGCATTTTAACTAGGTTCTTTTGAGTATAATTTTCCAAACTCTTAAAAGAGGGCATGAATTTTGGTGGCGATAAAATGAATGAAAATAAGGGTGGTTTGGATGGAAAGGGACCTAGAAGGGAAGTTATTGATACTTGACACCACGAGGAACTTTCAGTTGCATCCAACTGAAGAAGACAACCCCATACTTCTATTAACCAACAGATGCTCTAGTGGAGAAATACTATGGATTTTATTTGCCCTGCAGCATTTCAGCAGATTTGGATTTCTATGCTGTTTGCAGTTGGATACTGTGCAATACAGGCTAGAAATAAAATTCTGTGAGGAAACAGTGTTGTCATCTGGGGGTCACAATCGTCATAGTAATAACTGCCATTCATAAAAAGCACCAAACTTCATGGGGCACCTGGGTGGCTCCATTGGTTAAGCATCTGACCCTTGATTTTGGTTTAGGTCATGATCTCAAGGCTCGGGATGGAGCCCCACATTGGGCTCTGTCTTGATAGTGAGGAGCCTGCTTGGGATTCTCACTCTCCCTCTGTCTCTGCCTCTCCTGGAATTGTGCTTGTGCGCTCGCTCTCTCTCAACTAAACATTAAAAAAAAAAAAAAAGCACCTATCTTTGCCTAACACCATGCCAAGTGGGTAACATCCATCACAGTTTTGTCTATAGTCCTACATGATAAATGTTAACAGACTCACTTTCCAAATAACTTGGAATACTCTTAAATTCAAGGCTTCCAAGTGATAGCAGTGGACTAGACCTTGGCTATTAATTCCTCTAGGGCCCACAGTGCCACTCCCCTCAGCCCGAGACATACATGTGTCACTTTCTTCACTGTTCTGCTCACTACTCCCAAATGTATTTCATTAAAAAGCATGATTCCATACCCAAAATATGGTTTTGGAATACAAAGCCCAAGGAATAAGCAATAGCAAAATCAATGTTAAATATGAATAAAGAAAGAAACAGTGTTCAGTGACAAAAGCATTATCAACGAAGGAAATGTCAGTAAATCTGAAAAGATCAGGCAATCACAATATCCTGTGGCTCAGTCCCTCTATTGTGGAAAAGAAATCTATTAGAAGTGAAATTATGTAAGAGGCTAAGTCTGGGAAGAGAAGGAAGAGACCAGTGTGTATTCTGTGATAGTGCACCACCGGCCCTGGGCCCCCGCCTTTACTACAGTTTCTTCATCTCACATTACTCCTGGGTATCAACTTGTTCACTGCCAGGTTTGTAGTAGGGAGACTCAGCAGGAGTTTGAAATGATGAGGTACTTCCCAGGAAGCCTTTCAAAGAAGAGACAGGAAGGGTGCCTGGGTGGCTCAGTTAGTTAAGTGCCTCTTGGTTTCGACTCAGGTCATGATCTCACAGTTTGTGCGTTAGAGCCCCACATCAGGTCTTGCACTGCTAGTACAGATCCTGCTTGGGATTCTCTCTCTCCCTCTTTCTCTCAAAATAAACAAATTTTATTTTCCGAAGAAAAATTTTAATGTTATTTATTTCTGAGAGAGAGGGACAGTGCGAGCAGGTGAGGGTCAGAGAGAGAGGGAGACACAGAATCTGAAGCAGGCTCCAGATTCTGAGCTAGCTGTCAGCACAGAGCCCGCCCGACGCGGGGCTCAAACCCACGAGCCATGAGATCATGACCTGAGCCGAAGTCAGACGCTTAACCGGCTGAGCCACCCAGGCGCCCCCAAATGAACAAATTTTAAAGAAACTTAAAAAAAGAAAAAAAAAAAGAAAGAAAGAAAAGCAGCCCACAGGTTCTGTTCCTGTGCTTTAGTAAAATCATCCTTTTGCACCAAAGACATCTTCAAGAATTCTTTCTTGGCCATCAGCTCCAAAGCCCCATCACCCCAAAACCTCATCGTTTGGTGCCCAAATGTGGGGTTCTACGTTTTTTCATCTGGACTCACAGCTTTGGTGCAAACTTGGCGCCAATGGCTCCTCTTGCCACCCTTCATGTCAAGGAGTAAAGAGCATCCTCTCAGACCACCCAGTTTAGATTTCCACACCAATGTCCAAGAGTTTATGACCAAGTTAACACAGCCCAGGAAACTGCATTGTGTGACGAATTTCAGACTATTAATGAGAAAGCAAAATATCAACTACCTGTGGGCATTATCCCTACTATTCTTGCAAATGGAGAAGTTAACGTCAGTCAACTGGTTGTACCATAAGAAACTTTCCCCAGGTTTCTGGACAGTGCCCTGGTCATCAGAAATGTAACTCCCTTGAAAGCTAATCTGGATCATCACTAGATAAGACTGACATTACCATTTTTAGCTGTATAACTGAGAAATATGTATATTAATGTTGTTTTTTTTTAAAAAAAAAACTTAAATATTTTTTAGAGAGAGAGTGTATGTGAGCACGGAGAGGTAGAGAGAGACACTGAATCTGAAGTAGGCTACAGGCTCTGAGCTATCAGCACAGAGTCCAATGGGTGGCTCGAACACATGAACGGCAAGATCATGACCCGAGCTGAAGTCGGATTCAACTGACTGAGCCACCCAGGTGCCCCTTGATGTTGATATTTATGAGTCTGAGGCATTGCAGAGGACATGAAATGTTTCTCAACATGATTAGAGGATTTGTTTGAAGAAGAGACTATCCCCCAAAGCACTGCATATGAAAGACTATGTATGACCTTATAATAAAAAGCAATTGGATTTGGTTTTTAAACTACAGAGACAGAGACACAGAGAGAGACAGAGAGAGAGAGAGAGAGAGAGAGAGACCCGAGTCGGTATGAAGACTGATATGTGAAGCCTGAAGAGACCAATATCCCATAATAACTAGAATCATGGACAGACTTGCCCGTGACCCCTCTCAGACCCAGGAGGCCAAGCAGAAGTGCCAAGATAAGGTTTCCCTCACTTATTTTCAGGGTTCTCAAGGACATTTGAACTTTGGTCTACATGGGTAATCTGAGGTTGAAAGAAAGTAGAAACCCAGGGCCTTCTGAGTCAAGGTGAAGATCCTAAGTGAGGACCACAATCAGAGAGGGCCCCAAGGAGCCTGAATCTTGATGCCAAACTTGGAAAGGCACAGGCAGGAGTAGGTTCATACGGCATTCCCTGACTTTCCCTCTCTGGCATCTTGGGGAGTGATGGCCTCGGTCTGTGGCTTTGAGACCTAGGACAATAGAGGGAGGCATCCCAGGTACTGCCTAGCATCAAGGGCAGAATCTTGAGTGATGCCTGTGGGGACCCCAGACTCCAGAACACTGAGGTGGCACAGAGGCTGCCTCTGCCATCAACCCTGGGATGCCTCGGGTAAGGCTGTCAGACTGACTCGACAAGAAAAGCGTCAGAAACGTGAGGGCCTTGCTGTAAGGGAAGGGACCTCAGGCAAGCAAAGGAAGGAGTCTCAGGCCCTAGTAGCAGTCAAGGTGAGAATCCTGAGTGAGGACACAGGGAGCCTTTTTCTCTGAGAACTGAGTTAATCACACCGAACTCTGACTCTGCTGGCACCCCTTGGATTCCTAGGTATCGATGACATAGTACGACATACTTCCTCATATGGGGTCATAAAGGGGAGAGAGACTTGGTCCAAAGGCTATGGCCTAAGCAGCAATGGGAAGATCTCTTGGTTTTTCCAGAGACCAAGGGAAGACCCTGAGGACTAAGGGAGCCACATACCCTTTACCAGTAGGAGCAGGAAAGCATTAGTTTCTTTCTCTCAGCCTCAGGAGACCAAGGAGAGGTAGGATCAGATGAGAGCATCACTTCTTTCTAGGGGTCTCAGGGTGGTGCAGGCCTTGAGATGAGGGGCAGGCCTAAGGGCAAGGGAGGGAGGAATTCCAGGACATGAAAAGAGTCAGGGCTCAAAGTGAGGACCAATGGACTACCCACCACTAAGCAGAAAGGACAACAAAGAATCTGGCTCTGTCCCTAATTTCAGCCCTTGAAGAGCAAGGGCAGGAGTTTCAAGCTGAAACTTCCCCAACACGTATATATATTAGGTTTACAGAAAGTGAAATCCTTAGATCCAAAGTGCAGCTACCCTTCAGTGAAAGTGGTGGAGGTGTCAGGACCTATATGGACCCCAAGTAAGGATCCTTAATGAGGACTGAGGACCCCAAAGAGGCCAGGAAAGAAAACTCCTCACTGAACAGTCAGACCTGGACAGGAATCATAAGCTGAGGACCCCTTTCACTTCCTTTCCACGGGTGCCAGGAAGGTTTGTGATGTCAGAGGAGCAGAGGTAAAACAAACAAACAAACAAACAAAACAAAACAAACCCCCATGAACTGCTGCTAGTTGAATGATGGTCTTGACTGAAATAGGTGATTCCTCAACCCAAGACCGGAAGCTCCTGCTGTCACTCCAGTATGCCTGAGGCAGAGCTGACAGGAAGCAACCTAAATCTCTAATATCCTTCACAGGTGTCCCATGGGACAGGCTGATTGGGAGAAAAGGAGCCCTGCCGGTGTTTAGAGAAGTGCCCTTGGGGAAAACCAAGAGTAGCCTTCCTTATAACAGTGCACACATCCTGTCAACCTTCCTCCCCCTCTAGTGGGACCTCACCACCTGCTCTCCTACTCATACTCCTGACCGCTGCCCTTGATTACAGCCATCATGCCTTGGAGTCAGAAGAGTAAGCACCGCACTCATGAGAAACGCCACCAGTCTCAAGGTGACAGGAGAGTTCAGTCCCCTGTAAATAGTGGAAGAGTCTCCTCCCTCTACTTCTCCTGTTTTGGAGGGTAATACCCAGAGTTTATCAGCTAATGAGTTAGTTAGCACTTCCCAGGAGTCTTGGGGAGGCCCGTCTACCACCATTACCTCTTCAAGTATTTTCGGTACAAGATCTGATGGTGAGAATAGCCAAGATGAGGAACATCTATGTTTCTCTGAGCCCCCACCTTCTACTGAGAGCACATGCTTTTTTATTCTAACTATGAAGGTGGCTTTGTTCCAATAGTTTCTTCTGTACAAACATAAAATGAAACAGCCCATTCTGAAGGGAGACATGCTGAAGATTATTGGCCAAAATTATGAAGAATACTATTCTGAGATCATTAAGACAGCCTCTGAACGCATCGAGATTGTCTTTGCAGTAGACTTCAAGGAAGTTGACTCAATCAGCTACTCCTTTGACCTTGTCAGCCAAGTCAAACTCCCTAACAATGGGAGGGTACATGCTGGCAGGGCGTTACCCAAGTCCGGTTTCCCAGTGATCTCCGTGAAGGGCAACTGCACTGCTGAGGAAGACATCTGGAAATGCCTGAATATGATGCGAGTATACACGGGAGGAAGCACCTCATCTATGGAGCTTCATCGGGAAGCTCATCACCCAAGATTTGGCGAAGCTCGAGTAACTGGAGTACCACCAGGTGCCCGGCAGCAATCCTCCACGCTATGAGTTCCCGTGGGGCCCAAAAGCCCACACTGAAACCAGCAAGATCAAAGTCCCGAAATGTTTGGCCAAGCTCAATGACACAGTCCCCAGGGTCTTCTCAGCAAGATACGAAAAACTTTGCAAAATGAGGAAGAAAGAGCTGGAGCCAGACCTACAGCCAGGCTAGGCACTGCTGTTAGAGCCAGGGTGCATAACATGGCCACATCCAGCATACTACTGAAGTCTGAGGCTTTAAAAAAAAAAAAAATCCAAATTACAAACTATGGCATCATAATAGGGATTTTCATGGAAATGTGAAAGAACCCCATAGTAAATTCACTGTGATAATGGAATATGAAAAATAATAAAACATGATCAACTTTGGTGATCTTTACTGCTTTCAGTCTTTAGTTTTATAAAATTAAATAAGTTAATCCTCAATATGTTTAGTTTTAGGAGAATTGCAAATTGTAACAAGTTAGACCTCATTCTCTCTTTTATTCCTCAAATGTCTACTGAGCATGTGCTTTCTGGAAGGCCCCATGCTAGGACTGAGGATGCTAAGATCAAGACCTAGCCTTTCCCATAAAATTTTACAAACTAGTAGCCGGGATCATAAGGAAGATGCTGAGATCCACTCTGTGTCTTATAAGAAAGTAAAACCAAAACAAAAACACAATGAGCGAGAAGGGAGGTATCCCAGGGCAGAGCAGACTGTAAATTCCCCAAAACAAGGCAGTTTGAGTTTGGGGATATTGTAGGCCAGTTCATGTGATGTGATTAAAAATTAAGCTACGGAGTGGACTAGAGTGAGGGTGTGGGAATGGTGATCAGAGGCCGTACCCTAAGATGATGCATCTCAGAGGTGAGAGAAAAGAAACATCTTTGAATATGCTCTAAGTTCTAAAATTAAGGTTCAATATTATGTGCTCCTTGACATTTAGTGAAACTGACAGGGCCTCACACTGTCTAACTGGAAGTTCCCCTCTATACTCTTCACTTGCAGATAAGGGCCACTACCAAACAACCATCTTTATCAAGGGGACAAGACACACACCCTGCTTTTTCCAAAGCAGATTTCTGTTCCCTACCAGGATGCAAAATTATTCAAAGAAGCTGATTACATGGCAGCATGGGAATGAAAGGCTACCTGAAGCTCTTGACACCAAACCATGCCTCCCACAGACTTGGCTCATTCACTGTGTTCTTGACTAGAACACCCGTGTTGCACTGTGGAGCACATGGCGCCCTTCTCTCCTAGCCAATGAGCAAACATGATTAATAACTGGTTGTCTATCTCATGTCTACAGTGTCCAGTGTTGCCTGTTTGAACTCCACATAACCATAGTGTGGAGGCTCCTTCCTCACCTCATGGGGTAAACAGGAGGCCATTCAAACTGATTCTTATAAATTACTTTGGCTTCGCAGATAATCCAGAAAGAAATCTCTACCTGGAGCAGTGTATTAACCTGTTAGGAATGCCATAACAAAATAACAAAATTTTGGTTTAAACCAAAATTTATTTTCTCACAGTTCTGGAGGCTGGAAGTCCCAAGTCAAGGAGCTGGCAGGGTTCATTTCCTCTGAGGCTCCTCTCCTGGGCTCCCAGATGGCCACCCTCTTTATTTGGGGTCTCTTTGTGGGTCCTAGTCTTATAAGGACCCAAGCCAGACTGGGTTATGGCCTACCCTAAAGGCCTCATTTTAACTTAACCATCTCTTTTATTATCTCATCTACAACTGCAGTCTCATTCTGAGATACTGCGGGTTTATGGCTTCAGCATGAATTTTGGAGGGACGCAATTCAGCTCTGAAAAGACAGGAACCCTGGGCGTCTTCATTCCAATCGCAATACAGAAGAACACAGTGCACAAATAGTGCACATTGTCTCCAAGGACTTTCTGAGATAAAAGGGTGAACTCCCTTGGGATGACATGCACAGAAGCCACTGTATTGATACTTTTTGCTTTGAGCTGGTACAGTCAGAGCCCACTCTGTTAAAAGAGCATTTTAATTAGGTTATTTTGACTGTGTTTTGGTGAATTCTAAGAGAAGGCTAGATTTTTTTCCAGGGAGGTGGGGGG
>NW_027530852.1:715661-718020 GCF_008692635.1 Crocuta crocuta | reverse complement strand
GGTGGGGTGGGGGGTGGAGATGGGGAGAAAACGAAAACAGAAGTGATTTGAATGCCAGGACAACTGAGAAAGGCCAAAAGAGCTGGGCTTTGACAAAATGCAAGGAGTTCAGAGTTGCAGCTGCCTACAGGTGGGGAAAGAAAAACCACACACCAAAATTAAATGTTCTAGGGGTGCATGGGTGGCCCGGTCAGTTAAGCGTCTGACTCTTGATTTTGGCTCAGGTCATGATCTCATGGTCGTGTGACTGAGCCCCACAACAGGCTCAGCATGGAGTGTGGAGCGTGCTTGGGATTCTTTCTCTCTCCCTTTCTCTCTGTTCCTCCCCTGCTCATGCTCGTTTGCTCTTGCTCGCTCTCTCTCAAAATAAACAAACTTTTAAAAACATGCTCTAACAGGGAAAATATACTTACTTCTACTTGCTATAGTGAATATTTGGCTGATTAAATCTTCTTTTGTCTAGGACTACTGCATTTCCTAGGACATATCCTGGATTGAAGAAACATTCCTACAAAGGAGGGTGATATCCTTTAGGTAAACATCATTATAACTTCCTTTCATTAAGTGCCCAATATTTTCCAGTCATCTTGACAGATGCTTTCTATACCGCACATACATTCTCACAGTCTTACCATATAGTTTACTAAACTCAGTTGGCACATGAAAAACTTAAAATATTCTCATATTCACAAGGCGGTGTCAGAGCTAGACTAGACTCCTAGTGTGAATACATCCAGGGCATGCAATGGCCCACCACGCCCACCTGGAAGCAGACCTTGTATACCTTATTCACTTTTCTTGTTGCTACTCCAAAATATAGCTTAGCCGATTGGGGGAAAAATGGAATTCATATACAGAGCAATAAGAATACCAAAATAAAGGAGAGGTATGAATAATGAAAGGAAGAATATCTGGTAACAGTATGATGGTCTGCATATGCAGTGTAGCCTAACTTCAAAACATGGTGGTCTCACACAGTCATCTGGCTCAGCTTAGTTCCTATGGTTAAGTATTTTAGAGCAGAAGTTACCGAAGAGGCCAAGTCTGGGGCGGGGGTAAAGCGAAGGAATAGATCAGCATGGGTTTTTTTTTTTTTCTCTGACATTCTACCTCCCCACCTCTGTCCACTTTCTTGTTTTTCACCTTTCCCATTTCCTATCACTCCTGGGACACAGACTCATCCTGTGTTCAGACTGGCACTAGAGAGATTAGTAAACAGTTCGTAGCGATGCGGCAGCACTGTGGAAGCTGTTCGTTAAAGAGATAGTAGCCAAGATGAGGACTGTTACAAACGAAGACTGACAAAAATAACATAAAGGCATACAGGGAGTCATGCAACAATCTCCCCTCACCCACTCGTACACCTATGTTGTCAAGCTGACTTCTTAAAGAAAGGTATCAAGGAGGTAAGAGGGTGGTGGTGGAGGAAAACGACGAGTGCTCTCCACTCCAGAACAGAGGGGGCACCAGAGATCCCGCCTCTTATGCCAGCCTTGATGGGCCCTATCGTTGGTTACAGGAAGAATAGCACTCACTTCCTCTTGGGGCGTCTGAGGAAGGCGAGACGCCCTCTTTGCTTTCAGCTGCCGCTTCGGGACAGGTGACTGAGGAGTCTTCTAGGCCCAAGCACGCGTCGTCAAGGTGAGGAACCCGATTAAGGAATAAGAAAATACCTCCCTCACCCCGAAGACTGTCACCCCTGTTCCCCACAAGCCCCCACACCCACTCGCAAGCTTAGGCGGCCCTCGGCAGAGTAGTCAGGAGGAAGCAGATTTCCGCCTGGAGGGTCGCAAGAAATGTGAGGGCTCTGGTGGGAGGCGCCAGTTCAGCGGAGCGAGGAGAAGACCCTAACAAAAACCCAAGTGGGGAAACATAGGTTATAAGTCCCACCAAGGCCGTTCTGGTTCCTCTCCACTTCCGGAGGACCCAAACATGGCGGTCGGGTGGGTACGAAGCTACGTTCCCTCCCTGGAGGATGAAGAATCAGAAAGCCTTGATCTTCCGAGAAGGGTACTACGCTCTAAAGGAAATGAAAGAAGCGAAATTCTGAGAGCGGTCTGAGGGGGACCGTTATTTCTAGAACAATGAGGCGGCACATAATATTAGCCGCCATCAGTCCTGGGGAGCTCTGGGGGGAAGGGCAGACAGGCTTACTTCGGAAAGGAAGGACTCACGGATGAGAGAGCCTTGGTCAGAAGAGAAAGGGCTCAAGTTAGCAATGGAAGGCACTCCAGCTAGGAATCAGGGTAAGGACTCTGTGAGAACTGAAGGAACCCCTATCCCGCTGGCAACCCTGCTTGCCTGTTCTCTCATAACATGTTGAGGGACACTCATTTTTTTCACTCTGGTGTCATGTGAG
>NW_027530852.1:706271-715655 GCF_008692635.1 Crocuta crocuta | reverse complement strand
CATTGAAACGTAACAAAAAAAATCAGATCCCCGCTTTTCAATTCAGGACTTGAAGGCTCAGGGCCGGGCAGTCAGGCTGAGGTTCACCCTCACTTATTCATACCAAATCTGAGAGAAGAGATCTTTAGTGTGAGGATACAGCCACCAGTGAGCAGAAGGGAAGTGTATGAGGCACTACCTAGAGGCCAAGGGAGTACCCTGAAGGAGAAATTAGGATCAAAACAGCCCATGAAGGAGAGGACTCCACATAGCTCTCAGTTGGGTGCCCCCTGAGAGGGATAGGGAGTAAAGAACTACTTTACTACTTCTTTTGGGGTCTCTGGCTTTGGTGTGAGGGCTCAGTTTCACAGCAGTAGAATAGAGGGGACCCAGGTCTTGTCAGAGTGGTTCAGGATGATCCCGAATGTAAACTGAGAAGACCCCCAGAGCCCAGAACAGAGGTTCCCCACCGGCAGCCCTTGCTGTCACCCCAGTACATCCCAGGCAGGGTTGGCTGACTGCAGTCTAAGGTTCCCTCTAACTTCTCCCATAGAATTCTCAGGGGACAGGCTGGCTACAACAGGAGCCTTGTGGGTTCCTGGAGCAGTGCCCTCTAGTAAACCCACAGAGGCAGCCTTGGTTAAAGCCAAGGTGGAATCCCCCCACTGAAGGTGCTCATGTCACCGCATTCTCCTTCATCCAGGGATCTACATCTCCTGATCCTGTTTATACACCTGCCTCCTGTCCCTGACCAGAGTGCCATCATGCCTCGGAGTCACAAGAGTAAGCTCCAGGCTCATGAGAGACGCCGTCAGGCTCGAAGGGAAGCTCAGGGCTGTGAGGGTGCTCAGGCCATAGCAGCAATGCAAGGGGAGTCCGCTCCCTCCTCCACTCCTCAATGTGAAGGTACTACCCAGAGGCTGCCTACTGCTGGGTCAAGTGGCACTTCTCAGTGGGGTGGAAGAGCCAAAACCACCACCACTACTTCTGAAGCCCATTCTGGCACTAGATCTGATGAAGATGCCAGCAACCAAGATGAGGCAAGGGTGAGCCCCTATGAGGCCCCATTCTACAATCAACGCCCAGGCCCAGGTGAAGATTCTCTAAGCAGGAAGCCTGCCATGCTGGAGCAATTCCTACTGTGCAAGTATAAAATGAAACAACCCATTTTGAAGGCAGACATGCTGAAGATCATCGGCCTAAAATATGAAAAGCGTTTTCCTGAGATCCTCAAGAAAGCTGCTGAATGCATTGAGATTGTCTTTGGAGTCGACGTGCAGGAAATCGATTCAGCTAGACAACAGTATGATCTCATCAGCAAACTCAGACTCCCCAACAATGGGAGGGTGCGTGCTGGCAGGGGGTTACCCAAGACCGGTCTCCTGATGAATATCCTGGGAATGATCTTCATAAAGGGCAACTGTGCTCCTGAGGAAGACATCTGGAANAGCAGTTCCTACTGTACAAGTATAAAATGAAACAACCCATTTTGAAGGCAGACATGCTGAAGATCATTGGCCGAAAATATGAAGGGCGTTTTCCTGAGATCCTCAAGAAAGCTGCTGAGCGCATTGAGATTGTCTTTGGAGTCGACGTGCAGGAAATCGATTCAACTAGACAACAGTATGATCTCATCAGCAAACTCAGACTCCCCAACAATGGGAGGGTGCGTGCTGGCAGGGGGTTACCCAAGACCGCTCTCCTGATGAATATCCTGGGAATGATCTTCATGAAAGGCAACTGTGCTCCTGAGGAAGACATCTGGATATTCCTGAGTATGATGCGAATATATCCTGGGCGGAAGCACTTCATCTATGGAGAGCCCAGGAAGCTCATCACCAAAGATTTGGTGAGGCTGGAGTATCTAGAGTACCGCCAGGTGGCCAACAGTGATCCTCCACGCCATGAGTTCCTGGGTGGTCCGAAAGCCCTAGTTGAAACCACCAAGACGACAGTCCTGCAATTTTTGTCTAAAGTCAGTGAAGCTTTCCCAGCCTATTATGAAGAGGTTCTGCGAGAAGAAGGAGCGAGAGCCCAAGCCAGAGGTGCAACCGGGACTTGTGCTACTACCAAAGTCCCTGCCCCTTCCTGTGTGATAACCAAGAGCATCTCCCAACCTCTGNTCCGAAAGCCCTAGTTGAAACCACCAAGACGACAGTCCTGCAATTTTTGTCTAAAGTCAATTATGCCATCCCTACTGCTTTCCCAGCCTATTATGAACAGGTTCTGCAAGAAGAAGGAGCGAGAGCCCAAGCCAGAGGTTCATCCAGGGCTTGCGCTACTACCAAAGTCCTTGCCCCTTCCCGTGTGATGACCAGGAGGATCTTCCAACCTCTAATGAAATCTGAGGTTTCTAAACCACCAGACAAGAAAATACAACATCAGAGTAAGAATTAGATTATTAGCTATGTGAAAGAGTCTCACAGTAAAATAGGTAGGATTAATAGAAAAAAAAATTCAAACATGGTCAATCCAGTTTTCTAGTTTCTTTTAGTTTTTAGTTTTACAAACGTTTTTATGTTATAGTTTTAAATTTTTCATACTTCAAGAGTTCAATAAAGATAAATCTCAGTTCATACTTTAAGTTTGTTCAATAAAGATGAATAAAATCTTAAATGATATGGTGTGTTTAATCATTGTGTTCATCACACAATGAGCATCTATCTGCTCCCTGGAAAGCTCAGTGTTAGCACTGCAGATGCTAATATAAAGGCATCCAGTCTCTACTCACAGAGTTTTAGAGCCTTTGAGCTCTACTCATACAAGTAAGATGCTGAAATACCTCTGTGGCTACAGGTGAAGTAAAAACAATGAGGAAGTGGTCCTTATGAGAACAATTAAGTGGAAATTTCCTGAGCAACACAACTTGGGACTTTAGGAACCTCCTAGTCCTCAGTGGGATGTGATTTTCATTTACAGTACGTGGTACGCACAGTTGAGGTTGTGGAGTTAGTAGGTGGAGGCCAGATCGTTCGACAGTATACTTGGGAAGTGAAAGAGAAAGCCCAGTGTTAGTCTGGTTAGGGTGTTACAACAAAATACCATGGAATGAGTGGCTTAAACAATGAATATCTTCACAGTTCTGGAGGCTGGGTAGTTCACAGTGCGAAGATGCCAGCATACTTGATTTCTGGTGGGAGCTCTCTTTCTAGGTTGAAGACTGCCATCTTGTCCACGTATCCTGACGTGGCAAACAGAAACTTCTCGTTTCTGTTGCTCTTATGAGAACACTAATCACATTATGGGTGTGCTATCCTCATGGCCTCGTCTAACCCAAATTATCTCCCAAACACTGTACTTCCACCTGCCTTCACGTTGGGTGTTAGGGCTTCAACAAAGGAATTTTGGTGAGTGGGGACACACTCAGTCTGTAATAAAAAATTGGTGCTATGAGTTATCTTGGGATTATGGGTAAATCAAAGAGAAATCTCCACCTGGGGCAGAAAAGGAAGAGGTCTTTTGTTTTCATTCCAGTGTGCAAGCTATGTGTTCTAGCCACAACATCTTCATGGAGTTTCTCAGAAATAAGGGTGATACCCACTCCAGGTGAGACGCCACTGTGCCGGCACTGTTTGCCCGGAGTTGGGAGAGCCACAGCCTGTTCATTAAGAGGGCATTTTACTTATATTATCTTGGATGCACTTTGGCAGACTCTAAGCAAGGACTCGCCGTTGGTGAGGGTGTGATAATGAGTGTTAACAGAGGCCATTTGGATGGAAGGGCTCCTGGGAGACATGGGAAAACTTGTACCTTGACACCAATTCTAGGAACTTGACTCGCATCCAACTGAGAAAGACAACTCTGTGCCTGAATTAAATGACAGGTGATCTAGTAGGGAAATTTTAGTTTGTTTTACCAGCTCAGGTAAATTTGTGGTTGGGTGCTGTTCCCTGTCCAAGAATACTGCATATTCTGACATTTCCTGGATTAAAAAAAATTACAAAGGAGGTAGGTGGTATCATTTGGGATCAAGATCATATTAATCGCCATTCTTTAGTACTGGGTCATATTTCTTAGTCATTTTATCATGCGGTGACATATATACATTCCAACAATCCTGCAAGATCGAGCTTACCAAACTCACTTGGGTGACGAAAAACTTGCAATTTTCTCCAGTTCAAAAGAAGGGTCACTACCAGAGCTGGAACTAGATCCCTGGTTTGAATTTGCCTAGAGGACACCTCATTCCACTTCTCCCCATCCAAGGCAGACCTTCCATCTCTTAATTTATTTACTCACTCGCTCTTCTAAAATATACCTCAGGCAGTATGAAGGCACTGGAAACCAAATTCCTAAAAGCAGGCCTATTGCAAGGGAAGGTAAACATGAGAACAAGTCATAATTTGTGGATTACACTTTGGGTCTCCTTTTCCTAAGGTCCAACTGAGAACTAATTCTGCCCAGTACGTGGTATTGTGTCCAGTTCTAGCACCTTCCATCATTAGAGAACCCTTCATCTGGGACTTCCTGAGTGTGCCCTCCTTCCAACTCTGGATCCTGACCTGCTGACCAATTCTTCACTTTGCTTCCTCTGATGGCTGCACTCCATTGTTAGAGGAACTGAAAACCTGTGTCACCTGCTCTTGCCCAGACATAGAGCATTCCAACTGCCTGGTGGTCACCTCCTTCACCACAGATACATGTCATTTTCATCTACCTGTTTATGTGGAAATATGGAGATCTTCATTTCTCTCCCTCTCAACATACCTGAGACTGCCTTCTCCAAAAGTTAAGCCTCCCAAGAGATGATTTAAATAGCTGCCTTCTTGCTATAAATTTATGAATAATTTTCTTCACACACTCACTTACATGTGTCAAGTTTACAAGTATAAGTTTTTATAGTTTGTGAATCAAATTGGAAAAACTTCCTCACTATTGTGAATCTAGAACAGGACAACATGGCATCAGAATAGATGTTACTTCATAAAGTAACTCAGCAGTAAAATTATTTGAGTCAAGAAAAGGCAAAATAAAGTAAAAGATTATCAACTCCTATCTTCCTATTCAGTAAAATTTAACGACACATACCTGGATTTGCTTAGCATAAGAATTTATAAGAAATTAAATCGCAGTCAATTGGCTAATATGCTCACTGACCCATTTATTCCCTTAATATGAATCAGGCATCTGCTCTTGGGAACACACCTGTGCTACTGCTGGGGCTGTGAGGAGCTGGGAGAAGAGAGTGTCTGGGAGTACTAAAACTAGAAGGACGATAGTAAGATATCAGAGTAAACCACAGGGTGTTTAGACCACAATGAGGGTGTTAGGAGTCCAGATGAGCATGGGGAGGCAGCAGTTAGGAGCCAATGGTACAAATATGTTTGGGAAGCTGCAGGTTTCTTCGGTGAGACTGAAGTTTAGGTTTAACAATGCAGGTTAAGACTGTGGGAATGGGAAACAAGGGTCAGTTCTTCCCATGATGTGCTGAAGGGTTGAGAGACTGAAGCCAAAATGAAAATGGCTCCTGATTCCTCGATAAACTAGAAAGAAACTTCCCATCAGTAAAGGTAAGGTAGGGGTTCTGGGCCCCTTTTGGCTGCATTTCAACAGCTTGCAAAGCATTACCTGTATCTTATGCTCATAAAAACCCTGCACAATTTTTGTTAAGTGGTCTTATCGTTTCACTTCATTCACAACAGATTTTTAAAACTTCTCTAGAGTTTTCATTTTATACACATGTGTTCCTTATTTTCCAGTCATCATTTTGTTAATGATTTCCAGTTTAATTCCATTATTGTCTGAGACCGAAACTACATGATTCCTATTCTCTTATATGTGTTAGATGTGTTTTATGGCCCAGAATGTGGTCTATGTTGGTGAGTGCCCCATGTAGGCTTGACAGGAATGTGTACTCTGCAGTTAGGTGAAGTAGTCTGTAGATGTTAATCATGTCCAACTGACTCATGATATTCACGAGTTCAACTATGTCTTTACTGATTTTCTGCCTGCTGGATCTTTACATCTCAGATAGAAGGTTGTAGATGTCTCCAACTAATAGTGGATTCATCTACTTTCTCTTACAATTTTTGCCTCATACATTTTGATGTTCTGTTGTTAAACATATACCTATTAAGTACTGCTGTGTAATCTTAGAGAATTGACACCTTGATCATTATGCAATGCCTATTCTCTATCCCTGATAACTTTCCTTGATCTGAGCTTTGCTCTGTGTGAAATTCATAGAGCTACTCCCATTTTCCTTTGGTTAATATGACCATGGTATATCTTTCTCTATCCCTTTGCTTTTGATCTATGTGTCTTTATATTTAAAGTGAATTTGTTATAAACAACATGTAGATGAGATTTCTTTCTTGATTCATACTGCCGTTTAATTGGTGTTTTCAGATTGTTGATCTTTCATTCAAGGTTATTACTGATACGACTAGATTAATATCTACCATATTTGCTGATTCTTTTCTGGTTTTCTCTATTTGACTTTTGTTCTTTTTCTGCCTTTGTGATGTTTTAGGTTAATTAACTTAATTGGGAGAATCATTTCACTATACACACACAACACACCAAGACATCTTATTGCACACATTAAATAAACACACTAGGCATCTGTCATTCACAGCTCAGTAAAACTGGAAAAAATTGGGGGCACCTGGGTAGCTCAGTCAGTTAAGCATCTGACTCTTGCTTAGGTTCAGGTCATGATCTCACAGTTCATGAGTTCAAGCCCCGCATCAGGCTCCAAGCTGATAGTGTGGAGCCTGCTTGGGACTCTCTCCCTCCCTCTCTCTGCCCCTCCCCTCTGCTCAAGCTCTCTCAAAATGAATAAAACTTAAAAAGTATTTTAATGGAAAAAATTAGCTGAACATTTTATATGATTCCATTTTCTCTCCATTCTTAGCATATTGATTCTTTTCACTTCTTTTAACATCTTTTCAGGGGTTGCCCTAGTGTTTACAATATATATTTACAATGAATCCAACCTCACGTTGAAATAACACTATATGACTTTACAGACAGCACAAGTGCTCATATAATCACAAAGTATTCTTAATTCCCTTCTTCTATCCCTTGTTTCGTTTCTGTCATTCATTTCACTTAGGTATAAATTACAACAGTGGAATACACCATGGTTACTATTAATTTAAACAAACTGTTATCTGCTGAAGAATGAGAAAAATAAGTTTCATTTTATCTCCACTTATTTCTTCTCTAATGCTATTCCTCTTTTAAAATACATTCTATATCCTTTTCTTGCTTTTTTTTTAAACAAACTTCTTTGACCACTTTTGCCACATGGTTCTACTGGCAACAATTCCCTCCATAGTTGATCATCTCAGAAAGTACTTCTCCTTCACTTTTGAAGGATAATTTTGCAGGATACAAACTACTAGATTGGTGGTTTTCTTCTGTTGACACTTTAAATATCTCACTACATTCTTTACCTGTTTGTATGGTCTGACAATTAGTCAGAGGTAGTTCTTAACTTTGCTCCTCTAAAGGTAGCTTGCTTTTCCTCCGGCTTCCTTGAGCATTTTAATCTTTTATTTTCTGCTGTTTGAATATTATATGCTATAATGTGTGAGTTTCTACCCCAGGCAAGTTGTCAATTTAACTCAAGTCTGATGCTATCTATCTAGAGAATCCACGAGATTCCCCAGGTTAAGCAGTCCACACAGGACTGCCCTCACATCAGATAATAATCACAAGTCGGAAGATGCTAGTTGTACTTGTGACCTATAGGCCACAAAGTTCAAAGGTGATTCTCAATTCCGCACCTCCATTAACAAGATAGGATAGCTATCTTGTGTGACTGAAGTTGTTTCTTTTCTTTCTCCCACATGGAAGTCTAGACAAGGCTAGAATTGAGTCTTTCCTTTCCCCCAAGTCAACTGAGCTCTGACAAAACCCCCAAAGGTTCAACTTTGACAATATAGTTTCTCCTGAAGACAGGTCTTTTTGAGAACGGAACACTCTGGCATATTTCAAATGACTACTTTTCTCTCCCTGCTAGAAGCCAAAGGAGGCTTTTTATTTTCATTGTGGAAATCTGGTAGAGCTCCTGGAGGTACTACTCACAATGTGCAGAGTTTTAAACTCTCAGACTTTTCTAAAAAGAGTTGGCAGAAATTTTTCAATTATACTTCAGGTACTGGTTCCCATGGGGGTTTCTCCTCTGCAAAGCTCTGATTCTCTGTACTGACCTATTTGTCACTAAAACTGAGTTGGGGGTGTGTGTGGGTGCGGTGATGGCTTGCCCTGGGGTCTCACTTCACGGGTAGATCTAAGATTTGTTGATTTTTCAGTTTCTTCACCTTTTTACTTGTTCTTAGGATGGAATAATGACTTCCATGTTCCTTACATGACAGATGAGAGATTGGAACTCCATTATTTCTTCAATTATTCTTTCTGCTCCCTTCTCTTCTCTCTTAATCTGAGACTCCTATCACCTTATGATTTTATAATTGATGGCAGTTCCCTTCAGAGGGACACCAGACAGGCCAAAACAAGGATAATTCCCAGATAACAAAATCCTTTCTGCCTTCTCTGCCATGACAGACCCATACGTGGAAAATTAGCTCTCATCCTCACAACTACCACTGATTGGGGAGCCTGGCAGTGTTAAATAAAAATTCCACAAAGATTTCTTTCCAAGATTCAGCTACCTTTTCTTGATTTCCCATGGTCATTGGACACCTGTGATTACCTTCCAGAGTTCTAATAAAGTTGATTCTGATAGTTTTTACCAGTTTATCTTTTTTTTTTTTTTTTAATCACAGAATAAACTTTTGGAGTTCTCCATACCATGATTTCATGGATTTAACTCCAACCCCGTGTTTTTAAGGAGAAACAACCTTACCTTCTGTAATTGTGAATTGTTTCATAATATGTATGTTACTTTTCCTCCACTTATTGGAAATGGGAATGGTGAAAGGCTTGTATATATTGCTGGCCAAAGGGAAAAAATAAGTGAGTATGATTAGGCTTCTAATAAGAATTTGAACAACTTAATAGTAAAGGCTTTCATGATGGATTTTTGGTTTTTTAATATTCTTTCTGGTCTCATTGAATTAACCTGTAAAAAGACAAAATTGTTTAAAACCTAATATTTTTTCTATTATGTTTACATCATATGCCATTTCTAAGTGCTTTCTGAATAAGATCATAAACTCTTTTCAGTGACTTACTTTTTTCATCTTTTTTAACATTGCTAAGTTAGTGAGGGAAGTTTTCTTTTTCAGAGAGACACAATACATGCATAGCTAAGTGGTTTGCAAAATGTGACACAAAGTAATGACATTAATATTATAATTTTAACCATAATTACACAGCCTAAATAATCATGAACTCATTCAGTTTCCTTAGAAATCTATGGATATAGCTACAGGCTGACCACAGATAGGCTATACAATCGAAGTGACCTCTCAATGTAATTATATAGAACTATTA
>NW_027530852.1:705985-706215 GCF_008692635.1 Crocuta crocuta | reverse complement strand
CTTTCGTATGTTAAGGTTTATGCATGCATGCATGCCAGATAATAAAATAGTAATAACCATTCTTACAAAGAATGCATATAATGAATACTGATGGGAGTCTCATGAGGATTAATATGTACAATTGTTTTCACTGCATGAAAAGCAGTTTGTGAAAATTGAAATTTAAAGCACAATACTAAAATACTGTGTGGCTCCAAGCCACCTGCTATCCATGAAAACAATACAGCTAT
>NW_027530852.1:705234-705957 GCF_008692635.1 Crocuta crocuta | reverse complement strand
AAAACAATACCGCTCTTAAAGCAGTATTTGGAAATTTAAAAGTTTGGCATATAAGTATTGTAGAGTTCACATTATACTAAGATTATCTTTAAAAAATTTGTTTTATGTCTTATTTATTTCTGAGAGAGAGAGAGAGAGAGAAAGAGAGACAGACAGACAGCATGAACAGGGGAGGGTCTGAGAGAGAGGGAGATACAGAATCTGAAACAGGCTCCAGGCTCTGAGCAAGCCGTCACACAGAGCCTGACGCGGGGCTCGAACCCACGAACTGTGAGATCATGACCTGAGCTGAAGTCAGATGCTTAACCTATTGAGTCACCCAGGTTGCCCAGATTATCTTTTCTTAATTAAATATAACTAGTTCATAATATGGTCCAGTGGGGTATAAAATTTCTTCAAGACAAACCATGTTTTTGGACCAGTGTATGACACAGAAGCTAAAATCTCTTCCTTTGCCTGTCACTCATGTGACTTATTAAACAAACTTTCAAACCTTCAAAATACTCTTTTTTTTTTTAGCTTTTGCAAACGGGGAATTATGTATTTTATAAATAAGAGTTAATCACTTTTTGATTTACAGTTTGTCTAGCATAAATTCTTACATGTAGTGAGGTGCAAAATTTTCAAATAATTATAGCCATCTAAGAATAAATGAATTCCTTAATTTAATAAAATCTTTAACATAAAAGCCTCACTATTCTTGACAAAGTAGAAGTACTGCAC
>NW_027530852.1:700256-705160 GCF_008692635.1 Crocuta crocuta | reverse complement strand
TAACTGAGTTAAATTTTTTTATCTGATTATTTAGCCTAAAAATTTAAAAAGCATTAAAGGGCTAAAATAATAAAGGAAAGGATGATTTATGATCTTTTATATTGTACTGAGTTTGCTAGAATATTTTGAAAATATCACAAATGAAAATTTCATCAAATTATTTATTTGAGAGAGAGAGAGAGAGAAAGCGACAGTATGAGCAGGGTAGAGGGAAGGAGACAGAGAGAGAGAGAGAGAGAGAGAGAGAGAGAGAGAGAGAGAGAGAGAATCTCAAGCAGGCTCCATGCTCAGCAGAGCCCAACCCAGAGCTGGATCCCACGACCCTGAGGTCATGGCCCAAGCAGAAATCAAGAGTTGGACACTCAAAAGACAGCTACCTAGGCGCCCCTCATTAAGTTATTTTAAACAGTAATTGACAGTGATCCCAATAAACCTCAAAGTTCTGATACTTAATTTGAACAACGAAGAACATTAAATGATGTAAATTCCCCTTGGAAGGATACCGCTATTTTGGGTATGAAGTATAGCATCAAGCATATCAATATTCAAGAAATGTTTGAAACTAGGCATATCAATTGATTAACTGTATCACACTTTCAATTATAGTTGGCAGTACTACAGTGAATCACATTCTACTGGAAATTAGTTACCCCTGTATGGGATGTGTGTTCATTCTTTTAACCAGAATATAAACTTAATCATCACATCACATTACCCTTCAAGCCAGGTAATAGAAAAATACTATGTAAAGCAAATGACTACAATACCTTTGAACTTTCACAACAGATATCCATGGAACGTGAGAAGTGAAAGGGACCATAAAGATACTAAAAAGTGGTTACATTTCACATCACCTCTGTGATTTGATGTATTCTTTAAAATAAATCTGTAAAAACAGATGGGCAACTATAAAAACCCATTCAACAAGCTAAGGAAACAAATCATTTCGAAATTATAGCTCTCGACAGCAAGGTCAGTGTTCAGGGAACAAAACTGATATTAAAAAATCTTTCAATGTGAGACAAAATTAATGACTATTTATATCAATTCCACTTACTGCTTTAGAGTATCTATTTCTAAAATGCCAAAGAGGTTTCTGCTGAAAGACATTACTTTCTTCTCCTCTTTTAAAGTCAAGGGGAACTGAATTTGCCATACCACAATATATCTCTTTGTCAAAAGGATTATTTTATGTAGATTATTTTTCATGAAATTCAGACAGAGAAGTTCTGAAAATTGATTAAAAGCTACTCTTTTTGTAATGACATTTACAAGGGAAATCTCCATTTGTACAGAGGCCTCCCTTTCTGTACCTGGAAGAGACAGATGATTCTAAATCTTTAGAAGCTATCATTGGATAAAGAAAGAATGTAAAGTGGCATAAGAACAACAAACTTTTTACTGTTCTTTTCTTTGTAACCGCCCATAACTGGCTTCCCCTCCTACACCCTTCACAATATGTTCTTTTGTCTTTATATGGAGATATTACTTAAGGTGGTGGGCTGAACCATTCCGAAGAGAGAGACAGAGCATGAGTGGAGGAGGGGCAGATAGAAAGGGAGACACAAGAATCCAAAGCAGGCTCCAGGCTCTGAGCTGTCAGCACAGAGCCTGATGAGGGACTCAAACTAGCAAACTGTGAGATCATGACCTGAGCCAATGGCAGATGCTTAACCAACTGAGCCACCTAGGGGCCCCTCAGGTTTTTAAAATATTAAGTTATTAAATTTTATTTTTTCTCCTGTTTATCTGTTTTTTTTTTCCTCCTGTTAATATGTCTTTTATTTGGGTTCTCAGCTAAGAACACAGAAAGATATAGGGAAAGTCATTTTTCCTCACCTGAAAAAGTCTATTTGTTATAACACCCATTTCATCACAGACCTCATTTTGCTCACTTTGTTTTATTGCTTGGTTATTTAATTATTAACCATTCTATATAATTGCCAAGGCAGTTAAAGAGCCATCTGTAAATCTAAAATACTAAATACATTAGGGGCGCCTGGGTGGCTCAGTCGGTTGAGCGTCCACAACTTGATTTCAGTTCAGGTCATGATCCCATGATCTGTGGGCATGGGAACTGCCTTGGGTTCTGCCTGACAGTGGGGAGCCTGCTGTGATTCTCTTTCTCCCTCTCTACCCCTCCCCCACTCACACACATGTGTGCACATGTTCTCTCCAACATTAAAAAATACTAAATATATTAAAATCCAAAGAGTATGAAAAATAGGCATGTGAACAGCTTTGGCCAATCTGAAAGACTGTAACTAAGATGAATGCTATCAAAAGTCCCAGATATGTTTTCAACATGAAAATGAAAAGAACAAACAAGGGTAAACTATGAATCCTCATATTATTGGTGACTTCCGGGTTAACAATGCTAAATGATTATTTGAAAAGGAAACTAATTCAGCAGCTATCTCAAGACCCTATTGAAATACGAAATCAAGAATGTCACCATTAATCAACATATGAAAAAGACCCACTAGAAACATGTCACAGAGCAGACACAAAGAATGATAAAATATTTTGTAATTAATGTTTAGGAAAATATAACCAAACATTCAAATATCTGAATGAAGACCCAGGACAGAAATACAATAAAGTAGGGAGGAGGCAAGAAAACATGGTAAGATGTAAGATGAAAATTAAGATGGCAATGCTGAGGAAAATCATTATGATAAAACAGACCATCAGAAACAAGATGATACATTTTAGAATGAACCAGAAGGGGTTCAGGACAAATTTCCCCAAAATGTGTCACTTTGGTATGCAGACTATTTTGAGCTGAAGACAATCAAGACCCATCTGACTCCAGAAAAACTAAAAAAAAAAAAAAAAGTTTATTTTGAGAGAGCGAGCGAGAGCGAGAGAGTGAGCACACAGCAGGGAGGGAAGGGCAGAGAAGGAGCTAGAGAGAATCCCAAGCTGTCAGTGCAGAGCTCAATGTGGGGCTCAAACTGTGTAACCTGTGAGATCATGACCTGAGCCGAAGTGAAGAGTCAGACAACCAACTGAGCCACTCAGGAGCCCCTCAAGAGAAACTCTGACTTTTCCTTTAAACCGCCTTAAAGAATTTAGATAGTGATCCTGGCCAGAAAGAGAGCTATTACCAAGAGAACTTTTTTATCTGAATGACCTACCTGTATGGCAGGACCACCTTCTAATTACCAAACAAATGTTTTTTTTTTAATTACCCTGTCAATGATCTTACTCCTCCCTTGGAGCCCCAGATCCCGTACCCATTCCTTGCTTCAAGAGGGCACATAACCTCAATTGCCTGGCTAGTACTTGAGTCCATATACTTATGCAGTCTGTACAGGTATGTAATTATATTTGTTTTCCTATTAATCTGTCTTGTAGTTTTTGATTATTAGACCAGCCAAAGAACATAGGATACAAGAAAATTTTTTTTTCTTCCCCAACAAACCCAATAGACAGTGTTAGGATGACTGAGGATGTTAATGATAAAAGAGAACATTATACAACTGAAACCCATGCCAACCTAAACCATGTTCAAAAGGGGGAAGTCCCTTTCTGGCAGTGAGTGGTTTCAAATAACCAAAGATGCTATGGAGGCTGGTTTTAGGCCACTGGCTTGAGCAAGGAAAGCTCAGTAAGGTAAAAGGGCTGACTACAGGGCTGAATGCCAAGAGCCTCGTTAAGCAACCCACCTAAAAAAATCCATAGGCCTTAGTTGACCAATGGGCTACATAAACCAGGCACAGGTACCAAAGAAGGAAAATTCCATATGCTCCCATATTTCCACACTACCCCCCTTAACCATAGTCCCCTCCCCCACTGCCCCTTGGCAGACAGCCTCTCCTCTGTTGTTCTGTTTGCTGTTTCCTTGCTGTGTATTCAATAAACGTCTATTTCCTTGGTTTCGCTTTGGGTGAATTCTTTTGCCGCCTGTGCTGCTGGCCTGCACCTGATGGAGTGGCCCCACAGATGTGACACAGTAATGAAATATAAAAATTGGTATTTTGAAGGTTATTACATACCTAAGAACAAACTGGAATGAGCTCTTAAGAGCTGGTTAAAACAAAAAAGAATTGGTTTACTTGTGTTATTGGCATTCAAATATCTTTCTACTTTTTTATTTTTAATTTTATCAAATATGGAAATAGGTAGTTTTAAATATATGATTAAACGATACAGGTGCATCTGGGTGGATCAGTCAGTTAAGCATCAGACATCAGCTCAGGTCACGATCTTGCGGCTTGTGAGTTCAAGCCCCATGTCAGGCTTTGCACTGACAGCTTGGAGCCTGGGCGCTGCTTCCAATTCTGTGTGTCCCTCTCTCTTTCTGTCTCTCTACCTCTCCCCAGCTTGTGCTCTCTCAAAAATAAACAAACATTAAAAAAAAATGGATACAGGTATTTTATTTCTGGTGCCTTTTTTTTTTTTACATTTTGTCTTTACTTGGCCCTCCTCTTCTACTTCCCCTCAAATCAGTCAATGCCCACTTCTCTGCCTTCAAGATGACCAAGAAAAGGCTGCTTCCCTCCATATCCTGTATAAATAGGTATACATATCTAAGTACATAAAGATAAGGGTTATTTTTGTTAATACTGACATTTTAACAGTGTCATTAAAGTGAACATGTACATCTGCATGTTGGTTTCTCAATACCTCATGAAAAACATCCAACTCAACAGATATTGTTCTAATTCCGTTTTTTCTTTTATTAATTAAAAAAATTTTTAATGTGTTATTTATTTTTGAGAGAGAGAGAGACAGAGTGTGAGCAGGGTAGAGGCAGAGAGAGGGAGACACAGAATCCAAAACAAGCTTCAGGTTCTGAGCTGTCAGCACAGAACTGCATTTGGACTTTGAACTCATGAACCACGAGATCATGACCTGAGCAGAAGTCAGATGCTGAACCGAATGAGCCACCCAGACGC
>NW_027530852.1:698792-700186 GCF_008692635.1 Crocuta crocuta | reverse complement strand
CTCCACTAATTCAGTATTTTAAATAGCAATATAACAACTAATAGTATGGATATGCCACCATATATCCTGTCATTTTCTGACAGAGATGCACATTTTTTTTCCAGTTTTGTTTTTGTCTGTTTTGAACAAATACGGTAGCAATCAATTCTCACATGCATGTGCTCTTCTGTGCTTTTATTTCTATGGGATGGGATCCCAGGAGTGAATATGTATTTTTAATTGTAACGTATGTTGCCAAGTTACTTCCAAAAAGCTTTTAATGCATCAGAATTTCCCTAGCAGTTGTGACAATAGCTGTTTCCTCATTCACCATCAACAAAAGAGATCAAAGCTCTTTTCAACTTTAGCTCTTTTAAGATGTAGAATGAGGGTTGCCTGGGTGGTTTAGTCAGTTAAGTCACTGACTTCGGCTCAGGTCATGATCTCACAGTTTGTGGGTTCCAGCCCCTGTTGGGCTCCGTGCTGACAGCTTGGAGCCTGGAGCCTGTTTGGGGTTCTGTGTCTCCCCCTCTCTCTCTCAAAAATATGAATGTTATTTTTTTTTCCAAGAGGTAGAATGGTATTTCATGGTTACTCTAACTGGCATTTCCCCCATTGCTGGTGAATTTTAGCTTCTTTTCATACAGCTGTTTTCTCTTTGGACTTGCAACTTTCACATTTTTTATATTTACATTTACTATTTACATTTTTTTCCTACTGGGTTGCATATAACATTTTCACATTTATCATGTCTATATACTATATGATCTTTTATTGACTTTCAAAATTCCCCTTTGCATTTTAAAAGTACTCAAAATGGAAAGTTGGTATCCTTGCAATCAATTAATGTTCAATGTGTGTTAAATCCACTTAAAGAAATAAATAAATTTAGGAGCTGAAACCCAGCTGTTTTCTTGTTAAAATTACAGCTGCTACTGATGACGTTTTGGAGGGGTTGGGATTCAGAGCTGACAGCCAAGAAAGAATTCTTGAGACGTCTTTGGTGCAAAAAAAGTGATTTTATTAAAGCACAGGGGTTGGACCGGTGGGCAGAAAGAACTGCAGTGGGGTAGTGAAGAGTGAGGGGTTATATACTATTGAGTTAGGGGAGGTGAAGGCAAAAAGGAGGCCTCCAGAAGGACTTTGATATGCTAAAGAGGACTCTTAAGATACCTGAGGCCTTGCTATTGTCAACTTAAGGTTGTTTTGCCTCTAGCAAGGTATTAACATTAGGATGATCCTGGATTCTTGGAGAAATGTTCTACTCTGTATTTGCCTCAAATATTTGTTAATGGGCTGCAGGTTATAAGGAAATTTAATTCTATCTGCCATTTCCTTCTTGCCTTTGTTCCCCACATCACAATGGAAGGGAGCATGATGTTGGGGCTCCAGGAAACGGAGTCTATAGGTTTCTG
>NW_027530852.1:694400-698779 GCF_008692635.1 Crocuta crocuta | reverse complement strand
GTTTAAACTAATCTGCTCACTGACTTTTATAAATATACAGTCAATTAACAAACATATGCAATGCTTACATTAGCTAGGATGTAAGGGGGGGATTACTCAAATAAGAGGGCTGACAGCATTCAGAAAAAAGGAGAAAAGAGAAAAGCAGGGAAGGGATGTGTTTTTATTTTGTCAGCCAAGCAGACAAGCAACTAGGTCTTTCACACCAGACAGTCCCTTGCTAGGTGTCTGGCCAGATAGCCTCTTACGTGAGCCAGTTTGAGAGCTGGACTGGAGCTGACCNCAAGCATGGACAAGCAAATCAAAGGCACCAGAGCAAGCTCCCTGCCCCCATCCTGTAATACAATGAATAACAGCTTCCGGTATGAAGTCCATGCCAACACAGTACTTTTCAAGCTATCTCCTTGTCACCTTACTTGTAATTAGTGGTGTGGGAAACAAAGGCAGAAGGAAATGGCAGATAAAATTAAATTTCCTTATATCCTGCAGCCCATTGACAAATACTTGAGGCAAATACAGAGTAGAACATTTCTTCAGGAACCCCCTGCTGTCATAATGTTAATACTTTGCTAGAGGGAAAAACCACCTCAACTTGACGAAAGTTAGGCCTCCAGGATCCTGTGAGTCTTCTTTAGCATATGAAAATCCGTTGGAACTTCCTCTTGTCTTTACCTCCCCTAACTCCCAAGTATATAATCATTCTAGGTCACATGCAGCTCTTCCTGCCCATGGGTCTTGTCCCTGTGCTTTAATAAAATCACTTTTTTTGCACTAAAGGTGTGTCAAGAATTCTTTCTTGGCCATCAGCTAAGAACCCCCATCACTCCAAAAACCCCATCACTCAAGTAAATGCTTTCAACATTCCCTTGGGACGTGCTCAATTTGATGCGCCCCAAGCAGCAAACCACTTGAGTTCAGTTACACTTACTCTTTGCCAGTGTTCTGGGCATTCTACTAATTTACTCCTTATACCAACTCTACGAAACTAGATACTGTGTATCGTATGACATACAAAAATGTCACAGACTTTTATGAGGTCACTCTACTAGTTATATATCCTTGAGCTGATTGTATTAAGACAAAAAACAAAACAAAAAAATTCCTAAGGGAAAGTTTTCTTTTTCCCTCCTCATGCTGTGGAATGATAAGGAGTGGTAGGCATATTTATTTGCTATGAAGCATCATTATTACGTGCTCTCACTTTCTCTTTAGTCCCTTATGTCAAGGGAATGAAGAATAGATTTTCCTTATCTCCAGTGGGAATGCTGAAGCAGCTACTCTGATATTTGGGTATTTACTTGGTATGTTTTATAGAAATTGGGATGACACCTGTAAATATTTCCCCAGAAAAATTTCTTCTTCTTCAGACTAGATTTCTAAGTCAGTAACAAAAGTAATTAAAGGCCAAAGAAAACGTGATTCCACCCTTTCTTTTTCCTTTGCATAAAGCCATCAGAAAAGATCAGGAATTTGTTTTGAAATGTCTTTGATTATATTTAGCTTATCGGCAGACTATTTACATTTCTGTATGATTTTTACATAAGTACAGACTTGGTATATAAATGCCATAGTTATAAACGTGGAAGGAAATTATCATCAAGATCTCACCACCAGGTAGGGAAATGAACTGTGCATATCAAGAAAAAATGTTTATCTGACCCTGTTTTTCTGCTGTTTTCTTTAGCATCTTCAAAGAAACTCTTGATTAATTTGAATTACTGTTATGTTGAAAGCCAAGAGGATGTACTTGTCTCAGTTGAATATTTATTAGAGCCAAATACAAGTATATTTTTGTTGCTTTCCTTGCTCTTGTGTGTCATCTACTTTTCTGTAATTCATAAATATATCTTATTATTACTTTTCCCTACTGTTAAAAGTAAAATAAACTTCATCTTAATGTTTGATATTTCTGGTGTATACCACTAAAGCCTATCACCAAAAATGTAACTACTAACCTAACAGATCATATTTAAGGATGATATAAAATATATTTTTATCTTGAACACTTTGAAATATTCAGTAAGAATCATCTTGATCTGTCTCCTTCAACATTTTTCAAAAGTGATCCCTTAGTTCTGATTCGTCTATGATTTTGTGAATCTTCATATGCCAGGGACCAAGCACAAATTGTAATTAGTGTTTATATTTTGAAACTGGGTATTTTTTAAGTTTTGCAACCTGAAGCCAACCCATCAAATGTATTTGTTCACAATACTCATGATACATTTTGGCTTGGTCCTAATAAACTTCTTCCCATCCTGTCTGCTTGGCAATTATCTGCTTGCTTGTCACTGTCAGCCAGTTGTGGTCTCTGTAGATCAGGTTTTGTTCGACATAGTTCCTCCACTTAAAGTTTAGGTTACATTCTAAATCTGAAGTGTGAATAGTACCTTCTGTTCTTTTACAATCTCCCTACTATAAATGTTAAAATTATTGTTTCAAATAAAAGAACAAAATCTGCTTTTTACCAATAAATCCATAAAATGTCAGATGGCTTGATCAACATCTTCGGTCATTCTCAATTTGATGACTTATGTTTGAAGCATCAACACCTTATTATATCTCCTGCCTTGAAAATATTAGGGATGGCCTGCTCTCATCAGCACTGACCTATGCGTATTAGATTCTCAGAAAGCTCTGATTTCATAATCAGCACCTGCTTTGTGTTCCACAAGAAATCCCAATTATGTAAGTTTCCAAATGAAACCAGGCAAAATATATTTTAAAAAATATTTTAATGTTTTATTTATTTCTGAGAGAGAGAGAGAGAGAGAGACACATACACACAACGTGAGCAGGGGAGGGTCAGAGAGAGAGGGAGATACAGAATCTGAAGCAGGCTCCAGGCTCTGAGCCAGCTGTCAGCAGAGAGCCCGATGGGGGGCTCAAACCCAGTAACTGTGAGATCATGACCTGAGCTGAAGTCGGACGATTAACCGACTGAACCACCCAGGTGCCCCCAGGCAATATATCTTTTTACAAAATGTTAAAAAATGTTTTGGAATTAAGTCAGTAATAATATTAATATTCTTTGTGTATTTCATTATGATTAAGTTAGGCCATATTTACTGATCAGAGAAAAGCTCAGTTTTTATAAATCAAATATAATAAATCTTTAAGTTCACCACTGTTTTTTAACTGATAACTTATATTTTTGATATTATATTTCACTCTGGTTAGACATTCTCACTGTTTTAAAACCTGTCCTATTTTTCTCTTTTGTATTATAATTTCCAAATGCACATATAGTTATGCTACCTTTATTATTTTTTTAATGAGCCGGGGAGGGGCAGAGCAAGAGAGGGACACAGAAACTGCAGTAGGTTCCAGGCTCTGAGCTGTCAGGACAGAGCTGGATGTGGGGTTTGAAGTCCTAAGCCGTGAGATCATTACCTGAACCGAAGTCATATGCTTTACCAACTGGGCCAACCAGGTGCCCCAGTTATGCTACCTTTAAATTAAAACCATTCCAGTCTTCATTGGTAGATGAAATTTAACACAAGTAAATATAGAGTTGAAAAAGGAAGGGTGAGAGAAAATAAATTCCCCCCAAAATAACCACAAAAGTTAAAACTCACTAGAAGACGTGAATATTAGCAACTGCATGGGAAGAAATATAACCATTAGTATAGAAGACAGAAGAAAAGTACAAAAATGAGAACAAGAAAGGATTAGCTACAACAGGTAGCTTTGGACAAAAGAGAGAGAATAATCACTCTCCAAATTCAATGTCCTTGGGGGGTAAAAATAAGAACAGGAANTGAGAAGACAGAAAACTCCAACTTTCAGATCAAACAGTAAAGGAACATTTCATTCAAAAGATATAATCGGAAGTATGCAATTAGCCCACAGGTACATGAAAATGTACTCAATGTCACCAATCATTCAGAAAGTGCAAATCGAAACCACATCACCACACACTTCTTAAAATGGCTACTATCAAAATTAAGTAGTAAGTGTCGGTAAGGATGTGGAGAAAATGGAACTGTCACGCACTGTTGGTGGGAATGCAAACTGGTGCAGATGCTATGGGAAACAGTACAGAAGTTCCTCNGCATTATTTATAATAGGCAAGACATAGAAGCAACCTAAATGTCTATAAATGGATGAATGGATAAACAAAATGTATAGGAATATTTATTATATATTATTTTTTATTTAAATATTAATAAATATTGGGGCACCTGGGTGGCTCAGTCAGCTAAGTATCCAACTTTGGCTCAGATCATGATCTTGTGGTCCATGAGTTTGAGCCTTGTGTCGGGCTCTGTGTTGACAGCTCAGAACCTAGAGCCATCTTCAGATTCTGTGTCTCACTCTCTCATACTCTGCCTCTCTCTCTGTCTCTCAAAAATGAATAAATGTTAAAATTTTTTAAA
>NW_027530852.1:693958-694387 GCF_008692635.1 Crocuta crocuta | reverse complement strand
TCATCAAAAAAGGAAATCTTGCCATTTCTGACAACATGGGTAGAATTTGAAGGCATCATGCTAAGTGAAATAAGTCAGATAGAGAAAGACAAACACTGGATGATATAATCATATGAGGAATCTGAATCTAAACAAAACAAAACAAAACACAACACAACACCAACCTGAACTTACAGACACAGAGAAAAGACTGGTAGTTGCCATAAGTGGAGGGAGGGGTGGGCCAAATGGATGAAGATGGTAAAAACTTAAAATTCCAGTTATAAAATAAGTAAGTCATTGGGATATAATGTACAGTGAGGTGATTATTAGTAATGAAACTATACTGTATATTTGAAAGTTGCTGCATCTTAAATGATCTCACAAGAAAAAAATTTTAACTATAGTGGTGATGGATGTTAGTGAGGCTTGAGGTGATGAATCACAGTA
>NW_027530852.1:690440-693806 GCF_008692635.1 Crocuta crocuta | reverse complement strand
CCACTAATAGAAAAAGGTGGTTAAGAAAAAAATACAACTTCCTTTATAAGCAAAGTAAATAGACCCTGGCAGGAGCCATACTTGGAAGAAGGCACAAACTGAATCAAGAAGAAAATGGAAAAATGTTATACCTAACCCATTCAACAACAATCAGCACCCAATTAGGTAACACCTCCTACCATTCTGTACTGGTAAGGAGACTGCATGAAATGTAGCATCATGAAGGTGAAGAGTGTTAGAATCACAAAACCAGTCATTAACTAAGCCAAAAGTCAAACCAAAGCTTTTATATGCTTTGCTTTTCCATCTACCTTACATCCTCCATTTAAGACTATATATAATGCAGAAAAATATTTCTACATATATATATATGGACAGGTATGTATGAATATGAAAGTAACAAATATGTATAAGTTTATAGGTAGATATGTATGCATTGAAGTCCACGTATGCTTTGCCTAGGTATATCAATGTATATGTAAATGTACACATTTGTTTATCCGTGTGTACGTCTGAGGACTTGAATGAAAAACCACACTGATTATATAGTAATTCTGAAGCATATGTAAACATGTCTGGATATGTTTTGCATATGCACACAGTCATATGCAAAAATAATGAATAAAAATGTTAGTAGTGATGCTTGCTGGGTGGTTATATTATAGGACAACATAAACAACACAGTCTCAAATATTTCCTATGTTACCAACAATGAATTTGCACTTATAAAATTTTAAAAAATCCCTAAATATAAACAAAGAAACAAAACATGATTAAACAATCAATTAAGCATAACAATTTAATTAACAAAAGCTTAGCAATCACTGCTTAAATAACTAAGCAAGAACACATTCTTTGGATCCCATGCCTACAAAACAAATAAGAATCAACTACTTGTTAACTATCTATAATCTTACCTATTTTTGGCTTTTAAGAATTACTCACATTATAAAAGGAAAGTTATAAGATTGCCAGCACATCACAGAGAGCAGTATAATTTTTAGTTGTGCATAGATTACTTAGGTCAAGGGCCATTTCATATGGCCGGAAACAATATTGCTCTGAGTATCAGAAGTCTTAGATTTTTGTCTTGATTTGACACACTAATGCCAACTGGGCAAGTTAGAAACAAAAACCACACACACAACTTGATGTATGAGGAACATTAACTGAGAACTTGTTAACCACTCCTGTGATCAAACAAGTATGCATGAGATACTGGCTTAAGTAGATACAGAATGAAATGTGTATGCTAGCTGAAATATAAAAGACTAAGTGATAATATCCTGTAAAGAATAACACTGAAAAATCATTTCCAACTCTGAACTGGCATATTGCTACTTTCTAATGTCCACTCTCTTGGTAATAAAAATGTTTGCCTACCCTGTAAAAAATGAAGAAATAAACGTTTTTCAAAGTTTAATAACACTGAGGATAGAATGATATGTGATAAGCAAATGATTTAATGATCTGCAGATTGGAGACTCAATGCCTAAAACTACTCTGGGGAGCAATTAATAGAATACATTGAAATAAGAAGTCACATATTTTATGATCCAGCAACTCCACTTCTGAGTATTTACACTAGAGATATTCACACATGTCCCTTAAGAGGCATGCACAGAAGTGTTTTATTTATTTGTACTGATATCCATAGTTATGACAAATGGAATAACAGCTAAATGTCCATCAAGAGGGTACTGACGAAAATCACAGAATTCCACGGGACACTCCGTAGTACTTAATACGTTTGTGACCAACATACATGTATTGATTTGTAAAATGTATTAATCAAGGTGGCTTACTGAGAAAACATGTACAAAATGATTACATAAAAGTTATATTTAAAAATACCAAATGACCTACGGTAGAGACAAGTAAAGCTATAAATCCATGAGAGACCTCTCTGGCTGATACACATCAATCTAGGAAAGGGAAGGGGCTTGGTAAAATATTCTAGGAATATTTTAACCGTAATGGTCATTTTTGAAAATCAGAATACATTCATATATTGTATTGTAAATGGCATTTGATAAACTTTAGTTAAAATAGTGAGAATATTTTCCATTCATATAATGCTGTGGCCTGCATATTTGTTTCCCCCCAAAACTCATGTTGAAATCCTAACACCCAATGTGACAATATGAGTATGTGGGGCCTTTGGGAGATGACTAGGTCATGAGGATTCTGAATGACACTTTTATAATGATTTATAAAGGAGGCCCAAGTGCAGTCCCTTGCCCCTTCCCCCACATGAGAACCTAACGAGAAGTCTGCCATCTGTAAGAGGGCCCTAACCTGACCTCGATGGCAACCTGATCTCAGATGCACCAACCCCTAAAAATGCGAAGAATACACTTATGCTATTTATAAGCCACTCTGTCTTTGGTATTTTATTCAAGCAGCCTTAATGGACTAAGACATATGTCCACTGATTTATATAAATATGATGCTCAATATGCTTTAAATATATTGTAGCTTAAGGGCTCTTATATTAAATATAAAAAGGCTATAAAATTCTTTATCGAGGACCATGCAATAATACACAAAGAAAAACAAGAGATAAATTGTTTCTGAAAGATAAATTTTGTTATTTACATGATTTCAATTACTGTTAAAGTAATTAAAATTCAACACGAATTATGTTTTAGAGAAATGGAAATTAATGTTATAATAAGAGACTAGATTTCTTTGGGAAGGAAGAGATGAAATTCTCAAGTATACCTGGCAAAAAGAGAATAGATGCTAACTTATTCTATCAGTTCAAAACATTAAAAAGTAAGTACTTGAATAAAGTGTAGATGTATGCCTGAATTTATAAGGATATAGACCATTTTAAAGATGAACTTTTTTTTTAATGTTTATTTCTGAGAGAGAGACAGACAGACAGACAGCATGAGCAGGGGAGGGTCACAGAGAGAGAGAGACACAGAATCAGAAACAGGCTCCAGTCTCTGAGCTGGCTGTCAGCACANGTGTGTGTGTGTGTGTGTGTGTGTGTGTGTGTTTTAATTTAAATTCAAGTTACTTAACACACAGTGTAGTCTTGGCTTCAGGAGTAGAACTCAGTGATTCATCTCTTATATACGGTATCAAGTGCTCATCCCAACATGTGCCCTCCTTAATGCCTAAATGCTGTATTTAAAAAAAAATGGGAGAATGATACTGCAAAGGAGAACTCTTAGTCCTTGAAAATCAGACAGCAGAAATATTATGCAGAAATACCTGGTCAAAGATCAAACTTGTCTGCCCTCGTTGAAGGAGTGCTCCTGTCAGCACTGAGTTTCACTCAAGAAACAAGAAAGACCTCTATACATTTATTTAAATAGACATGAGACGATCATGGCAGTTATGTCTGCTATGGCG
>NW_027530852.1:690035-690421 GCF_008692635.1 Crocuta crocuta | reverse complement strand
GAACAGTAGTATACAAATTATTCAGTTGTTTTACTTCAAAGGAACATCAGTCTGGAAAGTGTCACTGGCCGATATGTACATTATTAGGAAACCAAGGAGCCAGGGAAATCAAGAATCTAGTCAAGACACTATTCATTTAATCCTGCTCTGTGTAGTCACCTAGCATCTGCTAACTTTCTCTTTCTTGGCTGAATACATGCTGAATTCATAGAGGGTCCATCAGATCCTTTTGCCAGTATACCAAGTGTCTGAAATGTTCCAGTGACAGAGATGGTTTTGTTGTCAAGATTCTTTAGTATCATGTTTAGATTTTAGAAAAGCGTGTCTAGACCTAAAGGGGGAAAAAAAAAAAAAAACAACCAAGGAATTTTGTGTGATGAAACAGT
>NW_027530852.1:683012-689971 GCF_008692635.1 Crocuta crocuta | reverse complement strand
AAGCAGATCTCTGGACTCAAGATGTTTAGATTGTTGAAGGAGGTTTATCTTGCTAAGGAAGCAGTGTCACGAAGAGTGGTCTCCATTCCACTTACGTATAACTAGTCAAGCCTTGTGGACAATTATACAGAAATGAGCAAAGTCAAGGGAATCGAAGCACTTTCCAGATTCCTTCAATGCTGTTATTCAAAACTGTGCTGATGGGACAACAGATAACAAATTTTAGAAGGCACAGAATCACCGGATGGTTTCAAAGAAAATATTTCTAACAAATTTCATTTCTAACAAGTTCCCAAATATTACCAATGCTACTCGTACTGAAAATACACTTTGAAAACCATTGATCTAGAATCCCTGAAAGAGATTTGAAACCACCGAGGTCTGGACTCCATCTCAGATCTATCTAATGACTGCATCTTAGCAGTATAGCAAGTGAAGTAATGCTTCACTGACAGTAACTTTCCAGGTAGGCAAATGTTGACATTTTGTGTATGCAAAAGAAAGCCTAGACGACAGATGTTTTAACAATTACTGACTTGAATTCCCCTGAAAAGACTGGTTGGTGAGAAGAAAAAACTTGGGGAAGCAAAAAACAAGTTTAATTATTACCTTAAATGTGTGGAAATTATATTTTAATATGGAAATTATTGTTTGCTTTTTCTACCTTCCCATCTACAAGAGAGCTTTGGTTCTGCAGCTAATGGTACCAATTCATTAGTTTTAAGAACAATTAAGTGGCATTTAGAGAACTGGATTATAGGCATAAATTTCTCCTTAGGATCAGGTGCATCAAGAGTAGAAAATTAAAATATTATTTAGGAATGAAACTTTGGGAAAGACACATTAAAAATGTATTCTTTGAAATCTCTTTGAACAAGGTGGAAGAAAATATGTATATACACTGGCCAAGATCTTGGGGCAGGGTTACATTTATTTCTTAGATGAATAATTGTCAGTTACCAAGTTCATATAAAATTCAAATAGCTGACTTATTTCAGACATTATTTTTATGTACAAAGGATGACCTATTGAGTCAGAGCCAAAAAAATATAAAGAGAAGGGGTATGGTTGGCAACATGCTTGACTTGATTGAAATTAGTGAAAGGGAACAGAATATGCAACCCCAAAATACACCTCTTTAAGGACTGTTTTGAAATTATTTTAAAGAAACAGCAGAGATAGGAAAAGCTCAGAAAATGAGTAGAAATTACTCTTTTATAAAAGACATTTCTGTTTTTGAGACATTTGAGAAGAGGAATTCACTCAAATACAGAGGTAATGCAGGCAAATTTCAAGTATTTGGCTTAGCTTCTGGCCTTGAGAGGCTATTAAAAATTCAGTTTGAAATTCCTTATGAATGTTCCAGCAAAGCAAATTAAAAAAAAAAAAACCTCTATGGTTAATTGCTATTGCTGTGTTTATGTAAATAATTAGGCCGAGTTTGTTAAAACTGGACTTGTTTTACAAATGATTTNAAAAAAAAAAAACCTCTATGGTTTATTGCTATTGCTGAGTTTATGTAAATAATTAGGCCGAGTTTGTTAAAACTGGACTTGTTTTACAAATGATTTAGTCTTCATGTGGCTATCTTTGAGGGAAATGAGGGTAATTTTAGAGAAAAACTGTTTCAATAACACATCTCTGTCAATGTTAGATTCTGATTGTCTTTAAGCGTTTGTTGTTTGCCTATAAAGCTGGTCGGATCCTGAATTCAACTGGTTTCCTTACATATCTGGCAATGACTCGCCAAACTTTCTTTCATTCTCTTGACTTGGCATCATTGAGAACAAAAACTACATTTTCCCCCACAGCCCTGCACACTAAAGTTAGGCAACTTAAAGCATGATGATGAAGCCTCCAGCCTTAGCATTACCTGATTCCGACAAGCTGACTCATATATACATGAAAGGGATGGAAGAACTGAACAGATGTTAACTCAAATGCTGGGGCCCTTAAAAAGTATGGTGGTGGCTTGTTTCTCTCAACGATTGGACATGGTGGCCAGACGTTGGCTCCCTGGCCTAAAAGCTATAGCAGCTACACGCTTCTTGAGAAAAGCAGCAGAAAAACTATGAGCCAACCTATTACTGAACACTACATCAGGGTTCTAGTTTACTGGAAACCTAAGGACATCTGTGGCTGTCCCAAAACAGAAGGTTACAACAGCAGGCCATGCTGATAGATAACCATCACCCACTCTCCCGCATTACAGCTGCCAGTCTATTCCCACCTATTATCAAGTATTTGATCAAATGTACTCTAGCCACAAAGATCTCCAGAGTAAACCTGTGTCCAATGCAGAAAAAATGTGGTTTCTAGATGGCAGCAATTTATGGAAAATAGACAAAAAGGGCAATATGTGCAGTAGTACTCCTAAAGGCTACTGTAAAAGCTAAAGACTGGCTCCAGGCACTGCTGCCTAAAAGGGAGAAATAATTACCAATTAACCAGACATTAGAACTGACTAAGGTCGGGGGCCTGGGTGGCTCAGTTGGTTAAGCGTGTGACTTCGGCTCAGGTCATGATCTCACAGTTCGTGGGTTTGAGCCCCGTGTTGGGCTCTGTGCTGTCAGCTAGCCTAGAGCCTGGAGCCTGTCTTTGGATTCTGTATGTATCTTCTTCTCTCTCTGCCCCTACACTGTTCGCTCTCTCTCTCAAAAATAAATAAAACATTTTAAAAAAATTTAAAAAAAAGAATCGGCTAAGGCCAAGGTGTGGTGTTAACTATTTATACTGATTCTAAATGTTTTCTCTGTAATTCATGCCAGTGGAGCCAAAAGGAGGGAAAGAACGCTTCNNNNAAAGAACGCTTCTAAAAAATGCAGACAGAAATTAAATATGGCAAGGAAATCCACAGACTGTTAGTAGCCACACAAAAAGAATTGGCAATGGCTCATTGTAGAGTCCATCAAAAGGGAAATTCAGAGGTAACAAAGGGAAATAATTTGGCTGATGCAGTCACAAAATAGTCTGCCAAATCTGGGGAGATTTTGCAAGTGCCACAAATTCCCTCTCTACCAACATAGAAGCTCCCTCCATCCTACTTCCAGGAAGAGATAAAAGGGGCTGTAAAACTGGACTATGGATGGTCCCCAATAGTCAGAGGAAGGATCATAAATAACAGTGAGATAATCTGGGTACCCATGAAGACCAGATGACAAATCCTTAAGACTACACATGACTCAACTCATTATGTTAAGGAAGCTTTATACCTATAGTTAATAAAGACTGTCAACACACAAATGATAAAGGAAATAATGAGAAAAGAAAAAACCAATGTGCTTAATGCCAGACAAATGATGTACAAACCAGACTTCCAGTACCCCCTGAAGTCAGAGTATTCCCTGTACAATGCCAGGGCAGGACTGACAAACAAACTTTACTGTAAGGCCTATGGTCCCTGGAGGATTCAAATACCTTCTGGTGTTTGTAGATACATTTACTGGATAGATTGAGGACTTTCCCTATAACAAAAGACAAAAGAGCTAATAAAGTAGCAAAATTCTTTTATTAAGAGCTAATTCCTTGATTTGGATTATCAAGGTCAACCCAAAATGAGAATGGGCCCGCCTTTCTATCAAAAATTATTTCTGAGGTAACCAAGGCTTTAAATATTAAGGGGAGGCTACAAACTGCCTGGAGCCCTCAGGCTTCCAGGAAAACAGAATGTGCTAACAAAACCCTAAAAAAGATCCTGGCAAGTTGTGCCAGGAAACGTAGGAACACTGGCTCATGTGACTGCCGGTAGCTCTCACCAGAATGAGAGCTGACTCAAAGGGCTAAGTACAAGTTCATCCCATTTGGAAGGACTTATGGGAGGCTTTTCCAAAAGTCTCTGACTCCTTCTCACCTGGAGGTTGCTCTGGCCATTAAGCATATACTTGATCTCTGACAGACAGTGGATGCATTCAACAAGCATGGAAGTGTTTGCCTCCTTCAACCCACTGAAATTCACCTTCGCCCAAATGAACCCGGGGACTGGATGTATCTCAAAATGTGGAAAAATGGGTCATCCCAGGATTAACTTTATCCTATATGGACAGGGCCCTGCCTAGTCCTATAAATCATACACTCTGCCTTAAAATTACAGAGAGTCATACCTTGGATTCACCTTACTAAATTCACCAAACTAAACAGACATCTGCACCAGGACCCCAGGAAGATGTGCTACCAGCACCGACGACAACAAATATTCCTATAAGCTACTCACTGGCCTGAAACTTCTGTCCCAGAGACACCCTCAAGATAAGTAGAACCTCATTAAATAGGGGTTCTCAAATTTAAACTCTAAGAATCTTTTTCTGTAGGATACTAGTTCTGGATTCTCTGGTCTTAACGTTTGCTGCCATGCCCCTTAAATGCATTAAGCCATTCTCTGTGACTCTTCAGTAATAAATGCCACAGCTTATTGTTACTACATGGCAAAATAAATAATGTTCTAGTCCCCTCTACCTTGGTCTGATTTTAAAATGAGCACCTCTTTGATGTCAGTTCTGGTCATGATAATCCTAGAGATGCCAAAAGCTCTAAACACACTTGAGCCAAACAAATATGGGAAACACCAGTGTCTGGCAGTGAAGTAAAATCTGAGTTGAATTCTTCATTTTATCAGTGGAGTAAAAAGTGCTGGATAAATGTGATCAGTGTGAACACAGCTGCCTTCACAGGCAGTTTAAATGGGCTTAGTGAGGATAATTTGCAATGGTGGTAATTCAAATAGAGAGACTGCTCTGTAATCAACAGCTCAAATTTTTTCAGTATTTACAGTTTATCTGGCTATGAGCTAAGTGATTTATATACATTTCCATGCTTCATCCACATGTTAATCCTGTAAAACAGCTACTGTGTTAATCCCTGCTTTCCAAATGAACCTCCTATCACTCCAAAGGGATTTAGTATCTAGGAAACCGCCAACACACTACCAGTAAAAAACCGGAGAGTATACTCTATTCTAGTTCTGTCTGGAAAATAATTTCAATGTGGTTAACACATACAAACTACCTGGAATCAAACAGAAAATAGGCCTATTAAGGTTTTTAAAAATGTAATTCTGGTTATGTTACCAAAAATATCATGGTTCCTGATTTACATGTGCAAAAAAGAGGCTTGTAAAAACTATGTAATATTGAAGGAAATAATAATTCTCACAACCTATTTCATGTATAGAATAATGACAAAGGACAAAGCTTGCAGAAGATAAAAATGGGAGCCTTACTTATTTAAAAACAAGGAATTTGCCATCAAAGAATAAAATCAGCCAGAGTTAAGAAACTGTCCTAATTACCAGGGGAAAGGGGCTATCACAATGCCTTCCTCTCAAGATTAATTCATTGTTGTGAGCCAAAACTGCTGCATATCTCCCATTTTTGCTTCCCTAAATGGGAATGTTTTGCTGTTATTCCAGCACCCCTTTTGTATACTAGAGGTTCACAGTATGAAAGGTGAGTGCAGGTGAAAAGTGCAGCCTCCAGTATTGACTCTTAAGAAACTCCATTCATCATCCTACACATATATCCCCTCCTGCCTCAGACTTGAAGCAAAGAAACACAGTGACTTTGAAGTCATTAAAAAAAAAGTATTTTAGTGTTTGTTTATTTTTCAGAGAGAGAGTGAGAGAGAGAAAGAGAGAGAGAGAGCGAGCGAGCAAGCTCTGGGGAGGGGCAGAGAGAGGGAGAGGCAGAATCTGAAGCAGGCTCCAGGCTATAAATAGAGAGCCTGATATGGGGCTCAAACTCAGGAAACTGAGACCATGACCTGAGCCACAGTCAGAGGCTTTTAACCAAGTGAGCCACTCAGGAGCCACGGAAGCCACTTTTTAAAATGGCAGAGCCACAAACCAAAAAGAACAAGGGTATCTAAATATTACTTAAAGAACCACCCACAGGTTTGAAACACTCCTAGTGAACCTTATGTAAATGATCAATAATCTTTTATAAGGTTGAATTTTGATTCTTAATTTTTATAGCTACTAATAATACTTTGAGTACATACAAAGTAACACTGACTGAATAGTTATAATCAAAATGGTATATTATTTTATAAGAATAAGGACTGTAACTGATCACGAAAGCTGTTGTTTTTAATCACTTACTTTTTTAACACTGACCCCTTATCTTTATTACTTCACCTGTAAAATGGGTACCTTCCCCACTTAGTTCATGTAACTGCTAAGAAAGAAATGTAGTGGCACCTGGAAGGCTTACTCGGTTAAGAATCTGACTTCAGCACAGGTGATGGTCTCATAGTTTGTGGGTTTGAGCCCCACGTCAGACTCTGTACTGAAAGCTCAGAGCCTGGAGCATTGAGCCTGCTTCAGATTCTGTGTCTCCCTGTCTCTCTGCCCCTACTTCAAACCTCTCTCTCTCTCTCTCTCTCTCAAACAAAACAACAACAACAAAACCCATTAACAAAACCAAAAAAAGTAAAGCCCTTAGTCTAAATTCTATGTTCACAAGGGAACATCTCATAAAGGTCTATTATTTTTAAACTGAATTAAACTATAACCTTAGATATTGATCATTCATACACATATAAATGTCCATAAAAAGGAGCTATTTATGTTGTTTGCTAGAAATAATCACCTTGTAAGATCAAGAGGTAAAAACTCAAGTAGAACATGAAACAATTAGCCCTTAGCCAAAGATTTCAGATTAAGTAATGCTTTAGGCACACTGAATTAACAGATTAACAATACTGTCTCTTATCATATATACCTCCGAACAGTGTCTCACCATATACAGCAGTCAGGCAATTAATCTATGCAATAGGTATTCACTGAACATCAACCAAGCTCTTACTATTTTTTCCAAAAACATTTAAGAAGCAATTTTCTTCTTAATTTCCTCACTTTTGGTATAACCGGTATACTTTCTGAAGTTTTTTCACTGCACGTCACTATATATGATGACTACACAAGTGAAATAATAGAAACAGCACTCACCTTTGAAAATTTAAGACAA
>NW_027530852.1:680744-682890 GCF_008692635.1 Crocuta crocuta | reverse complement strand
TCAGACGTCATGAATAAAAAGTTTAATTCATATATAGCAGAAAAAGAATTTAAAAATTTTATTTAATCTCCCCCACTCAGAACTATAAGAGCCTGGAGTTGCCAAGAAGCTAAAATAATTTGAAGAAAAATAAAAATGTCAATCAACAGGTTTGTTGGAGCTACAAGACGCCAGAAAAATGACTGAGGTGATTTTATTCTCTGAACTGATAGTATGGAGTTTTTACTATTGACTGAAACTAGCAGATGTTTTGGCATAATGTAGAAACAATTAAAGTATCCTGAACAGATGAAATTCCTATCTTCTTCTCAAAGACATGTGAAAAGAATCTGACAACTTCATAAATTATAATATTTAATGACTACCNCTGAACTCTTTACTTGAAAATCTTAATTTTTTTCTTATTCCATTTCTAATAAAATTGGAGGGCATGCATTCTAACCCTCATGCAAAATACTTTTGCAAGCCATTCGTCATACCCCATGATAGCCTTTAGGCACTCAACATGACTACCATAGTTATGTATTGATTTCCCTGTTCATTTAACACATATTTATCACCTATTTACAAGACAGTATACTTGGTGCTTTAAAAAATCCATAAATGCCTTCAAAAGATTTAATGTTATAGAAAAAAGGCATGCACATTTATAATGATAATTAACAATTCTCTTTGTTAATATTTATCTTATTTCTTAGTACTTGTGTGATATCCACTTTCTCTGCTGAGACATGGACTCCAGGAAAGCAAGGATCAAGTCTAATAGATTTGCAGCACAAAAAAGTTACAGGATACCTATTTCATAAATGAACAAATAGTTTAACAAATAAACTTAGTATAAACTATACTGATATATTTAACACCCTTAATTGTCTTGAATTGTGTTTTATAATTTGGAGAAATGCCATCTACATGTTTCCTAACTTTAAGTATATGAGACTTGCAAGGAAATAAAACATAACATTGTGAAAAGCCAGTGAACCTGTGGTGTTGAGTTTATCCTTGGCTTTTCACATTACTAAAATTCTAGTTATTTCTTTATTTTTATTATATAATTCATTGTCAAGATAGCTAACATATATGCTGTGCTCTTGGCTTTGGGATTAGATTCCTTTGATACATCACTTACATACACTACCCATCCCAACAAGCACCCTCCTCAATTCCCATAACTCATTTTCCCTGTCCCCCACCCCTCCGCCCCCACCAACCCTCACTTTGTTCTCTGTATTTAAAAGTCTCTTATGGTTTCCGCACATATGTGAAAACATATGATATATATCTTTCTCTGATTCATTTCACTTAGTATAATACTCTCCAGTTCCATCCACATTGTTGCAAATGGCAAGATTTCATTCTTTTTCATTGCTGAATAGTATTCAATTGTCTATATATACCACATCTTGATCCATTCATAAATTGATGGATATTTGGGCTCTTTCCATAATTTGGCTATTGTTGATACTGCCACTGCAAGCACTGTGGTACATGTACCTCTATGAATCAGCACTCATTTATGTCTTAAGTTGAGGAACAGTTAACTCAAAATACTCAAATGACAATAGCTTGTTTTGGAACATGGGTAGTTTCACAGTAACTTGTCCTCTATGGGCTATTGCTTTGAATCTTACAGCTATGTTCTGGTCATATAAATACAAATTGTTATGATGATACACTCCCCCAAAATCAAGAAAATAGACATGTGATTTGCCTTGCATAAGTTTTTAACAATTTATAACCTGATTTTAGGAATAAGCTAAGCAATTTTATGTAAAATCAACAGTGATATGCTTTCCCTTGACATTCTTACACTTCTTTATAGAATTTTCACTAGGAATCCTATTTCAGAAGCTATTTGTTCCAGATGAGAAATAATAGAGTGACCTGAGCTAATTCTTTGCTTGACCTATTATTTCTACTGGTTAAATCAACAAATTATACTCATTATGGATAATACTAAAGAAAAAGATAACATCAATACATTGGTTAAACTATCCATAAAATACCTAAGACACTAATGAGGTCTAGAAGGATAGTGAAAGTTTTAATTCAACACTTATCCAACACCAGGCACATGGGTCACTGGTGACTGAAGTAGGTAGATGAATAAGAAACAGTATCTATTCTCAACTAACTTTTAATCCCA
>NW_027530852.1:678250-680708 GCF_008692635.1 Crocuta crocuta | reverse complement strand
GAAGATATTTAATTAAATTAAAATTCTCCTTTTCAGTGGCATTTTGGGTTTCCATTCTTAGTATGTTAATGTGGTAAGATGAGAAAGAGAGGCTCATATGTGAATCCAGTAACAGAGAACACAGGGCATATTAACAATATGAGTTCAGACTTTGAATCATGTTTTGTGAACCTATCCCAGTTTTTGTGAAGGGGAGGCAATGATTTTCAATTTTGTTTAAAACAACTCGGTAACATCTGTAACATAATCAAAACACACAAATCTCAAGGGCAGTGTTTAAGGTGAGATACCAGAGGATAAGCAGCATGTATCAATTCTGCAACTATTCATGACCATATCTCATTTAAGGAGCTATCAAAAATACGAATATATGCCCTCTCCAAAATAAAAAATAAAAAGATTATTTTCCATACTATCTGATAAATTTCTTTTTTCCTGACTTTATTGAGGAGTAATTGAAAAATAGAATTGTATCTATTAAAGTGTACACCATGATGCCTAGACAGATACACTGTGGAATGATTACCAAGATCAAGACAATTAACAAATCCATGATCTCATATAGTTAACTCTTTTGGGGCATGTGGTGAGAATGCTTAAGATCTACCCTTAGCAACTTTCAATTATATGATGCCATATTATTAGTTACAGTAATCATGTATTCCATTAGATGCTCAGAACTTATTTTTCTTCTAATTTCAAGTTTGTACCCTTTAACCTACATCTCCCCATTTGCTCCTCTCCTCAGCCCCTGGCAACCACCATACTGTTGTCTTCTTTCTATGAAATAGGCTTTTAAAAAATTTTTTAAAGATTCCACATATAAGTGATGCCATGCAGTATTTATCTTTCTCTGTCTGGCTTATTTTGTTTACCATAGTGGCCTCCAGTTTCACCTATGTTGTCACAAATGGTAGGGCTTCCTTCTTTTTCGTGGCTGAATAAGATGATATATATCTCTTATCACCTTTATCCATCAGTCAAAACACATACGTACTGTTTCTATATCTTGACTATTACAAATAATGCTACAATGAACATGGGAATGCAGAGAAAACACAGTGAGGAAGGACAAGCTCTTCAACTCATGGTGTTGGGAAAACTGCATATCCACATGCATATATTTTATGTCGCTTATAAAATTAACTCAAAATGGATGAAAATCTTAAATGTAAGGTCTGAAACGACAAAGGATATAGAAGAAAACATAGGGAAAAAGCTTCTTGCCAGTGGTCCTGGAAATGATTTCTTAGAGACACCCAAACAACAGACAACAAATGTTGGGAGTATACCAAAATAAAGATTTCCTGCAAAGCAAACCATAAATTGAAAAGCAATCTACATAATAGGAGACAAACCACCTACCTTATAAGGGATTAGTATTCGAAATCAAGAACTCCTACCACTCAATAGAATAAAAAGGCTAAGGGGAGCCTGGGTGCCTCAGTGAGTTGACCATGTGACTCTTGGTTTTGGCTCAGGTCATGAACTCATGGTTTCAGGAGTTTGAGCCTCACCTCAGGCTCAGTGATGACAGTGCAGAGCCTACTTTGGATGCTCTCTCTTTCCCTCTCTCTCTGGCCCTCCCCTGCTCATACTCTGTTTCTCTCAAAATAAATAAATAAACTTNAGGTCATGATTTCATGGCTCATGGGTCTGATCCCCACATCAGCCTCTGTGCTGACAGCTCAGAACCTGGAGTCTGCTTAAGATTCTGTGTCTCCCTCTCTCTCTTTCCCTCCCCTGCTTGGGGGCTGTCTCTCTCTCTCTCTCACTCAAAAATAAATATACACTAAAAATTGTTTTTATTTTTTTTAAAAGAAAAAATTTAATAACAATTAAAATGGGCAAAGGAGAAAAACAGGTATTTTTCTAAAGAAGAGCTACATTGGTCAATAGGTACATGGAATGGTGTTCAACATCACTAATCATTAGGAAAATGCAAACAGAAATCTCAATGAGATTATTCCTTACACCAAATAGGATGACTAGTATTTAAAAAAAATACAAAAGATAACAAATGTTGGTGAGGATTTGGAGAAAGGAAATGCTTACACATTTTTGGTGGGAATGTTAATTGGTACAGCCATTATGGAAAATGCTATGTCTGTTTCTCAAAAAATTACAAGTAGAGGGGCGCCTGGGTGGCTCAGTCGGTTGAGCATACAACTTCAGCTCAGGTCATGATCTCACAGTTCGTGGGTTCGAGCTCCACGTCGGTCTCAGTGCTGACAGCCAGCGCAGAGCCTGGAGCCTGTTTCAGATTCTGTGTCTCCCTCTCTCTCTGACCCTCCCCTGTTGACATGCGCGCTCTCTCGCTCTTGCTCGCGCTCTCTCTCTCTCAGAAATAAAAAAAAAAAATTACAAGTAGAACTAAAACTATCCAATGACCCAGCAATTCCACTTCAGGGCATATATCCAAATAAAATGAAATCAGCATATTGAAGAGATACCTGCA
>NW_027530852.1:676466-678117 GCF_008692635.1 Crocuta crocuta | reverse complement strand
TATTAGCTCATTTTTGATAAAATTATAAAAAATAAAAAAAAAAAAAAAAAACCAAAAAAAAAAAAAAACCACCCCAACTCAACAAGGATGTGCTGACTCTAAATAAAATTGTTTATGATGCACCTGCTTACAAATTTGTGTTGTGCCACAGATGCCTACTGTACTGTTCTGGTTCTAGTAAAAGAGATGACATAGGTGTAAGAGACAAAGGTGTGAAAGGAAGAATATACAAATAACTACAAGAAAATGCTGGATTAAGATGTATAGCAAAAGAGAAAAGGAAGTCAAAGAATTCAAGTGTTGAGAACAAACCCAACTGATCTATTCATTCAACATGATCATTAGACGGAGAAGTAATTTCACATTAAAAATGGAAATGGTAGGAGATGTTAATTGAATGTGACACGGAAGATCCCATGTAAAGTCAGGAGTAGAATATGAGGTAGATATTCCAATGACACGAAGTGAATGGGAGTGCTTGTAAGAGAAGAAGACTTATTTTGGAGGGTATGATTCAAACCAGTAACCTCACAGCACATTTCCATGATGTCCAGCAGAATGTTTCACCTTTTTGACTAGGTATCATGGTTATTGTAAGTTTTAAGTTTTTTTATACCGTTGGATCAAGTATTTCTCCTCTTGATGGAGAATCTCAACTGAAGAGTAAGGTCATTTATTACCCCAACCACCAGGGTATCACCATAAAAAAGTTGTAATTATTATTTGTGGGGACTCTAATGAAACGACTGACATGATCTCACTTCATGTGTTGAACAGAAAAGGAAAAAGCTGGCCAGAAAGCCAGCTTCTGTGTTGCTGGTATGTAAGAAGAAACCACATACATGAAGGTAGTTTAGGACCAGGGATGTAAAAGTCCAGGCGAAGATCTCCATGGGTTAAGGAAGAAATGAAATTGTAGGCTAAGTTTGAATCAGAAATGCCAGAGGCAGTGCTGACCTAATTATTATAGCAGTACAGGGTTGGACTCAACAAAGTCAATGCTTTCTGTTCAACAAAGAATTCACCTAGTATGTGTATGGGCATATTTGATTACTTGAGACTAGCCTCTCCCTAATTTTTGTTATTATCCTTATCCTAAGTGATGAAATCTGACTAGCCGTGTGGTTAAAAACGTTCTCTTGCAAATCTTTGCTTTATTTTAGTAAACAAGGGACAGGAATTGTAAGCATGAGAACAATGAGTGCTGTGATGCATATAGTCTATGGATGAAGATACACAGGCTTTGATCTCACTTCAGACAGCTGCAAGTGGATAGATAGTATGAACAGTGCCTTGGTGTTTGATGACAAGAAGATAAACATTATGCACTCTTGTCTTCCTTGTCACGCTGAGGTCAATTTCAACACAGCATTTAACATTTTTCAAGTACACAGGGCCATAAGCTTTTTTCTATTTTTACAAGGCATTATATCAAATACAGTACTACAATTTCATAATGACATTTGGTCAAAGTATATAGCCTATAATTTCTGATGGTTAACTGCACTTTGCACTTGTCTAGGTGACTGAATGAAAGTGAAATAGGACAAATCTTAACAGTCCTAGGAAACATTAATTTGGGCAAGAATTAAAATTTTGTATCATGCAAATTGGAACATTTAAAATTTCTTATTCTTTTCAAACCTGACTT
>NW_027530852.1:674466-676429 GCF_008692635.1 Crocuta crocuta | reverse complement strand
CTTTATTCTTCCTACTTTTTAATAAAAGTTTATAATTTGTAACAAATATTTTTATTTAAAAATAAATTCTTAAATGTTTTCTATTAATATTAAAAATCCAATAAAAAACATTTATCTGAAATATAGAAAATTTTCTTCTTAACTAATCCCTAGCTTATAACAGACTCCTAATATAACTTTTCTGGAAGTAATGTCCAAACTCTAAACTATAACACATTAAAACTACGTATGCTTTAATTCTATGTCTTGATTGGTTTTAGGGAAAAACATTAACTCAAGAGGAACTTTAAAGCGTTGACTCATTCTATTGCCTACATGCACATGTCTCCCAACAACTGATGGCCGTAACTACTTCTTGTGCTGGGAAACTTTATGATGTTAAGTCATGTCTTCACTCCTCAATTTCTTGTGCTATAAAATTTATCTAAGGCTTTTGACTCCCTTCGGTGTAGGATGAAGATGTCACTGCCTCCATGCATCCTCCACATTCTTTTTGTCTCTCATCTCCTACCATCTGTCACTTGCAGATTTACTTTTACACTTGTCAAGGTTGTTAAATCCTACGTTTTCTTAGTCAACTGTAATCATAACTTTCTTGCCTTGCCTGTAAATGTGCAAAGTTTAAAATGAAATCCACTGCAAAGTCAATGTAATGCAGATACTATGACTGCAGAAATCATGTTTCCTGACCAGCCAAGCAGTGTGCCACAATTACCCAACTTTCTTTTGGATAAAATATATTGGCCCTAAGTTATTTGAAATAAAACATTACACATATGTACATTTATACATATCTGTATACACATATTTGGACCATGACAGCCTTGGAACGCGTTTTTTTTCCCCTGAATTTAATGATTTCACTTTTTTTTGGGCAAGAGAGAGACAGAGAGAGAGAGAAAGTCTGTTTCTATCTCGAAGACCTCTCAAGAACTCCAGCCTGACATATCCAACTACCTGTCTCCTATCCTCTCAAATCTGTTTTTCAGTCACTCTTCTTGTCCCATGAAATGGATACTCTGTTGTTTGAATTCTTCATGTGCAATACTTGGCTGTCAATCTTGACTCTTCTCTTTTTCTCTTGTACACATCCACTCGAGCACAAACTCCTGTCAGCTCTACCTTTAAATCACATCTCAAATCTATCTCTTGTCATTTCCCTTGTTAAAGCTCTATTCCAAGTAGCTATTATCTTCCCTCAGAATTATTTTACAAGTACCTTTACTGGCTTTCCTTCTTCTACTTTTCTCTCCTAACAATCCATTTTACATACAACAGAGGGACCCCTATCTCATTCAGAATTAAATCTAGTATTCATTATGGCCTTAAGGTCACATGAGCTCATTCATTAGGTTTCTATTTTCTTCTATTCCAGTATTCGTTTTATTCTCTACACTCCAGATGCACAGTCCTCTTTCTTGTTCCTAAAACTTTAGGTTTCTGCCCAGGGTAGCTGTTCTGAGAATATCTCCAGCCACACCCCTGAAGAGCAGGTGCTGGCACTGTCACTATGCTTGCTTTTCCTTTCATACCCAGTGTAATAGCAACCCAAATGACAGACTTTGCTTGAACTATCTGTATAATCTAGCTCCTCCGACTAGAATATAATCTCCGTGAAAACATGTTTTCTGTATCCACTCCCCACCCCCACTACTGCTTGCATACTGCTGCGTGTAGAGTCAAGGATGTGCTCAAGAAATTCATTCACTGAATGAAGCTCTCCATTATACACTTGCTTCCTGAATCCCGGGCCTTCCTCTCTCCAGGTTTTATTCTCACTTTGCTGAAGTAAAACTTACAGTAAATTTTCAGAATGTATGTTTTGGAAGGAAACTACTCAATTCTTTGCATATCTGAAAATAGATTCATTTTGCTGGCTAGGTCATTCTCGTTTTAAATGCTCTTCTTAGAGCTTTCAAATCAGTCCCAATGTGTTCTTCATTCAGTATCACCAGTAATAAGT
>NW_027530852.1:668755-674434 GCF_008692635.1 Crocuta crocuta | reverse complement strand
CCAAAAACAAGTATGATGCTTTTCCCCCCCACCTTTAAATATTTATTTCTTTTTTAAGACATTTTTATCACTGGTGTTACAAAATCATGTTGTGTTTATGCGTGCGTCTTATTTTTACCTTTGTCGAATTCAGTATTCAACAAGCCCTTCCATTCTGAAGGTACATTCTGAAGATATTTTCTTTCTTTTTCTGTTACAGGGCACTTTCTTCTAGTATTTATTCTCCAATTTCTTGGTTTTATTTTTCTAGAGAAAACAAAGTGGATACTGTAGAATTTAAATACATATGCTACATTTGATATATTTCGAATACTTTTCATAGCTTGATTTTTAAAGCTATGCTCCAGGAGATACTCTCCATTTGCAATTTTATCTCTCATTTTATTGTAGCAATTACAGTCTTCTTTTAAACATAATTATTTGTCAAGTTAGCGAACATACATTATATACAGCGTGCTCACGTCTTCGGCAGTAGAGTCCCATGATTCATCACTTATAGACATGAATACACACTTTTCCAAAGAAGACATTCAGATGGCCAACAGACACAGGAAAAGATGCTCAACATCACTTATCAGAAGGGAAATAAAAAGTAATTATATTCTTAACTGCAAAGAAGCCTATTTACTGTTATAATCACCATTTTATATAGTACCTTGTTTTGATAGACCTTTATTCTTTAAGTGGTCTGAAATAAAAATAAAGCACTTTTTTCTAATTTCCTATATACTTAGAGAATTAACTGTTACCTCTGACATCCACTTTTCGTTACTTTTACCTTTTTTTTTTTTTTTAAAGAAGTATGATTTTTTTCAAATGTGTCATAGGCCTTAGCATGGATCATGCCAGTCAAAGAAGGCCTATGTGCCTGGCATACATTTCTCATACAGGTCTGTTTTCATTATGTTTGTCCTTTCAGTAGTAATTCTGACACAGGAACTGTGTGTTTATGTTTGGGATGGGTTAACACGATTCTGTCTGTGATGCATGAATGGCAAAACAGCTTTCAGGCTGCAGTGTCATCATATACCAAACGGACGGATGCTTTACTGCGGCTGTGAGCAAACTGCTGCACTGAAACTTACATGACAAGTAACAAGGTTTGGTGATGGTGGCACTGAAATAATTCACTTTTATGTTAAGAAGGCTAACTCCTAAATGGTGACCTCTTTCACCTAATGTAATATGGAATCAAAGACAAGAGGCCATGTTCTTGCCTTCTCTGAAAAGATGGATCCCTTATTCTGTATTACCTTAAAAAACCACAAACTTTTGGGGTGACTTCATGTGGAACAAAGGGAGTCACTGGAGGGCCAAGTGTCCTGGTCCCTTTAATTGTGTATGTATCCTCTGCACTGCCTCTTTCATAGCTGATAGTAAACTAAAGTAACTCAAGCCAATTGTCAGTTATCCTAGTTCACAGGAACCAGAACCACCCGAAGTTCTTCTCTTCTTTAACCAACACAGCCGCATTAAGCAAAAAAAAACATTCATAGTTTGACAGCGGGCAGAGATCAGGGAAAAACCAATAGGAACGTGACAACCCTTTACAGGTGTGTGAACTCAATCAAGTCCAGGGCATTCAAAAGAGAGCATCTGAGATGTGGCCTCTGATGAGATTTCAAAAGCACTAGGCAAACAGAAGGCTTGCTAAGGCAAAGGATACCTTTGGATAAATACTCAAAGCAGGGATGTTGAGCTGGCGCTGGCTGGTTTGGGGGTCAAAGCTATGCAGGTGCACACAATCTCGAAGAAGTTTCCTAAGTGGCAAACTCAGGAGCTCTGGACTCTCACCAAGGGGAAATGAGGTGCCAAGAGCTAGGTCCAGAGGACAGCAAGCTGCTTTGTACCAAAGCCTTTCTGGAGACCGTCGCAGCTGCTAGGATGCTGCACCTGCGTCGGGCCAGCTAGCACAGCCAGAACCACCCCACCTCTCGCCGCCCTGGCAATGGAGCTCCAGCAAACGGGGTAATCGGTTTTTGTGGCTGTTTCCCTTCTTGGTCCCCACTGTGGCTGCACGCCAGCATGAGCAAGGCTTTTCTAAGTATGGTATGCATTGAGATTTTATGTCGTGAAATGTAACACTTGTTTNTACACATTCTAGAATTGGTGTTATACTTAGAAAGGCTTTTTCCAGGATGGGGCGAATAAATCTCTTCATGTTTCCTTTAATAGTTTATTATTTCAGTTTTTACATTCCTATCCTTGATTCCTGTGGGATTTATTCTGGTGTACAGCATGATGTACAAGTCCAACTTTTTAAAAGGTATTTTTATTACTGTTTTAAAGAGCCAGTCTCATATTATGAAAACCTGCATATATGTTAATTTTAATAGATATACATAGTGATCTAAGTTTCTCCACGAAACATTACTACACTGTTTTTAATTATTTAAAGTAATTTTGCTATCATTTAGGTGCAGGGCCACATTATTATTTTTATAATTTTTCTGGCCATTCTTTTATATATTTATTTTGCTGTGGATGCTGTTGCGTCGTCTATATTGAATCTATGTGAGTGTTTGCAGGAAAGAGAGGATACCTAAAATGTGTTAATTCAGGAAAAAGTATGCACAAAGAAAGTATGGACAAGGATAGTGGAAGAGGGGTCAAAGAAAGGGACACTGCTATTCCTGTGGGGTACCCATTGCATTGAGCTGATAGTGGGGTACCCATTCTATTAAGCTCTCAAGATGTGAGGAGGAGGGACAAGAGGAGGAAGCTGTTAGCACAACCCAGAAGTCCTAAGGTGAAGACTGCTCACTGACAGCAAGACAGGCCACAGCAGGTCAGAGTAGAGGCCACTGAAAGGCAGAGGACAAGAGGCCTGTTGGGCGTGTTGACAGAGTCTGTATGGTTCAGCCTTCCAAGCACAGAGCAGGTAAAGCAAGATGGATAGAAAAGTCTGGAAGGGTATATGGAAGTTATTCAAAACACTGAACTGGTATTGGTTCACAGTACGTGCTCCTACTTTTCATCTAGGTGACAGTTATCTAAGGTGATGCATACAAAAAAATGAATAAATTTTATCTTTAGAACATTTATGTCTGCTTTTATAATAAAGAGACCAGTTTATCTCAACTATCTAAACTTATGTATTTTAGAAGTTACATATTGTTTTCACATGTTTAAGATTAAGAATAACTTTAAATTACGTGTTCAATTAAGTTGCATAATTGTGACAAATGTTTTTATGCTAATAATAATTACATTGTATGGTATATCAGCTTACGCATAATTTTCACTGTCTTCATTTACCTTTGATATTGTGGGATAGTACTAAACAGTACTAAATACTAATATTAATACAGAATACTAAAAGATCCATCAGAAGGAGTGTGAGTGTGTGTGTATGAGTGTGTGTCTATGTGTGTGCGTGTGTAGTTCTCAATCTTATGTTACGGAATGGCTATACCTTTGGGTTATATTAACAAACCATTATTGCCCATAATATAAGGGTGAAGTTTGTGGCTATAGAAGACAGTACTAGATACATAGGTAAATACATACAGACACAGAAATACATAGAGATAAATACTGGTGAATATAGTGGGTCTACTAAAATACTCAGTTAAAAATGTGCATTTCTTATTACCTCGGTTCCAGAACATTTATAGTATCTACAAATCACGACCTTTGACGACAAAACCATAAAATGCACTGAAATTTTTTTAAAGTTTACTCAAGTTTCCTGGGTATATTTGTAAGAAAAGAAGACATTAAGTAAAATAAGTCAGAGAAAGAAAGATATGATTTCACTGACATATGGAATCGAGAAAGTAAAACAAATGAAGACAGAAAGACAAAAAAAACCCCACCCCAAAACAGACTCTTAAATACAGAGAACCAACCGATGACGAGGGTGAGAAGATGGTAAAAACGGGTGCAAGAGAGTGGGAGACACAGGCTTCCAGTTATGGAATGAATAAGTCATTTGAATAAAAGGTACACCACAGGGAATACAGTCAATGGTATTGTAATAGCATTATATGATAACAGATGGTAAGTACACGTATGGTGAGCAAAGTAGAATGGATAGACTTGTCGAATCACTGTGTGGTACACCAGAAACTTAGGTAACTTTGTGTGTCAACTCTAGTGCAATTTCAAAAAAATAACCCTCTATATACTACAGAAGGGGAGCCTGGGTGGCTTAGTCGTTTATGTGTCTGACTCTAGATTTTAGCTCAGGTCATGATCTCACAGTTTGTGAGTTCAAGCCCAGTATCAGGCTCTGCACTGACAGTGTGGAGGCTGCTTGGGATTCTCTCTCTCCCTCTCTCTCTGCCCCTCACCTGCTTGCTGCTCTATCAAAAATTAAACTAAAAAATTTTTTTAATTCCAAAGAAATCAAATGATTATAAGGATATTATCATTATTGCAGTAATGGTCAAGAGATTCATAAGGAAAATGCAGTTTTAATATTTGTTGTTAGGAAAAACCAGGAACCTATTAAAAAGTAATTAANNNAGATATTTACAAATCACTCTCAGGTTATACTGTGAGTATATTAAGGGGTGCATGAGTGGCTCAGTCATTTAAACTTCCAACTCTTGATTTTGGCTCAGGTCATGATCTCACAGCTCAGAGGATCGAGCCCTGCATGGGGCTCTGCACTGATAGCACTAAGCCTACTTGGGATTCTCTCTCTCCCCCTCTCTCTGCCCCTCCTCCACTCACACTCTCTCACTCTCAAAATAAATAAAACAACTTTAGAAAGGGCATATTAAGTACACATCACACTTGTCAACATTTTAAGATCGTTAATTTTCGATATTTACCATTATGTCAGGAAAGCAAGGCTAAATTTAAGTCTATAGCACAAAGTTCATTTCCTATTAACCTTAAAAAAGGGCTCAGAGTTCTCAAGAAAGCACCAACAATTCTTTCACAAGGAGACACAAATAACTGATTACTGCTTTAATTACCTTTTTACACCCCAAAATAATAACTACACGTTTTAACGCAAGAACAAAATAGACTAAAAGAAACTACTAAATAAGATATTGAAAAAAATATTCACACCTATTTTGGAAGATATTTGAGGAATTACAAAGTCTTCCTAGAATTTGAAAAGCAAAATGAATAATTCTGCATTTAACCAAGGAAGACTTTGGTCTAACCAAAGGAGAAGTGCCTGCCCTTTAATACCAGTGCATTTAAAGTCAAAGACTCAGTTTATACATTATTAATATAGAATGCAACTCCATCTAAAAGCATTTCATATATAGGTTGAACAATATGAAAATCACCAATTTTAATCCTTTTTGATCTGCAAAAAATGGCAATTTCATACAGTTCAACCTAAGGTTTCTATTTGTATGGTATAATTNCAACATGCAAATGCACACTTTTATGATCTCACAGTTTTTACAGGTTAGGAGTCCAGGTATGGCTAATTGGGTCTGCTGCTTAAAGTCTCACAGGCTAATAACAAAGTATAGATCAGGCCGTGTTCTCATCTGGAGGACTGATTAGGGAAGGATCCGCTTACAGGCTCCATCTTGAACTCCATCCACTTCCCTTGTGGGGACTAAAGCATCCTGGCTTTTTGCTGGTTGTTGGTTGGAATTCACCCTGAGCTCCTAGATGCTCATAGTGGGCTTACTTGCAATATGACAGCTGATGTGCATTATTAAGGTGGGCAAGTGAAAGAAAACAAACCAAATTATTCTTGTC
>NW_027530852.1:666900-668680 GCF_008692635.1 Crocuta crocuta | reverse complement strand
AAAGTGATGTCTTGTTGCTTTCACCAAAATTCATTTATTAGAAGCAAATAATTTGTTCTAGTTAAATAAGAGGGTGGGGTTTGGGGGGGGTGAGGATTACTCAGAGGTAGCAAAGTCTGGAGTTGAAATCATTTAAAAGCATCTGAGACACTCACCACCATACTCCTCTCTTCCAATATAATTCATGTGTCAATCTTGAGAAGTCTGACACCTATCATGGTAATTTGCCTTTGCCTTGCTACATGTAACTCCAACATGCTCCGTGAGACCTAAGGGGAACCAGCATGAAGAACCAGGCAATATAATTTTTTCTCATGGTTCAGTCCTACTGAAGACCATGAAAGTCATTATGTGACCATCAAGGGAGCTAGCTTCAAGAGAAGGTCAACACTCTGAATCTATCAGAAGACACTGGGTTCTCAATGAAAACTTCGAGCCACAGAATTTGTCAAAGGTGATCTTCTTAATGCAGGACCTTGTTTGATTAATAAAAAAAGCATCCTCTTGCTTAAGTCATTCTTACTGAATTCTTCCTTATTTGCAAATGAATGTATCTTAACTGACACAGTATCTATAATGTAGAAACCTATCCTGCCTTGTATGAAGAGTTGTTCAGCTTCAAATTGTTTTCCTTCAACTAGAAAAATGGTTATTATTTCTTACATTCCAAGATATTTGGAACACAGCTCTACTGGATGCTGAGATCATATACAAAGTAACCTTGGGTTGCAAAGTGCTACTGACCCATGCTTCGGTCTGAAAAGGTTTGAACAAAACACTAAATACAATAAATCATTACTTCTGAAAATTATGTGTTACTACGTAGAATAGCATATGTCAATCTTTAATGTGCACAGAAATCACAGAAATATCTGGTCAAAATGCAGATTCTGATTCAGTTAGTAGGACACAAGGACTGAGAATATGCATTTTTTCGCAATCTTCAAAGTGATGTCAGTGTTGTTTAGTGTGAAGATCACATTTTGTGTAGAAAACATGCAGACATTCACACTACTGGGGGTAATTTTATTCAGAAAAGGAAAAAAATGAGCTTTTGGTTTTGCTAAGAAAATGAATTCAAAAGTACACTTCAGTTTATTTTTTTTCTTTACTTCTCTTTTTCTTTGATCCTTGGAAGATAATCATGAGTATAAAGGATGTTTAAAAAAATTTTAAAGAAAGTCTAACATGCAAAATAACAGTTTGTTTCTTATTTGTATTTTTATAATTCTGTTAGATCAATGAGAAAAAAGAGCAGCTTTTCACTGTTAATTATCTTGATTTTACTGGGAGGAAACTGTATCTTAAAATAATGAGGCCAAATGATTCTCCAATTCAGAGGAAGCACGTCTCTGCATTTTTTTCTTTAAAAGAAGAAAGCTTCCCTTTGATGAGCTGACTGTTACATTATGTTCTTCTTTGCAGTCTCCTGTGACTACTGATTTACATCAAAGCTTTGCTGACAATTCAGCATTTTTAGTCTGTTCTTTGGACTGAGTGGAAATGTCAGGTAGTTTAGTTTAGATTATTCACTACAAGGCAAAGGAGAGGACTTTTATTTAGGTTGAAAAGAGCTGCAAGTTAGTACTATCCTGGAACCTTTCTAGAATGCCACTCTCATTTGAAATCCACAAGCCTAAACCATATGACAAAAGATCAGAAACCTTTAAATGAAGAGCCAATAATTTATTTTATTTAGAATATATGTATCTCCAACTGAAATGTTAATTACTTTGAAGTTGCAGAAGGTGATTGACTGCCCTTAGTAAGATTTATCTAT
>NW_027530852.1:665951-666804 GCF_008692635.1 Crocuta crocuta | reverse complement strand
TAATAAAATTTATCTATCCTTTTAAAAATTTAACATTAAGGGATTTTCAAGACTCCTGCTCTTTATTTTTCAATTGACTAGGATGCTTAAATACTCCTTAATAAAATTCAGTCCTTTGGATGACAGGAAATATCTAATAAATAAGATATAATAAAGCATATGTTAAAACAGTAATAAATCTCCACTTTAAATTTTGCTAACACTACAGTAGCTCAAAGGCTTATATAATGCAGGCCATGAAAACACTTTAATATATTTCACATATGAAAATGAGTTTGCTATTAAGATTAATTGTCTCAAGGAGGTACCTGAGTGGCTCAGTTGGTTAAGCATCCAACTTCAGCTCACGTCATAATCTGAGCTGACCTTTTTCATCATGATCTGTTTCAGGTCATGATCTGACCTGTTTCGTCAGTTTGAGCCGTGCGTCGGGCTGTGTGGTGATGGCTCAGAGCCTGTAGCCTGCTTCGGATTTTGCGTCTCCCTCTCTCTCTGTCCCTCCCCCACTTGTGCTCTGTCTCTCTCTCTCAAAAGTAAATAAAAACATCTAAAAAATTTAAAGATTAATTATCTCAAACCAATTACAGGCTTCTAACGTTTAAACATAATTTTACGTAAATACACATATCCTTTAAAATTCAGTTTATTCAGTTTATTAGCATAATACCTGTCGTATATGATGAAAAGTAGGCTTTAATTCATTCTTAACCAAATCAGTTCTAAATTCTGAATTCAAAGGGGTCCCACCGATGATAAGTTATGATATTTCAAGTATTTGTAGTAAACCACTTACAAACCACAATTTGTTTTTTTTTTTAAAGAAATAAAACCTGTAAAATTTAAAAGATCAAAT
>NW_027530852.1:664502-665857 GCF_008692635.1 Crocuta crocuta | reverse complement strand
TTTATGCATGCTGATTTTTAATACTTTAAGGCCAATACATACATACACACACACACACACACACACACACCACAAAACTGATGCCAGGATTCAAATATTCACAAAGCAAGTGTAGGCATGTACATAAACAATTTTTTAAAAATGTATTTTTCTATTAGTATTAATTTGCTAGGGCTGATAACAAGCTGGGTAGCTAATCAACAGAAATAAATTTTTCTACCATTTAGGAAGCCTGAAGTCCAAGATCAAGGTATAGACAGAGTTGGTTTCTTCTGAGGTCTCTTTCCTTGGCTCATACAACTTCTTTATGTATTTTCAAATGGTCTTCGATCTGCACATGTGTATGTCCAAATTTGTTGTTTTTAATTTTAACTTTTATTTTAGAGGGAGAGCATGAGTGAATGGGGGGGAGAGAGAGAATTCTAAGCAGGCTCCACACCCAGCAAAGAGCTGGACATGGGGCTTGATCCCATGACCCTAGAATATTGACCTGAGCTGAAATCAAGAACTGGACACTCAACCGAATGAGCCACCCAGGCACCCCTAAATTTGTTCTTCTTATAAAGACAAGTCATACTGGATTAGGGCCCACCCTCATGAGTTCATTTTAAGTTAATTATCTCTTTAAAGATCCTATCTTCAAATATAGTCACTTTCTGAAGCATTAGGAGTTAGGACTTCAACATATTATAAGAGGACACTCATAACACCACTTAAGATGCTATTATTATTAACATTCATCCACATCATTAAGTATCCTAGTATCGTACAATCTGAATGGAGGAATTCTCTAATGGATTATTCCCCATTTTCACATTTGGATTATGATCAATTTCTACAATTATACGTACATCTCTCTGTATTAAATCTTTGTCCATTTTGCTATTTTCTTACATAAATCCATACAAAGAAAAGGACCACTGGAATGGTATATATTACTTTGGCTCCTTCTTCCACATTTCTCTCCTGAAGTGACTTCAATGCATGCATCAGAAAATACCACATAAAAGGACTTCTTCAGCACGACTTTGAGATCACTCAAGAGTATCATCATTTTTATTTTATTATCACTTTCATCAGAGAAGAAAAAAATCCTGTTTTTGCTTTTATTACTATTATTAGCAATGCAGACTCTTCATATGCTTACTGACAATTTACATTTATACTTTCATAAAAGGTTTTTAGTGATCAGTAGCTAATTTTTTCATATTTAATATTTTGTGTATTTTAGGTCATCGTTTGTAGTCATTGCTTTTTAACTGTAAGTCTACATATAGTTCATAACTAAGTTTATACTTCAGTTAATAACTAAGGTACTACAGAGACATTTTACCTCTTAGTACTGAATTCTAGGG
>NW_027530852.1:663750-664322 GCF_008692635.1 Crocuta crocuta | reverse complement strand
GGTTACTATTTTTTTCTCTGTAAGATGTTATTTTTTCTTTGGTGCATCTTTTTTGTATAACCTGTGCTAGAGATCAGACTGTGCCGTTTTTATAAAAAATGGGAATACCAAGGACACATGACAATTTGACATTTGTTGTTTTGTAATACTGGTCTTAATAAATACACATATACAAACACATTAATTATCTAATTGTGACAGCTTTGCCATATATTGAAAATTATACTGTATGTCCATCATAGAAAATGAAAAGCCTTCTCATAAAGATATTCCCATCAAGTGCTTGCTTTGGCAGCACATATACTAAAGATATTCTCATTAAAATAAAATACTTCTAATGAAGTATAAAACAAGATATAACTTTGCAGTTCTTCAAATGAAGAAACTGAAGCACACTAATATAAAATGTTATATGTAAATACAGCAGAAGAAAGTTGAATTAAAATCTAATGGTAGATACATTTCCAATGGAGAGGTGGCATTCTGCCTCCTTGCCTTGAATCTAGGCTGTACTTCAATTGCTGTAACCAATAGAATAAGGGGGAAGTGATGTTAAGCCATTTCTAGGCCTA
>NW_027530852.1:661914-663577 GCF_008692635.1 Crocuta crocuta | reverse complement strand
TTTTTTTTTCCTTGTATGCCCAATCATCTCATATAGTACGTGATAAGGAACTACAGATAGATGCACTAGTGGAATATTAAGCCAGAAGATATATTTAAAAAAGATTATCCTGGGGCACCTGGGTGGCTCAGCTGGTTAAGTGCTCAACCCCTGAGTCATGATCTCACAGGTCATAGGTTCAAGCCCCATGTCAAGGAGGTGGAGCCTGCTTGGGATTCCTTCTCTCTCTGCCCCTCCCCTTGCTTGCGCTCTGCCTCTCTCAAAATGAATAAATAAATGATTAAAAAAAAGAACTCTGATTCTCTTAAGATTGCCATACTGTGAGGAAGTACATGCTAGGAAGGTGCAGAGNGCTTCAGATTCTGTGTCTCCCTCTCTCTTTGCCCCTCCCCTGCTTGCACTCTGTGTTTCTTTTTCAAAAATAACATTTAAAAAAATTTTTAAAAATAGCAGATTGGTGTTTGGTGCCACTAAGTTTTGGGGTAGCTTGTCATACTATTAGCTAACTGGAATGGATACAAAAACAGGAAATGAAACTTTTTTTAATGTTTTATTTATTTCTGAGAGAGAGAGACAGTGTGAACAGGGGAGGATGAGAGAGAGAGGGAGACACAGAATCCGAAACAGGCTCCAGGCTCTGAGCTAGCTGTCAGCACAGAGCCGGGCGTGGGACTCAAACTCACAAACCGTGAGATCATGNATGATACTTCTATTAGATATTTAAATATCTAACTGTAAAAAAACCATGGAAATAAAACAAACAAGATTGAAAATTATATGCCAAGCAAAATGTGGGTCAATGCATATTCTCATACATTTCTTATGGGAGTGTTAATTACTGAAATTTTTGGACAATATTATGAAATATCTATTAAAATGACCAATTCTGAAATCTATTCTATGGAAATAAAGTCATCAATATGCAAGGATTTCTATCAAAGGATGTTTGTCACAACATCATTTGAAGGGGTAAAAAAACATCCTAGACAATCTGAATGGTGATATCAATTATGCTACATCCATACCATGGAATATTATAAAGTTATGAAAAAACTTAGTCTTATCCTAATTGACCTGGAGGAATATCAAAAAACAATTTACGATAAACCTCTGGGAAAAGTTAAGTAGTTTCTTATAACACTAAACACAATCCCAGACAGATANCAGGTGTGCAAGAAATAGTAAAGGGAACTCTGAGTGCAAAGGAGAGACTAAAAGTGACAGAAAAGGGTCAGAGAAAATCTCTAGAAACAATGACAGAACAAGTAATAAAATGACAATAAATACATATCTATCAATAATTACTATAAATGGTGGGGTGCCTTGGTGGCTCAGTTGGTTAAGCATCCGACTTTGGCTCAGGTCATGATCTTGTGGTTTGTTAATTGGAGCCCCGCATGGGGCTCTCTGCTGACAGCTCAGAGCCTGAAGCCTGCTGTGGATTCTGTGTTTCCCTCTGTCTCTCTGCCCCTCCCCAGCTTATGCTCTGTCTCCCTCTCTTTCAAAAATAAACAATCATTAAAAAAAATTTTTTTTGACGTAATTACCGTAAATGGATTAAACACTTCAATAAAAACCATAGGGTGTCAGAATGGATTAAAAAAAAAACAACCACCACCACCATGTATATACTGCCTACAAGAGATTCATTTGAGACCTAAAG
>NW_027530852.1:661381-661751 GCF_008692635.1 Crocuta crocuta | reverse complement strand
TATAAATGGAGGGGCGCCTTGGTGGCTCAGTTGGTTAAGCATCCGACTTTGGCTCAGGTCATGATCTTGTGGTTTGTTAATTGGAGCCCCGCATGGGGCTCTCTGCTGACAGCTCAGAGCCTGAAGCCTGCTGTGGATTCTGTGTTTCCCTCTGTCTCTCTGCCCCTCCCCAGCTTATGCTCTGTCTCCCTCTCTTTCAAAAATAAACAATCATTAAAAAAAATTTTTTTTGACGTAATTACCGTAAATGGATTAAACACTTCAATAAAAACCATAGGGTGTCAGAATGGATTAAAAAAAAAACAACCACCACCACCATGTATATACTGCCTACAAGAGATTCATTTGAGACCTAAAGACACCTGCAGAT
>NW_027530852.1:659845-660809 GCF_008692635.1 Crocuta crocuta | reverse complement strand
CAATATTATCAGACGAACGAGACTTTTTTGTTTTTGTATTGTTTTTATCCTGCTTTGGTATCAGGCTAATACTGGACTCACAGAAAGTTTACCAATGTTTTCCCTCTATTCCATTATATACAATATTTTGATAAAGACTATTATTAATTATGTGTCAAATGTTTGGTGGAATTCACCAATGAAAGCAGGTAGTCTTGGGCTTTTCTGTGCTGGGAGATTTTTTTATTCCTAATTCAAGTTTCATTCCTGTTATTGGTCTAAAAAGATCACTATTTCTTGGATTCAAGATTCATGATTCGATCTTGGTAACTTGTACATTTTTAGGAATTATCTGGCCTTTTTTCCCAAGTTATCTGATTAATTAGTATATAAATGTTTACAGTATTCTGTTATCAGTCTATGTATTTCTGTGGTTATTGGTTATACTGTTTTCCATTTCTCATTTTAGTTTTTGAGTCTTCTCTCTTTTTTTCTTAATGTAGTTAAAGCACTGCCAATTNATTTTTTTTAGAAAAACTGATCATTTCTTTCAAGGTTAAAAAAAAAAAAAAAGATGTGTTGGGGTGCCTGGATGGCTCAGTCGGTTGTGTGTCCAACTCTTGATTTTGGCTCAGGTGGTGATCTCACAGTTTATGAGATCAAGCCCCATGTTGGGCTCTGTGCTGACAGGGAGGCTGCTTGGGATTCATTCTCTCTCTCTCTCTCTCCCTCCCTCTTTCTCTCTGTCCCTCCCCTTCTCTCACACATGTGCTCTTTCTCTCAGAATAAACTTAAAAACTGTGCTAATAAATGTACAAGTAGAAGCAACAAGAAAAAATATTAGGTAAAAACTGAAAAAAGTTGAATAAAATATGGACTTTAGTTAAGAAAAGCATATCAATATTGGTTCATTAACTGCAACTATATACTATACTAATGTAACGTGCTAATAATAGGAGAAAACTGTGGGGGGGGGGACCACAGG
>NW_027530852.1:654226-659757 GCF_008692635.1 Crocuta crocuta | reverse complement strand
TGACAGCCTTTCTATAACCTGCTTATTTTTCTGTAAATCTCAAACTGTTCTAAAAACAAACCCTATTTTTAACAATAATTAATGTATTAAAAAGTATTTTTCATAACAGTGATTTTTTTAAACACAAGTTAAATAACTATAACATAGAAATCAAAAACCACAGTCCGATACCTCTTCACACTCATTAAGATGGCTATAATCAAAAAGATAATAATGAGTGCTGGCAAGAATATGAAGAAATCTGAACCCTCCTACACCTCTGGTGGAAATGTTAAATGGCGCAGCCCCCTTGGAAAACAGAGTGGCAGATCCCCAAAAGATTAAGCATAGAGTTACTATATGACCCAGCAATTCTACTCCTACGTACATACCAAAGAGAAATTAAAACATGTGTTCATTCAAAAACCTGTAAACAGCAGCACTGTCTCTAATGGGTCAAAAGCGGAAACAATCCAAATGGGCACCAACTAATGAATGGATAAAGTGTGGTACAGTCATACTATGGAAGAATATTTGACCAACCATTAAAAGAATGAAGCATTAATACATGCTACAGTACAGATGAACCCTGAAAGCATGCTAAGGGAGAGAAGCCGATCACAAAAGACCACCAATTGTGTGACTCTAATTATATGAAATGTCCAGAATGGGCAAATTATAGAGACAGAAAGTGGCTGCATAGGACTGAGAGGAGGTGGTGTGCAGGAAATGGAAAATTAAGGCTTATAGTAAAGCATTTCTTTTGGGGGTGATTAAAATGCTCTAAAATTGATTATGGTCATGGTTGTTCAACTCAGTGAATATATTAAAAACTACTGAGTTGTACACTTTAAACAGGTGCATTGTCGGGTCCATGACTTATATCTCAATATAGCTGTTTGTTTTATTTTAAACTGTTTATTGAGAGAGAGAGAGAGAGAGAGAGACAGACAGAAAAAGAGAGAGAGTGCATGCAAGCGTACATGCTCATGTAAGTGTGAGCCAGTGAGGGGTAGAGAGAGGGAGACAGAGAATCCCAAGCAGGCTCTGCACTGTCAGTGTTAGCCAGAAGTAGGGCTCAAACTCATGAAATTTAAGATTGTGACCTGAGCTGAAATCAACAGTTGGACAGTTAACCAAATGAGCCATCCAGGTGCCACAAAAATAAAACTGTCTTTTAAGAAAAAACTAAACTAAATATGAAATTACTATACAAATCTAGGAATTGCTACCTTGAGCATTTGTCCCAGAGATTTAAAAACTTACATTCACACACCCAAAAAACAAAACAAAAAAATAAAAAACAAAAAACAACCCTCCCCCCAAAAATAACTTGTAGAGTGAAGTTTATAGAAGCTTTATTTCTACTAGCTCAAAATGAGCAATATACCAGATGTTCTTTACTAGGTAAATGGTTAAGCAAACCGAGGTATTTCCGTATGATGCTACTCAGCAATGAAAAGGAACCAAGTGTTGACACATGTAATAACCTGGAGGGACCTCCTGAGAATCATGCTGAGCGGGGGAAATAACCAACCCTCAAAGGTTATCCACCTGATGATCCCATTTATATAACATTTTTGATATGAAAAAAAATCAAAGAGAGAACAAATGCAGGATTTCCAGAGGTCAGTGACGAGGGAAGAGGTTGGCAGAAAGGAAGGCAGAAGGGAGGAAGGTGTGGTTATAGAAAGGCAACATCAGGGATGCCTGTCATGATGGAAATGTTCTGTATTTAGAGTATGGTGGTTACACGAACATACATATGTGATCAACTGTACAGAACTAAAAATACACACACACGAGTCCTAGTAAAAATGGGAGTACAGAGTAAGATCAATATATTCTACCAAAGTCAGTATCCTGGCTCTGATATTTTACTGTACTTCTACAAGGTATTATCACTGAGAGAAACTGGACGAAAAGATTTTACTCCTCATCCTAGGGTCAAGGCAAACTTTTTTAAGAATAAGCATTTCCGGGTCAATGAGGTCACCATCCTGAGCACCTGAGCCAAACACAACAGTTAACAAAGATTATGCAAGTTGCCCTATGTAGTCAATGATTAAAATATTTTTTTGTAAATTTTAAATGTTTTAATTTTTGTTCTTTTAAAAAATTTCCGGTCATCATCCTGTGGTAATACCACTGACTACATTCCCCATACTGTACCTTTTTTCCCTGTGACCAATGTATTCCAGAAGTGATTAACAATCTGAAAAACTGAAAGTGATATCTGACTGAATATAAACATTGATCTTATTTACAACCACGGTCATCCACAAACATTTGGGTGAAACAGATGTATTTCTAACTTACTTCTTTGTCACAAAGCATTTAGCGTCTGTATACATATGTAAATTTATGATTAATTTTAAGATGACAAGGAAAGTGTTCATAACTTGACTGATTCTTAAATAAGTTAACATTTTTCAAATAACAAATGTTATCTAATTCAAATCCATATGAGCTGGAAGATGAAGAAAACAATGCACAAAGACACACTTCACAAAGGGAACAGGGCCAAAGACTTAAAGCTTCTTCTGAATTTCCTTCTGATTAGCTCTACCAAGCAGTAAAAAGGTATAATAAGATGAGCAAGACATTGGGCTCTGTACTTAAGTATGAGTTGTGGGGGATTTTGGCAGAAGAAAGTCCTTATTTTCCACAACACTGGTTACTACTCACTCTTGTAAAGATTTCCTGAATTTCCTTCTGATTAGCTCTACCAAGCGGTTAAAAGGTATAATAAGATGAGCAAGACATTGGGCTCTGTACTTAACTATGTATCCTCCGAGTTCCCAAGTGACTCTATACTCCATAGTAAAATTTAAAAATCACTTAGAAAAAATTCTGCCTTGTTTAAGGTTTCCCTCAAGCCAAAGACTAAAACAAAATCATGGTATAGGAAACATATTTGGGATAGAATTCCAAGGAGACATGAAGGAAAGGGGGTAGGGGAGAGGTGAGATAAAGAGGGGGAAATCTTTACAAGAGTGAGTAATAACCAGTGTTGTGGAAAACAGGGACTTCTATCTGCCAAAATCCCCCACAACTCATAGGGCATTTTCCCTCTGAAAGGTGGAAGTGAGGACTATCTCTTTACTTGATCTCGTCCACATGTGGAAGGCTGGCCCACCTGCTCTGTAAGTCCTTTGGACTTAGAGGCTGGGCTTGAGAATGAAAGCTGGGACTTGACAACAGGACTTGGGGGAGATGGCAGAAACATGGCCCCGGAGGCGGATGCATACAGGTTCAGGTGAGTATGTGCTCTTTCCTGAAGCAGATACTTCAAAAACAAGTAATTGAAACTGCAGAAAACTCCATCAAAAGAAAAGGTTCTGCACAGTGAAACAAACAATCAACAAAATGAAAAGCTAACCTAGGAGAGAAAATATCTACAACCAGACAGCTGATAATGGTTAATATCCAAAATATGTAAGAAACTCACCACTCACCTACATACATACAATCTGATAAACTCAATAGTAAATAATTAATTAAAAATGGGCAAACGAACTAAAAAGAAACTTTTTCAAAGGACACATACAACTGTCCAACAGCACACAAAAAGATGCTCAACACTACTAACTAGCAAGGAAATGTAAATCAAATCCTGAGTGAGATATCAATTCACACCTGTTACAATGGCCACTGTTAGAGACAAAGAGAAAATGAGTGTTGGAGAAGATGTGGAGTTAAGGGAACATTTGTGCATGGTTGGTGGGAATGCAAACTGATGCAGCCACTGCGGAAAAAAGTATGGACTTTTCTCAAAAAATTAAAAAAAAAAAGAAACATCATATGATCTAACAATCCAATTTGTGGGTATATGTCTAAAATAACTGAAATCTTCTTCTCAGATATTCTCTTATTAGTTGCAAAATTATTCACAATAGCCAAGAAGTGGAAACTAACTAAATGTATACTGACAGACGATGAATAAAGAAAAGGCGGTATATGCATCCAATGGAATGTTATTTAGCTATAAGAAAGTAGGAATGCTTATCAAATGCTATGATAAGGATGAGCCTTGAGGACAATATGTTACATGAAAGAAGCCAATCACAGAAAACCAAACAGCATGATTCCACTTACAGGAAGGATCTAAACACGTACAAACAAAACGCACAATGGTGGTTGCCAGGGGACTGAGGAACGAGTAGAGGGTGACTAGTGTTCAGAGGGTAGGGCTCATATTGTTTTTTACATTGGACAAAAGTGAAGGAGAAAACAAACTGAGGGAATTTCTCTGACAAAAACTGAGGGGATTTTGGGCACTAGGTGTGCCTTTTAAGAGATATTTTAAAAAGTTCTTCAGGGACAACAAATGATAAATGTCAGAAATTCAAATGTATATAAAGGAAGCAAGACAGTGAGATAAAGGATTTATGAAGGCAAAAGAAAATGTTTTTTCCTTAATTGACCTAATAAATAACCATTTGTTTAAAAAAATAATACCAACAACAGATTNACGAACTGACACAGTGTTATTTGAAAGTAGACTTGGTTTAGTTGGTGTGTGTTTGTGTGTGTGTGTGTGTGTGTGTGTTTTAAAAAGATTTTATTTTAAGTAATCTGTACACGCAACATGGGGCTTGAACTCACAACCTGGAGATCAAGAGTCACATGCCCTACTGATGAGCCAGCCAGATACCCTGAGGACTTGGATTAGTTGTAAATGTATGTTGCATNNNNCTGCCAACAGAAAAAATTCAGCAATATAATAAATACTACTCAAACTATCTAAATTATTACTTTAAAAGTAAATGTCCTAGAGACACCAACGAAAATACATAGATGGTCAGAAGAGTTGTTTACAAGAAACCAACTTTATTTTTTAAAATTTATTCCAATATTTTTTTAAAAAATTATTTATTTATTTATTTTTACAAATAGTTTTTTTTTTTTTTCAGGTAAAAGGGGAATGATTCTTTTTTTTTTTGTTTATTTATTTATTTATTTATTTATTTATTTTTAATAGTTTATTGTCAAATTAGTTTCCACATAACACTCAGTGCTCATCCCCACAAGTGTCCTCCTCCATGCCCATCCCCCCCTCCCCCCACATCCATCAGTCCTCAGTTTTTGTCAGCATTCAAGAGTCTCTCATGGTTTGCCTCTCTCCCTTTCCCCCACCATTTCCTCCCAATAAAAATTATTTATTAATTTTGAGAGAGAGAGAGCGCGCGAGCGCACATGTGCTCATGCATGAGCAGGAGTAAAAGCAGAAAGAGATGGAGAAAGAGAATCACAAGCAGGCTCTACACTACACTGTCAGTGTAGAGCTGAACGCAGCACTCGATCTCACAAACCATGAGATCATGACCAGAGCTGAGATCAAGAGCCACCCAAGTGCCCCAAGAAACCCACTTTAAAAATAAAGAGAGATTAAAAACTACCAGTAAGGAAAAGATGTACCATGCTGACCAAGAAAGTTAGAGAGCCTACATTAATTTCAGACAAAGCAGACTTCAGAGCAAAGAAAATTATCTTGTATAAAGAGGGGCATTACATAAGGCTAAAGGGGTCAATTCTCCAAGAAGGCATTC
>NW_027530852.1:651600-654206 GCF_008692635.1 Crocuta crocuta | reverse complement strand
CATTCACCTAGCAACTCAATTTTAGACAAAATGCCACAAAGTTATTTTGCAGATACGGGCAATATGATTCTAATGTTTATTCAGAAAGGCCCAAGACTCAGGAGAGCTAACACAGCATGGAAGAACAACGAAGGGGGAAGACTGACACTATCTGACTTCAAGACTTACTAAAAGGCCAATATAATTATGACACTGTGGTACTGGGAAAAGAACACATAAATAGATCTGTGGGACAGAACAAAGAACCCAGAAATACCCCCACAGATACATTCCACTGATTCTGAACAAAGGCGCAAGTGCAATTCAATGAACAAATGGACAATTCATTGTTTTTTCAACAGATGGTACTGGAATGAGAGGACATCCATGTGAAAAACAAATAGAATTCATATAAAGACAACACTTTTCATAAAAATTAACTCAAACCGGCTTAAAGACTGAAATGCTAACTGCAAACTAAAAAAAAATTTCTGTAAGATAACATAGGGGGAAACAGGTGACCCTGGGTATGATTCAGGGACAAAACACCAAAAGCAAGACCCATCAAAGAAATAAAATTGGTAAGTGGGAATCTATTGAAGTTAAAAGTATCTTCTATGTGAAAGATACTGTTAAGACAATGCAAAGACAAATCAATAGGCTGGGAGAAAGTATTTGTAAAACTCATATGATGGAGAATTTATACACTAAATGTATCAAGAACTCTTAAAACTTGAGTATAAGACAACAGTAGTCCAATATAAAAATGGGCAAAAGACCCTGTCAGACAACTCACCAAAGATATACTGACGGCAAAGAAGTGTGTGAAAGGGTGTGCAACACCATTTGTCATTAGAAAACTGCAAATTAAAACAATAATGGGATGTCAGTGTATGTATTAAAATAGCTGAGATCTGAACAAGTGACCATAACACACGGGGGCGAGGATGCTGAACTGCAGGAATTCTCAGTCAGGGCTGCTGAGGATGGAAATGGCACGGTTACCTCGGAAAACACTGGGAGAGGTTCCTACAAAATGAAACCTCATATTATAGTGTGATTAGCACCCGGCTCCTGATTTGAAAGCTCATGTGTGCACAAAACCTTGCACATGAATGTTTACAGTGACCTTATTCCTAACTGCCAAATACAAGTAGCAACTGAGATGGCCTTCAGTAAGTGAATGAAATCAACTATGGTTCATCCATATGGCGGAATATTATTCAGTGATTCCAAAGAGAAATGGAGGCACCTGGGTGGTTCAGTGGGTTGAGCATCCAACTTCAGCTCATGTCATGATGTGGCGGTATGTGGGTTCGAGCCCCGAATTGGGGTCTTTGCTGGCAGCTCAGAACCTGGAGCCTGCTTCTGATTCTGGGTCTCCCTCTCTCTCTCTGTTCCTCCCTGACTCATGTGTGCTCTCTCTCTCTCTTTCTTTCTCAAAAATAAACATTAAAAAAAGAGAAATGAGCTATGAAGCCATGAAAACTAGAGGAACCATACAGGTACATGTGTATTGAAGCGAAAGATGCCAATCTGAAAAGGCTATATATTATATTACAACTATGTGACATTGTGGAAAAGGTGAAACCAGAGACTAAAAGACATGAGTGTTTGCTAGGGGTTCAGTGAGAGAGAGAAACACACAAAGAGGGAAAACACGAGGATTTTTAGGGTGGTGAAACGCCTTTGTACGATGCTGTAATAGATACATGATATTAGCCTTAGAACCCATATAACAGCACAAAATAAAAAGTGGATCTTAATGTAAATTATGTACTTTAGTTACTAATAATATATCAACAGTGGTTCATTAATTGTAACCAACATATCACACTAATGTAAGAGGTTGGTAATAAATGACAGTGCGAGGGAGGGGAGCCCTCTGTACTATGTGCTCAATTTGTTTGTGACTCTAAACTTGTTCTAAAAATACAGTGCATTAGGGCACCTGGGTGGCTCAGTGGTTAAGCACAGAACTCTGGATTTCAGCTCAGGTCATGAGCTCACACTTCATGAATTAGAGCCCCACACTGGACTCTGTGCTGACAGCTTGCTTGGGATTCTCTCTCACCCTCTCTCTCTCTTTATGCCCCTCCCCTGCTAGCACTCTTACTCTCTCAAAATAAATAAACATCAAAAATAATAAAAGTAGACTGCATTAATTAAAAAATTAAGAAGTCATTTAGCTGTACATTTGCAATTTCTATATTTACTCTACATAATCTGTGCTTCAAGATAACATTATGGGACTTAAAAATACAAAACAAATCATTTAAAATACATCAAAACACAATCAAAACTCTTGGACTGAAATTCCTTTAGTGTAACAACAAAAAAATAATTGACCTCAGTTTTTTAAAAGATTGGGAAATATAAAATTATTGTTGGAGAAAAAAGCAAAGCCTGAAAAGTCCAGAAACTTAACCAGAAGGGAGATTATGAGCATAGTTTAATCATTATTATTTATGGTTATACTAAAAATACATGCACCAGCATCATCATTTAACATCAGAAACATCCACTTCTGCAAAATTGCATACATTTATAGATGGCATAATTTCAGGATAACCTTTGGAAATGTTGTTTGTTATTTCCTGAAACTTTGTTTATACAACACTTGAATG
>NW_027530852.1:641126-651581 GCF_008692635.1 Crocuta crocuta | reverse complement strand
TCTGATGCTAAGGGCAGGACACCCAAGTAGCGGGTTTCATGAATGTTTGCCTGGAAGCTCAAAGTGTTACATAATCCACCGGGTTATACTATTCCTTGGATTTCCTTTTGAAGGAAGAGATTAAACAAAACTACTGCTTTAATTAAGAACAGATATAAAAGCAGACTTCAGTGAGAATATGCATGGTATGCACAGGCACAGCATTAAGAAAAGTTTTAGCAGAACATGCAATTAAAGGTGTTTTTAGGCATAGAAGTCAAACTAGGGAATATATCCAGACACCAGCAGTTCTAGGAAGCGCTTTTCCAGCTCCCCCTGGTACTGGACTTTATAAAACGCATGTAATCACGATGCTGAGGGAACGACCAGCTGGATCAGAGAACTTGTTTGCGCTCACTTTTCATCCAGCCAGCCCAAATGAACTATTTTGTTCTGACAAGGATTTCTTTCACAGGGGTCCTACAAACCTACAATATATAAATATCAGTGCCTTTAAATAGCTCTACCAGCTTACATACACAAAAAAGAGGATATTATTAGAGTATTCATGTAGATTCAAATGTCAACATTTTGAACTGCAATTAAGACTGTTCCAGCATTTCCTTTGTAAAGTTTTATTTTCAGGGATTCATAATTCAACATAATAATCATTCCCAATATATAACTTGGCTCACAAACTCACAGGATGCAAGGGTTTTATTTTGATCTTAAAATAAAGCAAATCTGAATTTAAAAGAACTGACACAGTGTACCTCTCTTACTTTGTCTGATATTATTTTTCAGTGCAGTAGCTATTACAATGGATTTCATTTTCTTTAGCATATGTGAGTAACTAAATGTCTTGCGATTGGCCTTTGAATTGCAATAGTTTGTGTACACGTTTTCTCAAACTCCAGGTTAAAAAATACAGCGTACAATTTTTATTTACTCCAAAACATCCATGCATCGAGTAGGCATGGTCAAGGAACTAGGGATGTTCCATCCGGAGGACAAATGTCTTCCACGGAATCTCAAGTTCAAGGGCGAGTGGACTTGGTCAGTTTGGACATGGCCGGGAGAGGTGAATTAAAGGCACATGAAAACTGGGGGCACCTGGCTGGCTCAGCCAGAAAAGCACGGGACTCTTGCTCTTGGGGTCATAAGTTTGAGCCCTATCTTGGGTGTAGAGATTACTTGAATAAAAATAAAAAATTTAAAAGCATGAGAAAACAATTGAAATGGCAGAAGGAAAATACTTTTTAAAGTAAATTTATCCAAAGAGCGTCGCCTCCATAAAATCTCTTCCTAGAGATGTTGGGGGAACTGTACTGCCAAAACAGTACTTGAGGTTCCTTCAAATTTTGAAATCCTGAAAATTAAAACCACACTTCAACATTTTGTGGAGCATGAAGAAAACGAGAATATCTGTACTTCAAAGATACTGTTCCAAAATAGGTAAGAGTGTACCATTACTTCCAAGCACCTTCTTTCCAACAGTTTCAAGCTGTCTATGGAGTATGAAACATCTGGACTAAAACTATGGAATCTATTTGCAGAATTAATAGCTACAATTGGGATTGCCAGTAGAAGATGCACAGGATAATGTATTTCTGAAATATGTTGATAAACTGCTCTTCAAGTTTCATACTAATTCCTAATTGTGTAGCGTAGAAGTGCTTAGCTGCTCTCTAACAACTAAGCTAAAAGTCCTAGCTGCCCTCTAACACTAAGAATTAGTACATCTGAAACCATCTAAAGTGGTTCTTATTATGTCCTTTTATTTATTTATTATTTTAAAAGTAGGCTGCATGCCCAGTGTGGGGCTTGAACTCACAACCCTGGGATCAAGAGTCAGATGCTCTACTGACTGCAGCAGGCAGCTACCCGTTAGCGATGTCTTTTTTAAATTGAGATGAAATTCACAAGATAAATGGGATCATTTTAACATGTACAATTCAGTGACATTTAGTACATTCACAAGGTTATACAACTACTGCTTCTATCTAGTTCCACAGCATTTTCATCACCCCCAAAAGTAAAATCCCATACCCATTAAGTACTTGCACTCCCATTCCTCCTTCCCCCCCAGGCCCTGGTGACCAACAATTTGCTTTCTGCTTCTATGCATTTATCTGTGACAGAGGTTTCCTATAAATGGAATCACACAAGAGGGGACATTCTGTGTCTGGCTTCCACCACTTGGCATCATGTTTTCCAGGTTCATTCATACTGTGTTACTCATTACTGCTTTTTTCCTTTCTATGGCTGAATAGTTTTTTTTTTTAATATTTTTATTTATTTCTAGGAGAGAGAGAGAGAGAGAGCATGAGCAGGGGAGGGTCAGAGAGAGAGAGGGAGATACAGACTCTGAAATAGGCTCCAGGCTCTGAGCTGGCAGTCAGCACAGAGCCTGACGCGGGGCTCGAACCCACGAACCGCGAGATCATGACCTAAGCGAAAGTCGGACGCTTAACCGACTAAGCCACCCAGGTGCCCCAGTCTTTCATTGTATAGATATACAACATTTTGCATGTCTTCTAACAGGTACATATTTTAAGAGTCACTTTAATGATGTCTCTTTTTGAACATTCCATCATCACTTCAGATAAATACATCTTTTGATGTTATAAAAAAAAAATAAGTATGACCTGTACTTTATGAGGGCCCTTACAGTAAAGAAGGTATAACCTTATAAAATCAGGCACATTTTTATCAATCTCATTAACTGGTGTCAACTCTGTTTCTATGTTATTGTTCCAATTATCCCCTTCTATTTGATACTAATATATTTGTGCCTGTAATGTCTAACCTTTGGTGGATGAATAATTTATCTGGCATCCAAGTAGACCTCATAACCTAGTTTTACATGGGGAGGCACAAGAAGTAAATGGCATGCCGAGCATTAAGAACAAAAGTGGAGAACAAAAGCTAAATGTTCTCAACGGCTTTTTCAGCTTTTTCTACTTTCAGTAGGGGACCAACACTCATGGTCACATGTGCAACTATCAGCACTGCCACCACTTTTTCAAATGTGATTCAGTCCTCCCATACCACCATTCCCATCCCAAGTCTGTCTCTCAGGCTTCAGATCTCCAAAGGGCAAACTACATCATACCCTCAATTTTTAATTTCTGGCTTTAAGTGAAATCTCATGGTCTTTCTAACATGACCTGGTCCACAAACATATCAAAATAAAACTCTTTTAGTTTCTGTATTTGTTTCCTTACCAACACAGGTTTCTCACTCCTGGGAAACCCTCAAAATTCAAACTATTCTCCCTTGGTCCAAAGGATTGTTTGCCATAGTCTTTCTACTTTCCTCACGCGTGACCATAGATCTTCTGCAGCATACACCATCAGGCGATACCCCTCTTCCTTGCCTTCATTCACTTCACCAGCAGTCATGGCCCCTCCCTGTTAGCTGCACAATGATTTAGCTCCTGGTTTTTCTGGGTTCCTCCACTGTTGGTGCTATTCTGGATGGTTTTGGTGTACAAGTGGGTGTGAGAGCCATGAAGCTGGCCACTCAGATTACCTATTTAGAAATAACATGCCACACGGTTGTGAAGGGGGCACTTGGCTGACAACCTACAGCAGCAGCACCTTGAGCATCGACTGTGACGTGAGACTTGAGGCTGTATTCCCACAGGGAAGCCTCCAGGCAATTACTAAGCATACTGACGGTACTAGGTCCTTGCCCTTTCTGACCAAGACAGGACTCCTGTAAGGGTCAATCTTTGCTCCAGACCTATTAGCTTAGCTAAAACATCATCACAACTGAAACAAAGTCTGAAGTTCCCTTTGAAGCTCCCTTATTTCTTTTCCTTCACATGTGTCAGATGAGCTTTTTTTTTTTTTTTTTTGAGAGAGAGAGTATGTGAGTGGGGGAGGGCCAGAGGTGGGGGGAGAGAAAGAATCCTAAGCAGGCTTAATGCTCAGCACAGAGCCCAAAGTGGGACTCAGTCTCACAACCCTGGGATCATGACCTGAGCTGAAATCAAGTGTGGGACGCTCAGCCAGCTGAGATGCCCAGGCTTCTCAACATGTGTCAGACATGCTTTAGGGTCCGAAGATTTCCCTGACCAATCTTGTGACCTCTTTCACAGGAACTGTCCTCCCCTATAACGCTCTGGGACTCCAACTGCACAATGGCGTTGGTTTAGCAGAGGAGGTGACCTGGCACAGTGGTTGTTTAATTCAAGCTCCAAGTCACCCTCTTCTTTACCGCGTAGCGATCTTTACCTAGATCTTACTTTAGTGATCTAATCTCTCATGCACACCCAAACGTTGGTATCAGCAAATAATTACCATATTCAAAACATCACTTCAAAGTATCACAGCCTCCAGTCTATTGCATTTATTTATTCTGTTACTCTTATTCAAACAGTTCCTTATTTATTAAAGCCCCCATTATATTCTTAGACAGGTCTACAGCCATTTTAATTAGCAACACACAGAAGTCAATATGCCTAATATTAATGTAACTAATAAAAACTTTGAAAATGCTTTATTTATGAAATCTCCCTTTGTCCAGTCACAGTGTGATTATGGTACAAAGCTAGTAGTAGGAAAGGGTGTTTTGGTCTCCAAACCCTCTATCTTAATTTAGCATTTAGCTCACTCCATTAACATGCTAACACTACTGTGGGTGTAAGTGTATATTTACTTTAAACCTTCATATTAAGGCCCTAAGGAAGAATCAGGTGCAGTAATAGTTTCATATGACAAATGCAGCTGTCATCTGCCACTGTCGTCTTGTGGGCAGATGTAAAATTGCAATTTCTCTCTGGCGTCATAGGCTCTGTGGAGGTCATTGTTGTCTCTCTGCGCATAGCTGTTCTGGAAGGGGATCCACTACATGACATGCTGCAGGAATTCCAAAGGGGTGGCAATCACTTCAAATCCATCTTATTAGCAGACATTAATTCTTTTCCCCAAATAACTTTGTCTTCTTTCTCTCCCCTTCAGCTTTTAGCCAATATAAGAGACTTTTGCCTGAAGAGTCTCTAGGCTGTACCAGATACCTGTTCATCATGTTTACAAAATGCAATGACATCTGTCCATTTACCAGAGAAATTCCCTTACGGTACCCTCTCAATACATGTGTGGGTAGAGGATGGCACCCCCTCCTCCTCGCCTTTGGTGAAGGAAGGAAGCATGGATGCCCAATATAGTGACAGCTCTATCCAAAGAAATCTGTTAAAAGATCCTTAAGACATTTCATGTTCCTCTAACCTTATATATCCTACTGGGGAAGATGGAGGGTGTTTTTGTTTGCTTTGTTTCTCTGTTTTTGTTTTTGTCTTTTTTTTTTGGTTTGGTGGTGGTTTTAAGTCACAAAACTTATTTTTGGATATCTGCAGATACATTTTAGATTTTAAAACAATTTCCCTTGACAACCTCTAAGAGACGTTTCTCACAACTTGCTTTGATAACTTTTATATTTCCAACATCTGTCAGTACTTCCCAACTATTGTCATGTTAAATATGATATACTTTAAACGCACAGAAGAGTTCAGAGAATAACATAGCATCTAGGTACCCATTAGCCCAAACTAGCAAACCATAACATTTGTTCCATAGCTATAATTTTCAATTAAAATAATTTTTTAGGGGCACCTGGGTGGCTCAGTCAGTTAAGCTTCCGACTTTGGCTCAGGTCATGATCTCATGGTTCGTGGGTTTGAGCCCCACGTCGGGCTCTGTGCTGTCAGCCAGCTCAGAGCCTGGAGCCTGTTTCAGATTCTGTATCTCCCTCTCTCTCTGACCCTCCTCTGCTCACGCGGTCTCTCTTGCTCTCTCTCAGAAATAAATAAAACATTAAAATACTTTAATGTTTATTTCATTTTGAGATAGAGACAGACAGAGCATGAACAAGGAAGGGGCAGAGAGAGGAGATACAGAACCCAAAGCAGGCTCCAGCCTCTGAGTGTCAGCAAAAAGCCTGACATGGGGCATGAACTCATGAACTGCAAGATCATGACCTGAGCTGAAGTGGGACACGTGACTGACAGCCACCCAGGAGCACCTTGTTTTCAGTTTTTATATGGAGTATTTTGTTGCCAGTCAGAGATGCTCTGCTGATTTAGAGGCGTCGCTCCTGACTTCCCACTTCATGTTGGAGTGAGGCACTTCTGTGCTGAACCTTGGTAAGCTTTCAAAACACAAACCTTAGCCTTAAACTGAGTTTATAGGTTCTATAAAGCTCTTTCTGTGTTCCCTATCACCATCCCCACAACCAGTTCAGGGCTATGGCCCTATCTTTTCATTTACTCTTTCTTTCTGGCACTTGGGGATTTTCCTTTCTTTCTTACAAGTTTAGCAATACAAATTGCTACTGTTATACATACTCTGGGATTTTTAAGAGTTTACAGCATGGGAGGAGTTTTATGTTAATTAAGACTGTCTTATGTCAGAACCAGAAATCCCTATTTGTTCCTGCACTTACTCTACTCTCACTTTCGAAATAATACTTACAATGCACTTTTTGAGGACAGCAGTCTTGTTCATATTGAGAAATACAGTGAAGATTTATGCCTATCATCCTCTTACTAGACTGGCTGGAGGCACCAAATGCATTTGACTACATCGTCTTATGTGAAAAATCCTCTAGCTTTGATCATGAGACTGGCATGGTCTTCCTAATCTGTGATTTCTTCTTTTACCTTCTCCATTTCAGGCTTGATGTTCATGTCTGAGCGCTCCAGGGTCAGTACTCTGCCCTTCTCTATTCCTCAACTTTATTACAAGCTTCAATGAGGTGGACTGAAAAATTGTTCCCAAACGTCCACTTTTCCTTTGCCACTAATAAGATTATTTATTGCTGGCCAATGACGGGTGACAGGGAGTGCTATCCTTCGGGCACAGTATTCTTTTCTATCCATATGACTTGCATTAACTAAAGAAATGTGAACAGGAGCAATGAATGCCAACGAAGAGTCAACACTTAAAAGTAACGGCATTCACACAAGGTTTCTTCCTCATTTCCTCATTGCTTTGAAGCTAGGATTGCCCAGTAGAAGCTGTTCCTTCTGCTTAATTCTTCTGTGGATGAAGAAGAAGTAGAGAACAGGGCTAATGAAGCCCAGTAGAGCCACAGCTGTCTCTCTTTCCAGAAACAGCACGTGTGGGAAATAAACTATTCAGTGGTGGGCAGCCACGGAGAGGTTCCGGTTGTCGTTGGTGACAGCAGCATAATACAATACAAACTGACTGCTATGAGAAGTACCTCATCACTTAAAACATATTTCTCCAGTCCTGAACTAAGGACTGAGCCCCATTCAAGTAACTTCTTACTGATGTGTCCAGTTAGTAAGAATGTGATCATTAGATACGGAAAGACAGGCTATGAACAAAGACTCCAAAAGAAAAGTACTAGTTGATAAATGGCCCGGACTTTTTATGATCACAGGGGAATTACTGTCCATTAACTGTCACAATTATTAATAAAGGAACTAATGTTCCCTATGTGTGGCCCCTTTGCAGATGTGGCCAACATCCTTTGAAATATGTCAAATATTTAAATCTCTCCACAGGTTTTCTTAAAAAAGTCTAATACATATACTAGTTGCAATANAGGTACGTGTTCATGTTTCTAAGGACCACTGACCCTTTTTCTTAGGATTGGAGAGATGTTTTTGAACTATTTTTATGTATGTTAACCATATATGGCAGATGTTATTAAAATTATTTAGAAAGATTAACACTTGAGTAAACTTCATAAGCTATATGTATAGTAGGTCAAAATAAGAGATCATAGGGGTTCCTGGGTGGCTCAGTCGGTTAAGCGTCCGACTTTGGCTCAGGTCATGATCTCACGGTTCGGGAGTTTGAGCTCCGTGTCAGGCTCTGTGCTGGCAGCTCAGAGCCTGGAGCCTGCTTTGGATTCTATGTCTCCCTCCCTCTTTCCCCTTCCCCTACTCAGGCTCTGTCTCTCTCAAAAATAAATAGATGTTAAAAAATTAAAATAAATAAAGAGATCATAGTTATGGACATAATGATTATCACTGGTAGACATGGGATTTGATTCCAAAACCAACACAAAAACAAAGTGAAACCATATTTGTATGAAGAGGCTGAGTAAATTACACTCTAATACCTTAACATTTATTTTTATTCACTCATAAAATAATTGAGTTTTTATTCTCAAGTAGTACACAGATACAATTAATGAAGTATTTCTGCTTGAACAAAAAACCTGAAAATTCAGTAATTCCCTTGGGATAGAATAAATGGGAACATGAAGTGCTAACCACTGAGAAAGAACACTGGCTTTTCGTAGAGTATATAGGTAAATTCACTACCAATAAACATGTAAAACAGTGAGAACTAGAACTTAGAGCTTTCGTTATTAAATTTAGGAGTATTATTTAGTATAATTTCACAAACCACAGTGTACTTTCAGATCTTTCTTTCATGTATGAGTGTGAATACAATTATCTTACTCCAAAAATGATTTCAGATTTTACACAGATGTATGTAAAATAAATCAATGAGAACTTACAGAAGGACAGTTGAAGGCAGAATAAAAAGGCCAAGAGTTTTGAATGTTATACTGAAGATCAACATACTATCAGCCAAACGAAATCAGAAAAAATGATTAGCGATATTATAAGGTATCATAAGTATTACAAAATACTCTAGTTACTTTTACCCAAATAGACATACTAAAACAAGTGAAAAGACTTTGAGGATTTTACTTTAGTATTGATGCAGGAGAGCAATTTGATAGGCTATTGTAATAATCCTTACCTCTGCCCTATGCTATCTGTATCTCCTCTCCTTCCAAGTACATGGGAACCTGACATTTCCTGGTCTCCTAACTTTGAATGGGACAATACAGCTAGTTGGAATCCATCAGTTTTTGGTCTACAACATGTGAATTACTTTTGGGCTATGGTATTCAACTCTTGGTATAAAATCCTCTAAGAGAGCTCTCTCCCATAGGCTCAGAGATGAACAATATTTGAGATGGTGGATACCTTATCTGTCTTATTCTCTTGGATCCTCCCTTCAATCTATACTGAACATGAAACCTAGAGAGAAATGCACCTTTATTTCAAGTGACTGAGATTTGGGACATTGTTCCTTAGGCAGTATAACTTGGTCTATGCTGACTGGTACAGTTCTCCTAAGAATATTCTAGGTAACGTGGTTACTTATCTTCAACAACCCCAAAAACCAGTATCTTTAAAAAGGTCAATGGTATGAATAAAAGCAAAAACAATACAATGATTACTCCCTGGAGGAACAAACTTTTGTGACCACTGCACTCAATTATATTATGATTTCATCCAAGAATTACTCTTAGAGAACTTCTATAAAATAGATATGTAATTCAAACGGCAAAAGAGTAACATGTAAAATTAATTTTAATAAGTTTTTATAATCCAGGATATATGAAATATGATCATTTCATCATATAATCAATATAAAATATAAAACTTTACATTTTCAGACTAAGTCTGTGAAATTCAATGGATTTCAAATGTGTCTAATTACATATATAACATATCTCAATTGAGATTGGCCACATTTCAAGTGCTCCATTACCACATGTGGCTAGTGACGACAGTATTGAAGAGTACAGCTTTATAGGCAATAGTGAAATAAATGATATGCAAAGCCCTCAGGTCCCCTTTTATAAATCTTACTTTATCATCTGTGCTTTTAATAGATTATGAGTAATAAAGGTATTTAAGGTTACATTCTTTTACAATAACACACTGTGGAAATATCCTTTATAGCTAAATTTTTGTAATTTTTTTTTTAAATTTATTTCTAGTAGAGAGAGAGAGAGAGAGAGAGAGACAGCGTGAGCAGGGAAGGGTCAGAGAGAGAGGGAGTCACAGACTGAAACGGGCTCCAGGCTCTGAGCTGGCAGTCAGCACAGAGCCCGACGAGGGGCTTGAACCCACGAACCGCGAGATCATGACCTAAGCGAAAGCCGGACGCTTAACTGACTAAGCCACCCAGGCGCCCCCCTTTATAGCTAAATTTAAATATATCTATATACTTTGCAAATGAGTAAAATGTACATGTAAAACCTTATCCAAAAATTGAATAGCCTACACCTAGGACATGCCTGTATATATAGCAATATGACCTATGCATTAAAGCTGGCCCAGCAATAACTACTGGCTGTCAGAATCAACACTTTCCTTGAGACATCAATCGAGTTTTTTTTTGTACACAGAGACAAGTGGGAATTTAGGGTATAAAATTTTTCACATGTAAAGCATAATCAAAATAATTTCAGGTCAAAAATATTTAATGTATTGTAACCAATTTCTATGGCTATAAAATATCAATTATCTCATTTGAGTATTTTAAGAGCTAATGAATCTCCCAACATAATCTCCTTACTTTTTAAACTTTTTATCATTTATTTAATTAGAGAGAACTTGCGAGTGGAGGAGGGTCAGACAGAGAGGGAGGGAGAGAATCCCTAACAGGCTCTGTGTTGACATAAAATGAC
>NW_027530852.1:634256-641004 GCF_008692635.1 Crocuta crocuta | reverse complement strand
AACACATGACATGGGGCTCCACCTCCAAACCATGACCTGAGCCAAGATTAAGGGTTAGATGCTTAACCACCTGAGCCACCCAGGTGCCCTGAAAATTCTACTCTTTTTTAAAAAGAATTATTTGTTTTGAGTGAGACAGAGACAGCACAAGTGGGGGAAGGGCAGAGAGAGAATCCCAAGGAGGCTCTGCACCAGCAGCACAGAGCCTGAGGAAGGGCTCGAACCCACGAAGCTGTGAGATCATGACCTGAACGAAAACCAAGAGTTGGACACTTAACCGACTGAGCTGCCCAGGCACCTCCTGCAAATTCTATTCTTAAATAAAATGATCTGACTTAACCAGAGAAGGTTGCTAAATATAAACAATATTTGAGAATTGTGTCAAAAATAATTTTTAGTTTAGAATAGGTGGGTATGCTATTCTTTCTAATGGTTATTCTATAACAAGTAGAACAAAAACCCATGCCATTATTCTATGGGAAAATATCCATTTTGCTATTCACTTCAATGGATAGGAAATACAACTACACATTTGGGATCGTTTTCAGTTAATAATATAAACGTGAAAAAGAAGATGGGGATGCAGAAAATATTACTGTTTTATTCCACTATGAAGTATTACTAAGTTTGATAAGAGTATTTCTCAGTCATTTTGACTTTGGAGAAACTGATGTAAGTGTAAGTAGCTGAGGGCCAATATTGATTTGGTACAGTAAATCTATTATACAAAGTAAAAGGCAAAGGAAAAAAAACAGTAAAATATCTCCATATTCAGTGTCTAACAGATTTCTTAGGGTAGTAAAGAATAAAACAAAGGTGAGTACTGAAGTAACTTTGCTTAAGCCAACTTGATGCTCATGTAGAAGATTAGCCAAAGAATCCAAAGTGGATTGTCATTTATAAAAACTGATTATACCTGAGTATTCTCTCATATAAATAATGGAAATTAAGAAATTTTAAAAAATGTTTGATTTTCATTCCAATTGACACAGATCCCAAAGGAAATCTTTACCAAGGATTTATTTGTCTTAGACTTTTCAATGAGTTGCTTTCTGGTTATTTATTGTTATATAACAAATAACCTCAAAATGTAGTGAGGTAGAACAGGTGATTTATTTTGCTCATGAATCTGTAGATCTGGAAAGGCAGAAATACTCCCTGAGTGGCTCTTCCCTGGGAATTCTCATCTCTCAATTGGGGCTCAGTCATCTGCAGTCTCTATTGGGCTGGACGTCCAAAATGGCCCAGTTTACAAGGCTGTCGCTAATGCAGATTTTTCTGCTGGCGCTTCAGCAGGGTAGTGGACTTAAAAGCCCTCCCCCTCTCATGGTAGTCTGAGAACAGACTTTCCTTTTATATAATGGCCAGCTTGTTGTTGTTGTTAAATACAAGTGACACACAATGTTGCATTAGTTTCATGTGTATGACACAGTGAGTCAACAAATGAGAAGTAATAAATAAATTCAATAAAGTTATGGCATACAAGATTAATATACAGAAATATGTTGCTTCTCTATGCATTAGTAACAAAGTAGCAGGGAAAAAAATTAAGAATCTCATTTAGAATTGCACCAAAAAGAATGAAACAGATAGCAATACACTTAACCAAGGATGTGAAAGACTGTGAAAACTCTTAAACATTGATTTAAAAAAACAAAAACTGAAAGCAAAGTAAACAAAACAGTATACTGTGCTCATGAATGGGAAGGATTAATATTGTTAAAATGTCCATACTACCCAAAGCAATCTACAGATTCAATGCAATCCCTAACCAAATACCCAGAGTATTTTGCACAAAGCTAGGACAAATAATTCAAAAATTTGTATGCAATCACAAAAGACACTGAATAGCCAAAGCAATCTGGATAAAGAAGAAGAAAGATGAAGGGATTACAATCCCTGATTTCAAATTAAACTACAAAGCTATGGTAATCCAAACAACAGGGTACTGGCACAAAAACAGACACATAAATGAATGAGACAGAATAGACAACCCAGAATTATATCCATGCCTACATATCAATTATTCTAAAGCAAAAGAGGGAAGAATATCCAATAGGGAATGGTCATTCTCTTCAATAAACTCAAAATGGATTAAAGATCTAAATGTGAGGCCTGAAAGCACAAAACTCCTAAAAGAAACCATACACAGTTATCTCTTTGACATCAGCCTTAGCAATATTTTTCTAAATAGGTTTCCTGAGGAAAGAGAAATGAAAGCAAAAATAAACAATAAGACTATATCAAACTGGAGGTGCCTAGGTGGCTCAGTCAGTTAAGCGTCTGACTTGGTTTCAGCTCATGTCATGATCTCATGGTTTGAGTTTAAGCCCCACTGTCATTGCAGAGCCTGCTTGGGATTCTCTCTCTCTCCCTCTCTTTCACTCTCTGCTCTTCCTCTGCTGTGTGCTCTCTCTCTCAAAATACATAAGCTTAAAAAAAAAAAAGGATTATATCAAAGTCTTTAGCACAGTGAAAGAAACCATCAACAAAACAAAAAGGTGAACTACCCAATGGGAGATGATTATTTGCAAATGTTATCTCCAAAATGGGGTTAATANAACAAAAGCAAAAGTAACCTAATTAAAAATGGGCAGAGAACGTGAATAAACAATTTTTTTCAACACATACCAATGGCTGACACACACATGAAGATCAATGTTACTAATCATCAGGGAAATGCACATCGAAGCCGAAACGAGATCTTACCTTGAACTTGTCAGAATGGATAAAATAAAAACGACAGGAAATAACAAGTGTTGACAAAGATATGGAGAAAAGGGAACCCTCGTACATTGTTAGTGGGAATGAAAAAGGGTACAGTCACTATGGAAAGCAGTATGTAGGTTCCTCAGAAAATTAAAAATAGAACTAGCACATGATCCAGTAATTTCACTACAGGGTGATTACCCAAAGAAAAGGAAATCACAAATTCAAACAGATAGACACATGCCCATGTTTGTTACAGAATGATTTACAGTATCGGGGCGCCTGGGTGGCTTAGTCGGTTAAGCGTCCGACTTTCACTTAGGTCATGATCTCGCGGTTCGTGGGTTCGAGCCCCGCGTCGGGCTCTGTGCTGACTGCCAGCTCAGAGCCTGGAGCCTGTTTCAGAGTCTGTCACTCCCTCTCTCTCTGACCCTCCCCTGCTCACGCTGTCTGTCTCTCTCTCTCGCCTAGAAATAAATAAAACATAAAAAAAAAAAAAATTTTTAAAAAAAAAGAATGATTTACAGTATCTAAGATAAAGAAGCAACCTAAGTGTCCATCACTAGATGAATGGATAGAGAAGATGTGTGTGCGCACATTTTACTAACCAGTTAAAAATAAAATAGCCTAACACTAAGTTTAAAAACTCAGGGAAAGACAAACACCATACAATTTCTCTTACACGTGAAATCAAAAAAACAAAATAATTGCCTGACTTCTTAATGATCTGTTAGTATAAGTCCCATAAAACATTAGGTTCCCTGACTTTATCAGTTAAAGCAGTTACAAGTCTGCCCACGTGAAAGGGAGGGAAAACTGAGCCACCTCTCCATGGGAGATATATTTAGAAATTGGCACAATTTAATATATAAAGAATTACTGAAATGATACAGTCGGAGAGAGATTAAATGGACAAATGTCAGAATCACTATACCTCCTTCTGCTAATACACTGAACCCAATGCTGGGAAGACACTGCAGATCAAATAAAACTCCAAATAAATCAGGTTTGTTTAATTGTAGTTCTAAGACTTTTTCACAGTTACTATTATGATTTATGTTTTTCTCTACTAGGTTTTGTATAGTAGGAGACTTTATGAAATGAGAATTTAAAGTCTTTTTCACAAATGACTGTAAACATTCCTTTTTCATGATTTCAAAAGTTTGAAGTAAAAATAACCCAAAATTCCATGGAGTAATTTTAAAGTAACTGAAGAAAAAAAATGCCCTGCTCTACTTCTTCAAATAGATGATCAATATTACAATTCATTTTGTATCAAAAAATTTTTCTAGATTTACTAATTTATAAACACACATGTACACATATGCATTTTACTTCTGAATATGAAATAAAGATGAAAACCAGATGATACTATACTTACTCTTAGCTGCCGTTTTCTCATAAATATGCTATGAACATCTTCCAGATAAGTTACAGATATATTCTCTTCCCTTAAATGGTTAAAGAGTGTTTTGTTGTATGAATTTATCTTATTTTACTTGATTAGTGTCATTTCGATGGATAATCAACTTAGTTTAATGTTTTTAACAAAAAAATAGTAAACAAAAACATAATTGTATGTACCTGAGTGTACCTGAGTTATTTCTATTTTTTTTAATATTTTTATTTATTTCTAGGAGAGAGAGAGAGACAGAGAGAGAGAGAGCAGGGGAGGATCAGAGAGAGAGAGGGAGATACAGACTCTGAAATAGGCTCCAGGCTCTGAGATGGCAGTCAGCACAGAGCCCGACGTGGGGCTCGAACCCACGAACCGCGAGATCATGACCTAAGCGAAAGTTGGACGCTTAACCGACTAAGCCACCCAGGCGCCCCCTGAGTTATTTCTAAAAGATCGACTTCTCGAAGTAAAATAACTGACTTTAAACTGTGTTCCTTTTATTTTTATAGATCTTGCTAACTCACCTTATTCCTTCCTAGCACATGCCTCAACTGATACTTTCACCAACAGGCTATGTATGTGCCTAATCAACACAACAGTCATTATTATGTATCTTAAAAATTTTTAACAAGTAGTGGGTGAGGTGTATTAGTTGTTGGGTGCCTGGGTGGCTCAGTTGGTTAAGCATCTGTCTCTTGATTTTGGCTCAAGTCATGATCTCATGGTTCCTGAGTTTGAGCCTCGAGTCAGGCTCTGCACTAGTAACACCGAGCCTGCTTGAGATGCTTTCTCTCCCTCTCTCTCTACCCCTCCCTGGCTTATGTGCATACTCTCTCAAATGAATAAACTTAAAAAATATTAAAGTTGCATTCATATTTTTAATTTGAATGAGGAACTTTATCCTCTTAAATGGAACTGAAACTAACTTAGTAATTATTCTGTTACATCCAAGTAAATATCCAATAAACATTTACTGAAACAGGATTCTAAAAGCCGTTTGGGGTGTCTCGGTGGCTGAGCTGGTTAAGTATCTCACTTTGGCCCAGGTCATGATCTCATGGTTTGTGAGTTTGAGCCATGCGTCGGGCTCTGTGCTGACATCTCAGAGCCTGGAATCTGCTTTGGATTCTGTGTCTTGCTATCTCTCCGCCCCTCCCCCACTCAATCTCTCTCTCTCCTCTCTCTCTCTCTCATTCTCTCTCTCTCTCCCCCCCCCACCCTTTCTGGGCTCTCAAAAATAAAAAAACTTAAAAAAAAAGCCATTTGAAGTCTGAATAGGGCATAGATTGATAGGACTTAGTTACTTAATTGGAGGTNCTGATTATAGTTTGAAATTTCCTATTTGCTCAAATACAGTGTTGGTCTAATAATAAACATACTCTCTTGACCACAGATTACGGAACACTGAAGCAATATTTTCATGAGCAGAAGTTCAGATGAATGCATACAGTAACACCTCCATCCTGAGGCTGTTTGTGGTGGGGGGAAGCGGATGCAGCCAAACACAAGCTGACCTGATTGTCAATGTAAAGAAAATAATGTTTTTACTGTAAAAAACAAACAAACAAGAAACGATCAACTTCCACTAAAAAGTGTGGACTAGGGGCGCCTGGGTGGCTTAGTCGGTTAAGCGTCCGACTTTCGCTTAGGTCAGGATCTCGAGGTTCGTGAGTTGGAGCCCCGCGTCGGGCTCTGTGCTGGCTGCCAGCTCGGAGCCTGGAGCCTATTTCAGTCTGTGACTCCCTCTCTCTCTGACCCTCCCCTGTTCACGCTGTCTCTCTGTCTCCTAGAAATAAATAAAACATTAAAAAAAAAAAAGTGTGGACAGAAACATCAGAGTAATTCAGTGACGCTAAGCCTTGTGGGATTTTGGTCTGTTTTGCTGACTGACTGCTGTGAGGCAGTAAGAAGAGAAATGGCAATTACTGCAATTTTCTGCATGTTCTGCGTGCTTGGAAACCATTTTGCCAGTGCTCTAGCTGCTAATGTGGGTCTTACCATCCCCCTTTAAAGGACTTATATTCCAATTTTTCTGCAGCCACAGACAGTGCTTTGTTCTCAAATTGTTATAATTTAGAATCAATAGTTTCTTCTACTTATGCAGGTAAGATGATCAAAGGGGAAAAGATCTATAGTAAAATATGATATTGAAGGAAAAGATATTCAGAGGGTTTTCTTGCCGTCAAAACTCATGCGCTAATGGCTGCTGAAAAACAACACTTTGAAAACAAACAATATGTGGCAACTAAGTGCTTTCTAAAATTATATTTGCTTTTCCTATTAATTCCAAGGAGGCTCTGTATCACACAGATACGTATCATTCACAACCCCAAGGAACATTAATAAAAAGGTGTGAAATTCTGAGTTTTTCATCAATCTACCATTGCAGCTCAGAACCGTTTTAAGGGAAATATATCACAGAACGTTAATGCATTTGTTTTCTTCAAAACTGGGATATTCCAGTCCTAGCTGAGCACCCCCTGGAAGAAACACGATGTGGAGCCTGTGAACGATCCGCTGAGTCTGGTCAGCCTGCAGCAGCAATGTCTACCGCAGGCCAGACACTCTGTTCGTTACTATGATTGCAGTACTGAGGAAAAACCACCACAGGTTCTACTTCATGGATTATATAAACAGTTA
>NW_027530852.1:633769-634133 GCF_008692635.1 Crocuta crocuta | reverse complement strand
AAAAAAAAAAAAAAAAAATTTAAAAAATCTATTATGTTAAAAATAGAGCAAAAATCCCAGCCATTTTGAGAGCTTGCAAAAACCAGTCTGCAACAAAAATGGAAGTCTCCTTAATATGTAATGGGTGCATTTACAACAAAGACATTTTGTGAAAATCCTGATGCTTTACATACAATTTTCTGTTTTGGAAAAAGCATTTTATGCTGGCAAATTGACTCCCTCTCTGGGGCCAAACTACACTGGCTTCTGTAGTTATGCTATTTAATAAAATAAAAATTGTTATCAGCACCCTAACCTTTGTCACTGAGGGAGGAACTCAAGACTGGTTTCTACTCCTCCCATCCTGATACACAACATTGTCCAG
>NW_027530852.1:626150-633679 GCF_008692635.1 Crocuta crocuta | reverse complement strand
CAACATTGTCCAGGACATCCATTCTTCTCTAGATACTCAAAGAGTCCTCAGCAGGCTCAGTACTATTTTAAAAAGCCATGTCTGAAAAACCTGAAAGTGAAGACATGGAATTTGCTACAGCGTGAAAATATAGAGACCATGTCTGCTTTCCCACTTAACGGAGGGTCTGTTTGGCAAACTCAAGGTTAGGACTTTAATTCCATCAATTGATGTGGTGGAGACCTTGTCATATATTCTGCAGAGACACTTCCCAGCAATGGAGAAGAAAACACATGCCTTGCAGTGCACATGTGGAGAGGCAAGATTGGAGATTTCACAGACACACCATGGAACTATTGATATTTGAAACTAATGCTGCTAATACTTTGAGAGAATCTCAACTCTCTCCAAGTGGCTGGGTTGAGATTCTGCTGGAGTGAATTACTACATATTTTCAACATAAAAAATAAATAGGAGATAACTTTTAGTAAAAATGCATTGCATTTACTTCATCTTCACACGGCATATGGAAAACTGGAGGCATGGTAATAAACATTTTAAAATGCTTCCAAACTCATTAACAGACTTCCAGCTTAGCTTGTGAGTATGTTGAAACTTTACATTACTGGTAACAATAGTAAAACGATTACTTCTTTTGACTGGGACTACCTACCCCCAAATGAATAGTAAGTGTGAGTATATGGTGGATTATTAGCAGTCATTAGAAAGGCCTGACAATGGAAATCCACATTTATTTCGTGACATATTAAGATGTGGAAGCAGGAAGAGAAATGTTGCTGGGGCTACGTAAGATCTTCATGTGAATGCATACGGACAAGGACTGGGCAGGAAGACTGAAAGGTATACGAGGAGATGATCTGGGGAAGTATTTCCTTCACTGTTTCATCAGCAGTGTAACCTACAATCAGAAGAAAACTCCTACGAGTAAAAAAGAAAAAAAAAAAGAATGTTATGAATTCAGCTACTTCCTTCCTGTGGTGGTGAAATTAAAAATTAAATTAATAGAAGTTGTCAATTCCTTTCCTGGAACATGACAAGAGTGGAAAATTAGCATGAGCATCCTGAGTGTTCTCTTACTTAATAAAATAGATTTAGTACCCTCAAGAAGGGTAAACGGGGTGTATTTTTAAAGGCCAAATGAGGTACATGATTATGTCCATTTCTATCTTCATAATCTTTGTGACCCTAAACTTTTCCCCACTCAGCTAATATCCATAAAATGCAGAGGATATTAATGTCTGACCTACCAAATAGGCACATGTGTGGTGACAATCCCATGACAAAACAATGCACTTGTCACCTGCACAATTTCATAAGGATATGTGTGGTTCTATGATCTGAATAAAATCACTTAGTTGGGGAGCCCCTGTCAGATTTCTTAGGCCATTCTGCCCCTGATCTACATGTTCACATGCTTGATGTGTTTTGGCTTCTTGTCAGGAAAAAGCTGTGTTTTAGACTGTGTGCAATTCGGGACCCTAACTGTAAATCAACTCTTTTCCCTTTCACATGTCTACACACGACTAACACAGGGACTGAAAATATCTCCCCTAGCCTAGTGTTTCCCCACCAAGGAGTTTGAAACTTCAGCTACTCATCTGGGCACGTTCAGTTAGTTCTTTCCTGTCTCAGCCTTTCATGTACAATTCTTCCACTCATGCCTGTAATATCCACTTAACATCTGACCCTTTTCTGCCCCCATCAGGGACAGGGAGCCCTTATACTGGCCCCACCACTGGATGCATGAGATCAACATATATTCTCCTTCTCTTTCAGCTTTAGTAAGGTTTAAATGGCAAAATTATAAGATATATAAAATGTACATCATGATAATTAAATATACACAAGCTGTGAGAAAGGATTCCTTCCATCCTGTTAATTGATAGAATCATTACATTTCATATATATCTTAAAAATTTGGGGGTGAGAACACATGAGTTCTAATCTCTTAGCAAATTTCAACTATACAATACAGTCTTATCAACTACAGATATTTTCATTAACACTTGCTGTGACGTTTCTTTTAAAAATATGCTCAGGGAAACAGCTATGTTCTTGTTTTGGTCCCTTTATGTTTTATTTTTTTCCAGTCTGGAATGGCTTTGTACTGTGTTGATTTAGGTTAACTGAAACTATGGTCTATGGGTTCCCTTTTTTAGATTTCCAGGTTAGTGTGGAACTCAATAAAATGTGCCCGTTATTTAGAAGACAGAGTGAAGGCAGAGACACTGGTATGTTCTAAGGGATGATGAAAGCCAGGGCCTCTTCCCAGTGATACAGGTTGTCACTGATGTACTGGTGTAACATGGGGGGTTGGGGGGGGGGCAGACAGGCATGCAACTTTTTAAACTGCCATCTCCTACTTCACTAGACCCTACACCAGGTTTTGGGACACCTCCATGGTGAAGGGGCCTGGCTGATCCTGCAGTCACCTGTATCACCCAAGATGGAGCTGATAAACCACAAGCCTACATTCTACATTGTCTTCAGTTTCTCCAGTTTGTCCACACAGGTTTTGCTGTGTCTGGTCTGTCCTTGTAAATTCCAGTTTGCCTTGTTTTCTCCCACTTGCTAAGTTCAGGCACAACACCATATACAGAAGCAGGAGCCGTATATCATTCAACCAACTTCCATACTAACACGCAATACTAAAATGGATCCCATATTCCATATCACTCCTAGTGGGTCTGCGTGTCTGATCGCACCTTGACTCATACACTACCGGTGGTCACCTGCCTCTAAGACTGTCCTCAGTGGCCTCCCACCTCCTGCTATTCACACCCATGTACAGGCCCTCTCCATGTAGTTTCAGAGTTGGCCTGTGTAACAAATAGAAGTGATAGTGTGTACCTTTGGAAGTTAGAAGTCATAACGGGCACTGTGATTTCTAGCTTGCTCTCCTTTCTGGGATTACTTAGTCTAGAAGAGAGGCAGGTGACACATCATTAGGAATCCTAAGGAAAGGCTTGCACTTTGAGAAAATGAGGCCTCCGGATAACAGCCATATGAGTAATGTTCGAAGGAGGTACTCTAGTCCCAGTCCAGGTGGAGGTGACTGCACAATCAGCTAAGAGCTTGATGTCAAACTTCGGGCCAGACTTTAGGCTTTGGGCCAGAACCCCGCAGCTAACACACTCCCAAATTCTTGAGCTGCACAAACTGTGCATTCATAAACATTTGTTGTTTTGAAGTATTAAGTTTGGAGGATTTGTTAAGTAGCTATAGATAATAAATTATCCAAATATAGCTATCAAGACCAAAGTCTAACTGGAAAATCCAATGTTTCTCAAATCATAGAAATCTTGTCATAGTTTTTAAACATATTACTCGTTTACTGAAAGAGCTCTCAGAATCATGAGATGAAATAAAAACAGACTTGTGCCCTAGGTGATTATTAAGAATATTCTTAAGGCACTCTATTCACATATAATAGCAGAAGAGCTGTTTTCTTAGTAAATAAGTAAAAGTTTTTGAAAACCAATTTCAAATGATAAATTTCATTTAAAAAACAATCATTTAAACTGCGTAGTTTNNNNTCAGTAGTAGTAGGAAAAACAGAACTAAAATAAAAACATTTAAAAAAAAAAAAAAAAGCACCACTACCACCACCCCAAAACCTTAGGCTCAAAGTACATAAGAAAAATGTGCAAGACTTCAGACCTCTCATTTGGGTTTCATTATATTCCATTGAAGTTACTTAAAACTGAATATAACACCATAGTTACTTAGAGCTCTGGTGCCCCCTGCCTTAATATTTCCCTTCAGGCTGCTTTATGCTATATTAGAACTCAACACCCAGTGCAATTTCTGCTAATACTTCAATTGTGTGGCTTTTTATTTAAAGCCACAGAATGTAACTCTAATAAAAAAGCAGGAAGGAGAAAAAAAGTCAAATTAACTTCTGACATCAGTAAATAAATTTAACTAAAATGAAAATATGTCACATGGGATTCACTATCATTCTGTTAAGTGACTCTCCTGGTCAATTTTTTGGAAGTTTTCAAAAACGGTTTCAGGGAGGATGACCTGAGATCTTTCAAAGAAAATAAAGCCACTCCACAATGTTGCAGTAGGAAGGCTGATTTCTCTTGGTTAACTACCCTGTGTGCAAGCCCACTCTGGGCTTCCTACATTCCTTCTCTACCACCTGCCTTTGGCAAGTGTGTCTGAGGAGGTAGGATATTTAAAGACCATGTCAAAACCAAGAAAGAGCAAATCCCTCCAAAATAAAGTGGAATCACAGTAATTTAATCTGTATTTGTATTTAAACATATCTTTATTATTTCACATAAAAAAACAAATATCTTTTAAGTGAGGAGATGTAAACAGGAAAATTTAACAATCTCTCTCTCTCTCTCTCTTCCTCTTTCCAGAGGAAGAAACATTTGCAGTCTGGTAAATATCCTTCACTTACTTCTCCCTGCTTATACAAACAGATGAATGAACACACACACACACACACACACACACACACACAAGCAGGCCCCGACACATATAGGTGTCAACTAGGTGTGTGCGTGCATGTATTATGGTAGATAACTTTATCTCCACATGTATCAGTGTGGAGTTTCTGTCTTTTTGGCCAGAAGATAGGGATGATCTCGTTTTCATTAACAGCCACTGGCATTTTTGAAAAGGTAGGACGCTACCTGCTACCTCTTGCACCTGGCAGAGAATTTGCTAAAATGAGGCCAGCAATTCCTGATCACTACATGCGATGTCAATATATCAGCTGCTGCTTCTGTTCTTGGCTCCCATACAGTGGTTTTATAGCAAAACTTGAGAAAATTGTCTTGATGTTGGTACTGTGTAACGCATAGGAATGTAGCAATGATAGTTTCTGGCAGATGCCAATGGCCAGTGGAACAGGAACCCTCCGAACTCTCTGAAACCTCACTAGGAAGCGCACCACGTCCTCTCCTAATTGTACCAGTTTCTTCTGTCTGTGCTAGTTAGGAGTTTTATTCCACTCACAGATGTCACCTTCAGCAAATTTTAGGTCTCACTTAATAAAATCCAAAACTGCCCCAAAACTTAGTGTCTCCAACAACACTTAGCATCTCACAACTTCTTGGAACAGGAATCCCAGCACAGGTTGGCTCGGTCACTTGGCTCAGGGGCTGTCACAGGCTGCAAGGAGTCACCTAGGGCTGTAATCATCTCAAGGCTCCAACAGAGAAAGATCTGTTTCCAAGCTCACTTGCTCTGTTGTTGTCAGCAATCAGTTCATCTCCAGCTGCTGACCAGTGACCTCTGTCAGTTCTCGAACATGTTGGCCTCTCTATAAGGCACCTCCCAACACAGAACCTCCTGTCACAGCTGGTGACATCAGAGCAAGAAAGGGCAGGAGAGCATGCAAGGGAGAGAGAAGCTGGAGTTTTTTATAACCTAATCTTGGAAACGACATCTCAACACCTGTGCTGTATTCCATTGTTTTACTTTATTATTAGAAGTCAAGAGGTACAGGGTACACAAGACTAAAGGATTACACAGAGAGTGGATAGCAGGAGAAAGATGCCACTTTAGAGGTTGCCCACTACACCATTTTCTCCGTATCTCACAGATGCCTTACTTTCCAGGGAAATGTCTGGAGGCCATTTGTGTTAATAGTTAAACAGAAGAAGCCTTTAATTAAAAAAAAAAATATTTTCCCTTTTCTTCTTTATGCATCTAATCTGATCTAAATCTAGACTCTTACATGTAATTAGAAGCTGTAAATTATTGGAAGTATGTGACATTGAAATCACTCAACTTGTTAATTTGTTTTTTTCAGATGTTTTGTCCTTTTACTTTTCAAATTAAAAGTCAATGAGTTGATCAAATGTCTTTTTGTTATCTTTTTAGTGTTTTCATCAGCTGTAGTTGCAACCTTTTTCATTCCTGATAGAGTGCATGCTCACACTCCCATCACTCTCTAGGTCAATCTCACTATTAGTTTGTCAGTTCCCCAACTTGTTGCTAAGAACCAACTTCTAGCTTTGATGATCCTCTATTTTATGTGTGCATGTAATTATCTTTCTTGTTTTTCTTTGTACTTCTTTGGGACATGTTTTATTCTTATTTCTTTAACTTGTTAAAATATATGTTTAGGTCATTAATTTTCAGCTTTAAAAATTATTCACTTCAATGGTATCAGAACCCTTGCAACTGTATCCAGAGTCAATAAATACAATGTTACTGAGTATATCAGCATTTCCTTCCTACCTTCCCCCAACTGGTAGACGTTTGTTGGTCTCCAAAGGTAAATTTTGCCAGAGCAGGTCAGACCAACATTTACTCTAGGGCTAATTTTCCCACGTTGAGGCAAAATCTTCCTGAGTAATCTCCCTTTGTCCTAGGAGTGAGGTTGGTAGAACAGGCACTATTCCTAAACTTGTTAGAGATCTGAGCACTGTTCCTTGTCATTCTCTCTGATGGTCTGTCCCATGGCCTAGGGTCGTTTCCTCACACACAAATACTGATCAATACTCTTGAGGAACATCTGAAGGGGACGCCCTCAAGATTCTTTGTGCAGCTATTTCACCTCTATTAGCCTATTCTGCAAACCCCAGCCACCTTCCTCTCTCTGGACTCTTAGTTCCACCTCCAAAATTCAAGAAGTCTAGCAAGTTCGACCTGGGTTCCCCACCCTGTACCATGGTTTGGACACAGTCTCAAAGCAATAACCAGGGAAAATCACAGAGCTTTCCTTGCTTGTTTGCCGTTTCTAAGGAATCCATTTAATTTCCTGCTCGGTATCCAATGTCTTCAAAACCATTTTTTTTAAAGTTACTTTTGAATTGTTTCTGGTCAAAGAATAAATTCTGTTCCTGACTTCATGTTAGAAGCAGAAGCGCTGGAGGACCTAATAAACATTTTAAAGAATGTTAAATCAGTCTCCCTGCCTCAATATTGTGTTCTGTCCAGTAACTCTATACCAGCGCGATACTCCAAGAAAGAGAATAGCCATTCCATCAGCTGAGGTGTAGCTCTACTATCTTATACCTCAAGGCAAGTTAAGCTTTTGAGATGATTCTACCTTTCAAGAATTGATTAATGGTATGGACCTTCCTCTTAGAAAAAAAAGTGCACTGAAATCTAAGCTTATTTAAATATCAAAGAACTCAAAGATCAATCGAAGTTTAACCACAAATCCTTATCACAGATCTTATGTGCCATTTAGCAGCTGTGGAGGACAGTGCCATTTCTCTGATGTCTAACCCATTCTCTGGTCATTTTTATGCAAAAATGCTACTTTTCCAAATGCCATTAAGGTATGCCTCTTTCTTTCCATGAAAAAAGAGACCAAGACAACAAATATTTGAAGAAAGCTTCCAACATTAAAAAGACCAGAGTAAGCTCCAACTAGATAAAAATGATGTAGGAAAACAAGATAATGCAGGCAAAGGAAGACAGTTCCAAAAATATTGTTAATATCTTCCAAGAAATAAGAGAAAATGTTGATGCAATAATATTCATTGGAGATGCTGCCAGAAAGTTCATACTTGATTTGTAAAAGTTCTTTTAAAAAAAAAAAAAAGTGCGGAAGG
>NW_027530852.1:622682-626103 GCF_008692635.1 Crocuta crocuta | reverse complement strand
GAAGGAAGGAAACCACTCAGAGAGACAAATACCAGGTTAGCCAGAAATAAGAGGCAGAAATACCACTATTAATGGACCCAAAGAGCCCAGAAGAGAAAATAATAAAGATCACACTAAGTGGTACTATCACAAGATGGTATTCCACGAAGTATAAATTTAAAAAGGCAAAAGCTTTCAGCAAGAAAAGGAAAACTAAGCAAAGAGCAATAGCACACAGAACAGCTTAATTACAAAAGGCTGGAGATTATCCTGCACAGAAACCCCCAGTACTAATGTCTGTCTGGAAACCAAGGAATAACTTGGGAATAGCTTCAGAAGTCTGAAAAAAAAATGATATTCAAGCTAGAATGTTATAATGACATTAAAACAGCAAACAAATGTGAAGGTAAAATAAAACATTTTCACATTTACAGAAGAAATTCACCCTTAAAACAATTTCCACCCAGGCAAACTCTCCGGAACCTAATGGGGGATGTAATCTACAAAAGTAACACACCAAGAGACAAGAAAATCTGAGTTCTGGGAGCCAGGAAGCCAATCATCTAAGTCAGATGAGAAGCAAGGAGAAGTTCTAGAATAAAGGTAAAGGGAAATCTCAGAACAACTGCTGTACAGTAGTACGCTTGTCATGGCTGAATTGAATAGAGGTCACCCAAGAAGAAAACTCCATAAAGAAAAATGTTGCATTAAAGTGTATGAACATTATTGCTAAAATATACATTACAGAGGGTATGGAGCATTTGGAAAGATATAACTGCAGGTACATTTTTGAAAAACAAAAAAATGAAAACAACATTTCTTAAGAAAATCAAAAGTTTTACAAACAATGATCTGTTATCATTATATATATTATTTATCTTGTAATGGAAAATTTTTGTGATGTCAAAATAACATGAATATTAAGTTACCCCTGGATTGCTATATAAGGAGACTGGAAAAATGGAGAGAAAACTGGAGGGAGCTGAGATAATGTGAAATACTAAATTCTCAGTGGCCATAATAGGAGAGCAATACACAAGCTAGAAAATGGATAAATCAGGATAGATAACAAAATGTGTATTATTTAGAAACATGAAAGTCAAGAGATTTAAAGAATGTTAAAAACTGTAAATGACTGTCTCTAGACGCACAAGGTTTTGAGGACACGGAAAAGGGGGAACAAGGACTTACACTGGTGGATTTTGTAAACCGTTAAGATTATTTGCTTTTCTTTAACTTTTTTAACGTGTATTTATTTTTGAGAGACAGAGAGAGAGAGTGTGTGTGAGCAGGGGAGGTGGGGGGAGAGAGAGAGAGAGAGACAGAATCCTAAACAGGCTCCATGCTGTCAGCACTGAGTCCGATGCGGGGCTAGAACTCACTGACCGTGGGATCTTGACCTGAGCGGAAGTCGGATGCTAAACCAAATGAGCCACCCAGGTGCCCCTGATTATGAGGTTGATATTCCAATCCCCTGGCCCCTGGGTTCAGAGGAGTTCTGGTAGATGATTCCTACACGTGCTGACAGCTCCCTCCTTCGAGGGGTTGAGTGGCTCATCATCCCTCAGGGTTTTCTGGGCAGTAGGGAGAACACTTACTGCAAACAAGAACCATGAGGCAATTGTGGAATCCCTGATACATCTGGTCCCAAATCTCAAACAATTGGTATAGTTGTAGGTGGTAAAATGTTCCTGCTTATTCATCTAGATAAATGATTCTGAGGCTCATTTACCATGTTATCTCAGATGGTCTTCAGCACACTGAGCCCCAGTTGCACAGAGCACATACATACACATTAATACACCCTGTTGGCTTTTCTCAGTTTCCTCACTTTCTTACTTATGCTTCTTGGGGTCACCTCTCAAATACATTACATGTACCCAAGTCCTTTCCTTGATATCTAATTTTTCAGGAATCCAAACAGAAATAGATGACTAATAGAGGCTCATCATTAATGCTGATTTATATGCTTCCCTTTTATCCTCTTCTTGTTATTGTTTATTCTAATCTTTCTTAAAATTTATTTTTAATGTTTTTTTATTTTTGAGAGAGAGACAGAACATGAGTGGAGGAGGGGCAGAGAGAGAGGGGAAAACAAAATCTGAAACAGGCTCCAGGCTCTGAGCTGTCAGCACAGAGGCTGATGCAGGGCTCAAACCCACGAACCCGGAGATCATGACCTGGGCCACAGTAGGAAGCTTAACTGAATGAGCCACCCAGGCACCCCAAATTTATTACAATCATGTTGTTGCATGGTAGCAATTAAAGAATGCTACAAAGTATTTAAGCCAACAGAACACTAAATATCATGAAGAAAATTTATGATATGCAATCATGAATTCCAAAGCAGAATTCAGAGTATAACATATATGGTGAATACGCTGTCCTGCACTCTACCTAAACTTCAACAGATCTCTCAAAAGCTGAGGGATGTGTCATGTTATATAGAGACTATAGCAATCTTAAGTATTCACAAAATCAGTATGTATCATCTATGATTCTATTAACTGATACATTTGCTGCAGCTTTCAAGTATGTCCACAAATCATTTCAAGTGGTGAGCTCTGTGTCTTTTCGCATTGACTCTAGACTGACTTTAGGGACGGGCTTAAAACTATTCAGAGGGACTGATGCCAGGTGAATTCTGAGGTTCTGTCACCCAGTGCTCTTGGAATGCTTCTTCTTGGCATGCCCTCTTGTAAGATGCTTTACCATGGAAACCAGCCACCATGGTACTCAAACCAAAAATACCAGGAAAGGCTGCTGAATCCTTTCCTGGTATTTCAGCCAACATTCTCAGCTGAATTTCCAGACTTTTAATTATACCAGACCACATGCCACACATGTATGTGAAAGAACTGCCAGATTTGCAGAGCTCTCAGCCATTAAGTCATCTCTAGTCTCTGAGTCTTGCCAGCTGAGGACCCAGACACCATGGATCACAGTCAAGCCATCTGTGCTCTGCCACACCTAAATATCTGGTCCATAGAGTCTGTACATGTAACAACAACGCTTTGCTTTGCTTTACTCTACAAAGATCTAGAATGATTTGTTACACAGCAACAGTAACTGGGGCACATTAACTTACTTTTAATTAATTACTCAAAATGCATATTGTGGTATACATCATTTAGCTAAGCAGATTTTTAAAGAGAAAGTTCTATTATCATTCCTGTTTCTGGCCATAGTGCTGAAGAATTCTTGATTAATCTACATCCACTGTCCTTTTAGGGTCAAGAAAAGTAGGTCATCTCCTTCAAAAAGGGGAAACAGAAAAACCCAGAATTAGGAAGAAAAGGGCACACCATTCACTGCTGTTAAAAATAGCCAAGAAAGAGTATATCATTAGTAATAAGAAAACCCGCACCATATAGAACGGAAGAAATAAATGCAGATCTCCCATTTGTTTAGAATATTGGGTATTTAACGGAGCAACTTGCTG
>NW_027530852.1:620109-622601 GCF_008692635.1 Crocuta crocuta | reverse complement strand
TGCTTCGCCTAGATACAAGATCTTTTAAAATTATATATGTGCCAAATTGTGCTAAAATAATTGGCTAGCTGAGGACATCTGCTGCAATAAATTCAAATAGTGAAGATTCGATTTAAATTAATACAAGATGCCAGATCAAAAAGAGCCTTTATATTTCTCCTGCTTTGCAGGGAGAAAAGCCTGAAAATAGTTCACTTTAACTATTAAAAACATTGCTTGAAAAAAAGAAAAAACGCAGTCTTCTCATCACAAAGTAATATCATGAAATGCCATTTTAGGAAGTAGGGCCACAATTCATATTAAAAGCACATCTAAGGGCTTTGCAGTCAATTCCTAGATTGGGTCACACCATGCAAGGACTACGTTTCAGGATTTGAGGTTGCTTCACTCAGTTACGTAGAAATAAACTCTTTGGATTGCTGCTTCTTTGCTGGTTTTAGAGCTCAAGAAATACAGCAGACAGATGCCAATTCCTCACTGTCTACACCAGGATAAATACACCTATGCAAACCAGTCACTAGTGCCTACTACTGCATAAAGGATGGTCCATTTTATAGAATGATCTTGATTAAATTTAGCAAAGACTTTACTTGAAGTCATTGTCTATCATGATTTATAAGAACCAGAGGCTTTCAAGAGCTAGCCCACAATGAACTGGTTTTAGATAAAGCCTAATTTAACTGAGAGACATTTACAACCTCATTATCTAATCCTGCTACATAATCTTCTTGAGATATCATCAAGTTTGTAAGATGCCAATATCTATGGCCTTTCAGGGCATATTTATAACCTGAGTTTCCACAATGAAACTCTTCTAGGAGTACTTCCCCCCTTTTCCCTACTAAAGGGTTTAATTGCTTGAGTGCTTAAGAAACAAAGTGTGTATAACCAGATATTAATGGGAAATTCCAGCTCTGGCATTTATTGTATTGTTACCTCGATCAAGGTAGCGGACTCATCTGAGCTTCAGACATTTCTTCTATTGAGGTGAAAAAAGAGAATTTACGATTGCTTGAAAAATCAAAAGAAAATGGTTTCAGAAAAGCCACTGTTGTTTGATACATGTTACAGTCTAGCCTCTACCCACATTTAACCCAGTGCTACAAAATTATAAGTACATCTGCAAAACTCTAGATATGAACTAATGAGGGCTAGAGTCAGAAAACAGTAATGTGAGCAGATTTAGGTAGGATTTTGTAGCTAACTGGACAATAAGAAGAGTGAGAGAACAGAATTAAACAGGACTAGTTGTCCAGCTGTGGAATGTGGAAATGAAATATATTTCTGTGCTGTATTTAAAAAAATTTTTTCACTTATTTTTGAGAAGAGCAAGAGAGAGAGAGTGCAAGTGGGGGAAGGGCAGAGAGATACAGAGGGGAACAGAGGATCCAAAGAGGGCTCTACACTGATAGCAGTGAGCCCAATGTGGTGTTCAAACTCACGGACTGTGACAACATGACCTGAGCCACCCAGGTGCCCCTGGGTGCTGTATTTTAATATCTCATAAAAACTAACACCAGGCGAGTCTTCATGATGAGCTGAATGTTACTTTAAGGACTCTGTATATTTTACCTTATTTTGTACCCAAGAAAATTGCCTGAGATAGATGAAACAACCTCCCTCATTTAACAGAGGTTGTACGGTCTGTCATAAGTACAGCACGGTTTAGAAGCACGCTCAGAAGGTCTGGTAACTAGGGGGGCCAGAATTTGGATGAAGCAATCAAATTCCAGAATAACGTTTTTACTCACTTCCTAAACTAGTCATTAAATACATTCTCAGAAGGTATTAGTCATTATGGGATTATAATGAGCAAGGGGAAGGAGAGGAATAAGGATATTTTCTCATTACAAAATTCTTAGAGTTTCAAGAATGAAGGAAATCCATGGGTCAAGCGGCATGAGGAAGTACATATGGAAATTAAAGAAAACACAGCTCTGGAACTGGCCATACCATGGGGACATTAAAAAAAAAGTTGGGGGACAGTTGCTTTTGGTGCGTTTACAAGTGATTTGATATGAAGAAAAAGGGATAGTAAGTATTGAGTCTTTTTCTTACTTTCAGTTCAGTTTTGTAATAAAAGGAAATAAATGAAATGATATCTAGACAGGTTAATTCAGATTGCCTGTTAATTATTTCATTGAAAAACGTTTATGGAGCACTTACCATTATACCAGCACTATTTTGAGCATTAGGGATGCAACAATGAACACAACAGAAGGATGAGAGATACAGGGAGGTTATCTGAAGGTCGAGAGAAGTGGCCAGGGGAAGAAAAGTAAACATTTTCTTTTACACAGTAAAAGTAATTTGCCTCTAGAAACTTGTTCTATCAATGAAAACAAAATTAGTTACAAAAGCACTCATTTTTCTAAGACAAAGAACTATTTTATGAACTGCTATTTCCTATAATCAGAGATAGCTGCCTATCCGGAGACATGGAGTAGCAACTCTGACCCTGTGCGATCCATCAAGATGTTCATGTTAGTACG
>NW_027530852.1:606550-620037 GCF_008692635.1 Crocuta crocuta | reverse complement strand
CAGGTGGGTGGTGTTCAATAAATCTCTTACAATACAGGTGGTAACTATGTTCTGTGCTTTGTAAATATGTATATTCTTTGGTTTGTAATATTCAGCTTACTCCTGCGTAACTGCCCTTATGACTTTTCTTTAAAACTGACATTTTCTTGGGGTGCCTGGGTGGCTCAGTCGGTTAAGCATCTGACTTTGGCTCAGGTCATGATCTCACAGGTCATGAGTTTGAGCCCCGCATCAGGCTCTGTGCTTACAGCTCAGAGCCTGGAGCCTGCTTCAGATTCTGTGTCTCCCTCTCTCTCTCTGCCCGTCCCCGACTCATGCACACACACACACACACACACACACACACACTCACTCTCTCTCTCTCTCAAAAATGAATAAATGTTAAAAAAAATTTAAGAAAATAACTTACATTTTCTCAAATACTTCATTTGTAGAGTAAGTACTACAGGAAAAAATTCTAAAACACACAATAAGTTAGTGAACAAAAACAAAAATTAAAAAAATGGAAAACCTGACATCAACTAGATGATCAGGAATTGAAAGAAATATTGAAATCTCCAACAATGGCCATAATGGGGATAATAAGGTGTAATCTACAAAGCTCTGGGTGGGACAGAAATATCCTGCTGTTTTCAAAACAGTATGGTTGGGGTGAAAATTTTAAGTACCTATTTTATTTTTTAAAGTTTATTTATTTATTTTGAGAGAGCAAGTAAGAAGAGGGGAGGGGCAGATAGAGAGTCCCAAGGAGACTCAGTGCTGTCAGTGCAGAGCCCTACATGGGGCTTGATCTCATGAATTGTGAGATTATGACCTGAGCCAAGAGTCGGACGTTTAACTGAACAGGCCACCCAGGAGCCCCCCTAAAAACATATCTGAAAATGTAGGCTTAGAAACTTAGGCTGAGAGAGTGATGAGGAGGAACAGCTCAGTAAAGTTTACAGAGTAAGAGGGATTTCTCATCATTTAGGACTAAACACAGAGCTACAGGAAATCCATGTGCTGAATTAATTCAATTTGAAAAGGGTCTAATTTGTAAGAACACTACTAAGAAGAATGCTCTTAGGGTGATTCCATTTTTATTAATACTTATAAGTATGTAATTTCATTATGATGCCGATGGGCCAGAGAAATATGCCTTACTTAGCAAATTCACTCTCTCCAAATTCTTGTGTAGCCCCAACATTCCATGGTCACTTGTTTTACTGGATATCATGCCATTTCTTTCTCTCTTTTTTTTTTAAACACTTTTTTTTTTCTATACCCCCATTTAAATCTACCTGATTTTACTCTGTCTTCTGCAATGGGTAACTTAGTAATCCACCAGAGGAAAAATGGTCATGGCTATTACTTCAGAGCATGTATTTTAAAATTTCTCTTAAAATCTTTTAACGTACATCCCTAAAAATTATGAAGGAGAACATGCATGTATCATGCATGTCATGGAGGATCTGAGGACACCAAAAGAATACATGGGTCAAAGGAAGATTGTGTTCACTGTTTTTCAGGGTCCACTTTAATTATCTTCATCCTTCTTCCTCATCACAATCTTTTTTAAAGTTTTTTATTTTTTATTGAAATTTTTTTCAATGTTTATTTATTTTCAAGAGAGAGAAACAGAGTGCGAGCAGGGGTGGGACAGAGAGAGAGGGAAACACAGAAACTGAAGCAGGCTCCAGGCTCCGAGCTGTCAGCACAGAGCCCTTCTTGGGACTTGAAGCCACGAACCATGAGATCATGACCTGAGCCGAAGTTGGAGGCTTAGGTGACTGAGCCACCCAGACGGTCCTCAATCTTTTTTAAAAAATGTTTTATTTATCTGTGAGAGAGCACAAGCAGGAGGGGCAGAGAGAGGGATAGAGAGGATCCAAAGCAGGCTCTGTACTGACAGCACAGAGCCTGATGTGGGGCTTGAACCAACAAACTGTGAGATCATGACCTAACCCAAAGTCAGACACTCAACCAAGTGAGCCACCCAGGCATCCCTTCCTCGTCACAATCTTGATTCTCCTTCTTTATGCTCTTTTCGAGGAAGCAACCGATTTGCCTATCAAAGAATTCACTCACTTGTGTATTTAAAATTAAGTAAAACAACTCCCAAAGACAAAGCATGTTAGTGGAAAAAAATGTAAACAAAGCAGAAAAGGAAAACAGCCTCTAGTATTTGCCAACTGAAGTAATTTGGGATCAAAGACCATTCACAAAGTGACAGGAACCATATTTCAAACCTTCATCAACTGTAATGCAATTCTTTGGCACAGTTATGTGCCATGAATCATGTATGGAAATCATGCACGTACATAATTCTCAATTATTAATCCTGTTCCTTTCCAAGTGTGTTGTTATCAGTCACTTTTTAGAAGAGAAATTTTATCATCTGATGTGACTCAACCAGAGCCAACACATTAACTTTTTAACCCTCAAATCAGGATATATAAAAAACATGAATCAACTTATTCAAAATTAGGTCAGCAGAATTGCTAAATTCATCGCTCATTTCTTTACTTCTAAAACAGGCAGTCAAATTTCCTGGGGATATACTAACAATCGATGATTCAAGGAAAGACTAATTTTCATATATGCATATGGTTGAAGACAGCATATATGGAAATATTTGTGTTTTGTACATAATTTGATGTCCATAAAGGCATTAAGAAATAAAGAAGATATACTTTCAGTCTGTGTTAGTCTTTTATGTATTAGAACTATACAAATAGCACCCATGTCTCATACGGACAGGGGAAGGAATAGTGCTGAGTCTTGACTAAAGTCAAACATGACAAGCAATCTACAATCCTCCCATTACTGGGGTAAATGCCTGCACGAGAACAGTATTTTTTTCACTGTTCTAACATCTAGTTGCCCTTTCTCCTGGTTGAGTTGCTAGTTTCTCGCCAAGTCAAACGGGAAAAAGCACAACATTCGTGTTGCAGCAATCCTGTTACTTCATTTTTCCCTGGTGCTATAAATTATTACAAACACAAACACTGTACAGAATGAAATCCTCAAGGCCTGCCATTCTGAATACCAGCATCAATTGCCTGTGGTTACTCAAAGATAAATGCTAGGGAAGGAGCAAATCCAGATGGAATCCTTTTAATCTTGGGGACAAGACTTGAATATTTGGAAAGGTCAGCACGGAGGAGCAGAATCTCACTGTAGTTAGTCTAGGTTCCGAGGCAGAAATCCACTAAGTGAACAGCAGATAAAGTCCCCACTCATCCCCTGTCCTTTGTCGAGCTGCCCTCTTATAACTGAAGAACTGAAGGGTATTGAGAGTAATCCCTAGTCATAGGCAAGTGCAACGTCGCCCAAGGGCAGGCCCATGGACAATGAAGGTTTCAAGCACTGTGGTGCTCCCCCACCCTACGTTTGTGTTTTCTTTGAGAATACTATTTTTGGTCCCGAACAAGGACAGTACAGTCTTGTGCTGAGTGAGTAAAAAATAATTGACTTCATTTTCTTTAACTTTCCTTAGAGGAAATTCAAATAGATGAGATGAAAGCTCCTGTAATTATTTTTAAGGCTGTTGCACATGATTTTTCCAAGATAATGAAAAACATTAAGTCAAAAGAAAAAAAGGACCAATCAATCCAAAATATCTGGATTCCAAATATTCCGAAAACTCCAGTGAAAACTACTCAACAGAAAAACCACTAACAATTCTCATCCTGGTATATGCCATATGTGCACAGTTAATAGAAAAACAAAAACATGAGTGAATTTTTTGGAATTACGGCACTTTAAGCACTTTATCTTATGTTTTCTTCCTTTTCTAAGTTTTTTAACTACTAGCATATTTCTTATACGTTCAGAAAAAATACATACACTTAAGGACGCAGAGGCTCCCTGACCTCAAGCACGAATCATTTTTTAAATACTGCTTATGGAATGTTTACATTTAAGGATGCCCTGTGATGTTACACTTACAGCGCAGAGGAAAAAATATTTAAGTATTGTTTACTGAGAGGTGGAATTCAATTTACACAAAAATAAAGAGGGCACTTCTGATGTTTGAATTCCCATCTTCATTTTCCTATTAGTAATATGCACAGACACCTGCAGTCACTCAGTCCCTTACCTGCCGTGATTATTTAACAGTATCCCCCAAGGCTTATCATGTCATTTTGTTTGACCTTCAGTTAACTAACTCCTGCTGATTTCTTTAGTGGTCTCCTAAGACAAGTTTCCCTTACTTATAGAGAGTCTAATGGAGACACTCTTGTAGGTCTTCTTTTTTACTATGTCTCCAAAATCCCATTAACAGAATCTCTATTGTAATACTCATCTAATTATAACATGCTCCTTGCTGAGCGCAGAGGGCAAGCATTCTAATAAAACTGTGTCCCATACTGAGAAGTGGAAAGAAATAACTGTCATTCTCACTTCGGCAGTAAATTTCAATAAATTAGAGTCTGCAGAATTTTAAATCCACTTGGCAAAGGTAAAGTGAAAGGGTGAACCCACCAGTGATCTGGGCATTAAGTAGGAACATCCTCTTTTGTTTTTAACTGGATTCTGGTTTACACGCCTTCACTCAACTGTCCAAGTGCTATTTTCAGAAGAAATCCTGGGACCCACTCCCTCTGTGGCTCCGCTCATTCAATTTTCTTCCTCTACTATTGTTTGTCCAAACTGTACTGTTTCTTCAATATTCCACACAAACAGTGCTGTACTTTCTGACTTCACATAGCCAAAAATGGTCTTATTCTCCCTCTCCTCTGAACATAAAGAATCCTGGCTGTGCTCACTGAAACGTGCAGGTCATTTCCCAACTTGCATGTATTTGTTTCTGTGTCCATCTGTGATACAATCTACAGAGATGTCCATCTGATCAAACAGGAAGATTCTATTTCCCAGGCTCCTCTCGACTTAAGCTTGGGAAAGTGAGTGAGTTCTAGCTAGTGGAGCTCAGGCCTGGTTCATAAAGTATCTTACATGATCCTACATGCTCTCTCTCACTCTTTTTGCTCATTGGACCACTGAATAAAAAGAATCCAATAAAGAATCTGAGGAGTCCCTTTAAGGTAGGGGAGCCCTAAGAGCCAAGGGCATGAATTTCTGGGTCACCATGTGGAAGGCTTCTTGATGAAAACCTATTTAAACTGTTAAGTAAACAGGAGGAGCACCTGGGTGGCTCAGTCAGTTAAACTTCTGACTTCAGCTCAGGTCATGATCTCACAGTTCATGAGTTCAAGCCTCATACAGGGATCGCTGCTGTCAGCCTGTCCGCGCAGAGCCCACTTGGGATCCTTTGTCCTCCTCTGTCTGCCTCTTCCCCACTTGTGCCGTCTCAAAAATAAAATAAACATTTAAAAAACTACATTAAAAATTAGTAAATAGGAAAACTTGATTATATTATCATAGATTTTTGGATTACTGCTGGTACCGTGGCTAGCACTAATGATCATAACTAATGTGACACGTATGTCCTCCTTTTAGGATTTCAACTAGAATTGATATACTGAAGTTTCCCGGGGCTATGTTTCTAGTGACCTTTCCCCTCAACACTGAATTTGTATTTCTTACTGCCTGTTCTACATCTTCCCAACGTGTGTACATCTCACCATGGATATTCCAACAGACCCTCAAATGTAGGGTTTACCAAAAAGAAACCAAGGTCATCAACTCAATTCGTTCCCTCGGGCTGCTATAATAAAGTACCATCAACTGATACTGAAATAATTGTGTCAGGAGTTCCATACTGAGAAGCAGGAGAGTGGATCCCAGAGAGTCCCAACCAGCCCCACCACTATTGCCACCAGCTCACCTGTCAAAGTGCACCCTGGTTACCATCACCACAAACATGAGCAGCAAGGCTACACACAGCAGCCGCGCCCCCCCCCTCCACCTCCCCCAGTGCCTCCCTTGCTGGTGACACCAAGCTGGGCACCAGGGAGCAGCAACTCCAGGGGTCTTACATCAGTGGCACCTGCCAGTGGGGACAAAAAGCTACTCATAAAGGTTTTCCAAACAGTAAAATGCTTCAATGTAAGAAACATATGGTTTCATCAACAAGCATGACACTGAAGAAGATATGTTTGTACACCAGACTCCGAAGCAACTTTACAGCACAGGACATGGAACAAGTGTGGACTCTGACGTTGCTCAAGGACAAAAGGGTGCCGAGACAGCAAATGTCACAGGCCGTGGTGGAGCTCCAGTGGAAAGCAGTAACTATACAGTATGCCTTAACTATTTTGGTTGCTAGCGTCTTCCACACAAATATAAGCAGAATTAGCAGAATAGTGAGAGCAGGAAAAAGTGCAAGGGGTCAGAGAGTGCTCCCTGAGGCCAAGTCCAACAGCATAACCCTACTGCAGGCCATGGTTCCCAACTTGTTCCATGTGAAGACTCTAGGAACAGTGGCCACCATTTTCCAACCCTTCTGTGCAGGGAGAAGGGATGGATGGTGCTGACAACCAGGACACAGGAGATGAGGACAGGCCAGTGAGACACATCATGTATGGGAGTGACAGGCCACGATTCTGCTGGGGTCCTCCTCGCCAAAGACAGTCTAGAGAAGGCCGCGACGAAGAAGGTAAGGGAAATCATGGAGTCACAAGGTCAATAGTCACCTCAACATTGGTACGTACCACTGCAACTTCAATTACCACATAGATGCCCAGAAATCCCTAAACAAGAAGACGGCAAGTAGACAAAACCAGCCAATCCTCATGCAGCTCCTAAGGCTGAGAAGTTGGGAAGTGACTAAATGCGGGCTTACTACCTCTACCATCAAACGGTTTAATGATCCAACCAGAAGGAATGAGTATGAAATTCCAACAATAAGAAATAAATGGAAGATTAGAGCTGAAACCCTTAAATGCTTATGCTTATCCTTTGCCCAATGACCCTACAACTGGAACTATTTGCATTATCTATGAAGCATGGGTTTGTTGTTTTTTTGTTTTTGTTTTTTACCCAAAGATGTCCTCTATATGAACAACAAATGTGCTTTTATTTCTTCTGAAATCTAGTTTTTCTCAATACATGTTTTTAAACTGTTTCATATATGGTCAAGTTGAGATTATAAGACCTCTTTTTAAATCTGTAATACAACCTTACAACTTGCTTTTTTCAAAAAAGTCAACATATGGCCAGCACCTATTAATAAAAATCTTTTTTTTTTAATTTTTAAAATGTTTTATTTATTTCTGAAAGAGAGACACAGCGTGATCAGGGGAGGGTCAGAGAGAAAGAGGGCGACACAGAATCAGAAGCAGGCTCCAGGCTCTGAGCTAGTCGTCAGCAAAGAGCCCGACGCGGGACTTGAACCCACGAACCATGAGATCATGACCTGAGGTGAAGTCGGACACTCAACTGACTGAGCCACCCAGGCGCCCCCAAGTACCTATTAATAAAAGTCTTAAACAAAGAAAGAATAGAGAAGAAAAAAGAATAGAAAAAAAGGAAAAAAGGAAATAAAAAAATGAAGGTATCAGCAGGGCCATGTTCCCACTGAAACTTATAGGGGAGAGTCCTTCCTTCCTCTTCCTCTTCCTATATGGTGGTAAATATTAACACTTGGCATTTCTTGGCTTGTAAATGTACCATTCCAATCTCCACTTCTATTGTCACATAGCATTCTCCCTATGTATCTCTGTCTTCACATGGTGTTTTTCTGTTTTTATAAGGATACCAATCAGACTGGATTAGGACTCATCCTAACGATAGCCTCTTCACCGCATTACATCTGCAAAGATTCTATTTCCAAATAAGGTCATTTTCATAGGCTGGGGTAGGGTGTTAGGACATCAATACGTGGTCACAACTCAACTCAGAGCATTCAACCCACAATTCAGCCTTGTCAGGTGGTACTAGAGCTTGAAAGTCATTCAACATTTACAGCTCCCTTATCTTTCTTCTGTATTTCTTATCAAGACAGTATAGGATTTCTCCCTTGAACTTCCTTTCTTTCATGTTCTATCACTGGGGCAGATTTACTCCTTATTCCCCTTTTCTTGATACAAACTGCAGAATCAAATTCATCAAGTAACAATCCTATTCAAAAATGTTACTGGCTGCAATTGTATGTCCCACCAACAGCTCCCTAGGAGACTCTTTGCACTGCAGTGGGCATGCTTTAGGTTTTCTTTTTCCTCACTTGAAGCACCTGTGGTGGAGAGAACTTCAGAGTATCTGACATGATAAGTAAACAGTAAATATATAGTTAAAGGAGTGAACTATAGGGATGCTTGCGTGGCTCAGTCAGTTAAGTGCCAACTCTTGATCTCAACTCAGGTTTTGATCTCAGGGTCATGTGTTCAAGCCCCATGTTGGGCTCCTTGCTGGGCATAAATCCTAGTTAAAACAAGAATAATGATAAAAATAGAGGAGTGAACTACAGATTCCCCAAAGAGACTGCAGATTTGAAGTAACAATAGTGTTTGCATAAATTTTCAGTGTTTGCAAAGAATTCTGATATATGTAGTCTTGAGATTCACAGCCAGTCTGTGAGATAAACTAACAGTATCTCAAAATTTCTTATTAAGAAATTGTTATTGAGAAATCTAATTGCCTGTTTTAAGAAATTTCAGGTAATGTTTAGCACAGATTTCCTATCAAAATACTTTTATTACAGATTTCACGCCTTTTATCATAGCAAACGTTCCTAAGATGACAAGGGGCATAAATCTGACGATCTATGAGCTGAAGTTTTATCANTGGCCCAAGGAGTCTGACATTTAGGAGCATAATTGGTGAAGAGTAGTAAGAAGAGAGCAAGGGAGGAAAATAATAGAAAAAGATAGTAAATATTAATGCATTACTGAAGTATCATATAAAAATTTGTCTTCACCAGATGTCACCGTAAGAGCTGGGCAAAACCATAATCAATTAATAAAGCAATAAACCATGAAATAACATGACCATGGTATACTGACATCAAGGCTTGGAAGAAAGTACAGAGTAAAGATAATGTCTACGAAATGTTATGCTTTATAAAAACAATGTGTGGTCAGCATTATTCACCCATGTAAGTAAGAATAATTAATATCATAATGTTGATAGGAAAATAAAGAGACCTTGATGAAAATCTAGACTGAACTCGAGGTATTCTATTAGCATGATCAACTACTGATGGGTATTGGCAAAAATAGTTTACTTTTCTTAGATTTTTGTTTTGTTTTTAATAAGCTACCTCTAAATCATAAAAATTCTAGATTTCTGTAAGTTTTAGATATTATGACTATACACAGAAAATTAAACAAAATGTTTATTATTTAAAATCCTTACAGAATAAAAGGATTTTCCTTGACACACTTTTTTTTTTAAGTGATTTATTTATTTATTTATTTCTAGGAGAGAGAGAGANGTTACTTATTTTCTGGATAGATTTTTAAAAAATTTTAAGTATGTTTATATATTTTTGAGAGAGAGAGAGAATGAGTAAGCAGGGAAGGGACAGAGAGAGAGGGGGACAATCTGAAATAGGCTCCACGGTGTTGGTGCAAAGCCTAGCATGGGGCTTGAATCCCCAAACTGTGAGATCATAACCGGAGCCAAAGTTGGATGCTCAAATGATTAAGCTACCAAGCATCCCATGGATAGACTTCACAGCATGTTAAGTGCTGAGAGTTGGCCCCTAACTGCAGAAGACTGAGGAATTAATGGGAAGAATAGATTTCTGTTTTCAAAAATCTGGTCTTTAAGGGAAAATTATATATGGTGGCAAAGGTTCAAAAATAAATTTCCTTTTCTAGGGATATTTGAGTTTATTATAGTTATGGAAAGTGACTTTGCTAAGAGAATAACTAACAGCACAAAATAAGGAGGATTCCAGAGGGTGTGAGTCTTGTATGAAGCCATCACAAAGAGGCAGCCAGGTATTTGGTGGACCAAATGGATACTAAAAATAGATGTTCCCTTGTAGAAGGCTAGGAATGGTCTCTCTTACCTGCCATTGGTCATTGATTTCAATCAAGACCCATTTCATTTCTTAAGGCTTGGGTGGCTCCTGATTTTTCTTGAAATATTTGTCTGTTTAAGACTTACATCATTGATCTCATGTCTTTAAAAGGGAATCACTGTTACCAATTCATATGATGAGTATTCTATTTTTAGTTCTACTGTGACAATACTTTTTCAGCAATACAGCTATCAGCCTTTGAAAATATTGAATCAGACTGACCTCTTTACTCAATGAAAAAATGAAGACCTTGAAATAATAGAGTGGCAAAGAATGTGGGCTCTTCAATCAAATAGACAGCATGTCNTACTAGGTATGGATCATGAAAGTATTAACTAAATGTCAACTTCATAATCAGTAACTGTAATTTGAAACTCAAATGGCTGTTGTAATATTAAATATTAGCATGGAAAGTGGCACTCAAAAACAAATATACTGTACCTATGATTTTTTATTATTAATTTATAATTCTTTATTAGCTGTTATACATGATTGTATATCATATAGATCAAAAAGGGATGATTTTGTTCTTTTTTTATAGTTTATTTAGAGAGAGAGGACATGAGCAAGGGAGGGGCAGAGAGACAGGGAGAGAGAGAATCCCAAGCAGGCTCTGCATTGCCAGCGTGGAGCCAAACATGGGGCTCAAACCCTCGAACCCGGAGATCGTGACCTAAGCTGAAACCAAGAGTTGGACACTTAACCAAATGAGCTACCCAGGTGGCCCAATTTTGTTCTTCTTTGTGTGTTTGATTTTGTTTATACAGAAGCAGAAGTATTTTTAAAGTTTTAGATAAGTATTGAAATTGTACTATGATGATATGCCCAGAAATACAATGTAATAGCAACAACAAAAATTTAATTTGTATTCACATATTACGTGTTCTTAGAGCTTTATAAAAAAGGCTCTGTAAGTGAAATTAGTCTTTTCACAATTATTTGGTCTCAGGGTACATAATTTGTGGCATGACTGTTACTTCAGGTAAAAGTCAAAGAAAAATGCCTAAACCAACCAAAGAGGAAACAAGAGATAACCTATTTAAAATACTTTTGATTTCCCATCTACATGTAGGAAAGAGTAGTTCCTTAATACCTGACAAATTTTAAAAACTGGGTCAGAAATAAAGGCTGCAAAAATCTCAAAAGATTCAGATGGTATCTCCAAGGTGCTGATTAAAACCTGAATAAAACATTTTCCCAAGAATTAATGTTCTAATATAGAAAACACAAAATGATTTGTATTTCCAGACCTTTTATACATTAGTCCGGAGGCATGTCATTTTTTTTATTTATCCTTTTTTCCTCCCTTTCTCTAGACAATAAAAAATCTACAACCGGACTCTTTAATTAAAACCAGAGAGTGGATGTTTAAATCAAGGTAGAATTTGAAGAGCAGAACAATTGCTTAGCAAAAGCATGTAAGAGTATTGTTATGGAGACAAGTCTTGATGAAGGCAAAATTATTTTCCAAGTCATGATTCTCAGCAACTATCACATAAATAAATTAGCTGAATTTTAAAAATTAATCACAAGTAAAAGCAGCAGCCAAAAGAAGCATGACGGGGATATATGCTAATCTATGCACCATGATTTTTTCCTATAAGTGAAAATTTAAATGAATTGTAAAAGCCAATGAAGCAGCAGAAAGATGGGTGACTATAAATCCCAGCCAATGTCCTAGATATGTCATTCTCCACGAAAGGCAAGCTTTCTGATGTTGCATTTTCCATTAGCAAATGGGGCAGCAGAACACCAGTGTATGTGCCTTCCTGACTCATCTGCATGTCACCATTTAGAACTCTCCGCTGCCCTGTGGCATTGCGGCACTCACCTCCCAAATGAGGAATATGCAGCAGTAATAATTTTTTGATAACACCCTAGTAATTACATGACCCTTGAAGGGCTTCTTTTCAAAATTCAAAACTCACCTTCCCTCCCTTGAGTGTGAATCTAATCTCATTCTTGGCTTCGAACCTGGTTATTACCTTTCCTTTTCTTGACAGATTTGGTGGGTGATGGTAGAATGAGTCAGAGAGAAAGGTCAAAAAGGAAGAAGTTGGAACCAAGAAATGTGCTACAAGTAGCCTCAAGAAAAAGAATTAAAAAGGTGCTTACCTCTTGGAAAGATAACAGTCATTGAAGAGGGACTCTACTCAGTGACTTAATTTTTACTCCAAATGAAAAACTGTAGCTATTAAAGGAATTATATTAAGAACAGAAAAAAAAACAAAAAACCTAACACTGGATTATGTATACGAACCTATGTGTATTTAAGGCTCAAGTCTGATAGCTTCTGAACTTTCAAGGAGCATTTGTTTATCTGTATGGAAATCCCCTTGGAGTTTGTATTAGAAATAGAGAATTTTATCTACAGCAAATTGTATTAAAGCAAACGCAACAAGCCATATACAGTCCTGACTGACTGCTATACACATTATGTTAAGGAAAGCAGTGATTCAGATTCTGTGGTTTTCGTCAAACTTTCCCATGTATCATGAGAATCCCCAGATTAAAGCATGCTGTCTTAAAAATGTTGACTGTCAGTACATGAATTAGAGTGTTTACCTACATAAGTCAATGAACGGGTGATTCTCAACCAAGCTCTCAATAATCTTAGGTGCTTGGTTGGTATATCTTAATACTTCATTGTTAATCATTGAACTTTCTTAGAAAGGGAAGCATGGACAATGGCCCTTCCTCTGTTATAGATTTCACTATCACTTAACTCCCCTCCCTTCCCTTTCCTGGTTCAGAGCCACTTTGTGATGTCACTCCATTAGCCACAATGCAATGAAGAATTCCATGCAAGGCACATTTACATACATTAAACGAAAGGTGTCCGTTGAGCTGCATAATGTATCAGCCATATTACCATAATGTATTAACTAAATACTAGTTTTTTAAATCATTTATTTAGCCAGGTCTTGAAGATCCAAAAAATGAGTAAAATTATACAAGGACCTAATTAAATATGATGATGAAATTTTAACGGGGAAGTGAGAAATTAGTCAAGTAATTACACTAAGAAATGCAACTTTATAATGACAAAAACATTGAAGGAGAGGGCTGTAGTCTAGAATTGTGCTGTCCAATATGACAAACACTAGCTATATATGATTTAATACATTTAAATTTGAATTCAGTAAAAATAAATAAAATTAAAAATTCTTTCCTCAATCACACTAGCCACACTCTATATCCTGAAAAGCTACATGTGGCTACTGGCTACCATACTGGACAGGAAAATATAGAACATTTCCATCACCGCAGAAAACACCATTGGATAGTGCTGATAAATATAGAAAGTGAGGTCAGAGAAATTTTCCTTTAGAAAGTAACAAGTGAAATGACAATGGAAATATGCGCAAGAATTAACTATCTGAAGAGCAATTTTGGAAAAAAATGTATTTTCTCACAAAACATTTGAAACTTCTATTTCTTAGATTTGTCACGAAGATTACAAAAAATAAAATGACTACATGGGAAATGTGCAATTTGATTTCAGAGGCTCAAACTTTGTAAATATGGTAAAATAACATTCATTTAACAGTTAGATGAGCTCTCAGAAAACCACAGG
>NW_027530852.1:600290-606535 GCF_008692635.1 Crocuta crocuta | reverse complement strand
GAGCTCTCAGAAAACAACCGGCTTAACATTTACAAACAAAAAGCCTGGGGACCTAAGGTATGTCAGCTCATGCTCTAATTCTCACAGATCAAGTTCAAACAGTGGCAGTTTAAAAAAAAATCTAGACCTTGTGGTTTTTAAGCCAATATAGCCTCCACTTCTCAAAAGAGCCTTAAATTACTTGGACAACTCTAAACAACATTTTTCAAGTATATATTTACATACATTTCTAAATAAATGCATATATGTAACTACCCTTATTTATTGTTCAATCAATGGCAAACATTATTCAGTAGTAATTGTGTCCGAATTAATCAAAGATCTGAATGTTAACAGTNTCTGAATGTTAACATTTCACAAAGCTAACAGACATAATATGTTAATTTATTTGAAGATGGCTTCATTTTCTCTGTTGTAAGTCAGGAATAATATGCATTATTGTTTGTGCTCCCTCTATTGGCATAGACAAGTGTGAATGTCATGATCACAGGGGCTCCATCTGTGCTGCTGAAGGTAAGGGGTCATTTTCAATATTTATAGTTTGAATTTGGTTTGCTTGAGGTTTATGAAATAGGATGCAGCGATTTCCCCTGTGATGACTCACACTTTCTTTAAATTCATGTTTTAAAATTAATTTGGTTGAATAAAAAGTATAAAATAGCTATTCATGTCTCTTTTAATACTGGCAAGATTACAGTTTTTCTGCAAACCAGTGTCCTGTGTTTTTACATCATCTTTTAGAATACTATACAGTTGATGATATTAATGTATAAAAATAATGCAATAAGTCAGATTCACATCATCGTACTTCCATGCCAATTCAATGTGGATCAAATCCATCTAGAGAGACTGCTAACAAAAAAGCCTAAGTAAACAATTCCTTCAAGTTGGAGGATTGCACTCCATTCATTCAAAATATATTTTTTGAGTTAATTAATTCTGTGTGACAGACACACTGCTGTAGAGGCTACAAAAAAAGCAATAATCAAAAGAGATAGAGAGTCTTTAGTATTTATTCCCTGCTTTCATGGAACTTAAATTACATTGTGGGAAAAGAGAGAAAAAAGAAAATAAAACATGACCTCTTGTGTGATGGCAGTAAGTATCATGGAGGAACGGAAACCATGGAGGAGGAAACGGGAGGACTCAGGAGGACCGGAGGTTTTAAAAAAGGGTGGCCCAAAACGACCCTAGTGAGAGAGCAACACCTGAGTAAAAAATGAAAACTTGATGGAGGAGATGAGCATGTAAGGTTGCAGAAAAGGATAATACAGGTAGAGGCAAAAGCAACTGCTAAGATCAGAATGGGACACGATGTTGAGAGAGTTGGAGGAATCACAATGAAATCAAGTACCTGGAGAAGAGAGATCAAGATGGAGGTAACAGACCATAAGGTCAAGGGCTTGAAAAGTGAAACACTTGTCGCCTATTATAAAGGCAGGAGTTTCTAGACTGATAAAAGATGCTACAGGGCTTTCAACAGAGAAAAGACATGATCTGATCTACTTTTCAAGGTCACTGGGCATGCTGTACTGAGAATAAACAGGAATAAGGCAAGGAGAGAAGCAGGACAGGGAGGAGACAACTGCAAGAATCCAGGTGAGAAATGCCTTGGACCTGGCAATAAAAGTGACGAGAACTGATGAGCTTCTGGACACATTTTGCATTTATATCCCCTAGAGTTTGCGGACAGACAGCATAAGGGACATGGGAGTCGAAACTGACTACAAGGTTTTTGGCCTAAATAACTAGAAAGATGGAATTGCTGACAAACATCATGAGGAATACTGAGGTACATACAGGTTTGTGAGGCAAGATACACAGCTAAGTTTTACTCATGTTAAGTACAAAATGTTTCTTAACCATCTAACTGGAGTTGCTGAGTAATCAGTTGGGTACAACAGAGAAGTTCGGAGAAAACGATCAGGCTGGAGTTATAAATCATAAATTTGGTGACTCACAGAGTACTTTCAAACCTTTCTGACACCAAAGTGAAGGGTTAGAAAGAGGTTTAATGGCAAAACTACATTAGAAGTCAAGGACCTGAGGAGGAATACTCATGTGGCTCTCAAAAGTGGCTGAGATGCACTAATGAGTTCCCTGTAGTCAAGTTTTTTGTTCTGTTTTGTTTTGCTTTGCTTTGCTCTAACTGATAAAACAGAAAGTAGAATGGTGGTTGCCAGGGGCTAGGGGAGGGGAGAACCGGCAGAGGTTAGTCTAAGGCTATAGGCTCCTGCTTATTAGAGAAGCAAGTTCTGAGGACCAAAATTACAACTTGGTGACTGTAGTTAGCAATACTGCATTACATATTTGAAAGTTGCTAAGAAAATACATCTTAAATGTTCTGACCACACACACACACACACACAGCAAATTTGGAGGTGATGGATGTTTTAAAAAACTTTACTGTGTTAATCAGTTCTCAATATACACATGGGTTGAACCATCACATTGTACACCTTAAATTTATACAATGCTGTATGTCAACTATATCTCACTAAAGCTCCAGGAAAGTGTTTCAAGGAGAGCATGAACATTTGTCAAATACTACTACTAAGTTAAGATATATCAGCATGCCAGATTCGGCAATGTGTAAATCATCAATGACTTTATGAAAGTAATTTTGGAAGGGGAGTGGTTGAAAAACCTAACCAAGAGTGGGGTTAAGGGCCATGAGATGGAAAAACAATGTAGGTAATGAGCATATGCACAGCACTTTCAAGAGCTGTTACACATAAAGGGAAGAAGAGAGACAGAATGAGATGGAGAGGAACAAGAAGATTGGATGAGCCCCACCCACCCCCACAAAGGAGTTTTAAACTGATATAATTAGCATCACTGTAGGATCAACAGAACAAACCAGTTCAAAGGGGAGAAGGGTGCTGCAGGAGGACAAGAATTGCTGAAATAATGGCCGTAAGTACATAATCTATACAGAAAACTTTCACAGGGCACACTGGCTATCCTTTAACAGTAACAGAGAGGAATCCTGTCCAGAATAACAGAAAGGAAGACTGAAGGTAGGTGCAAAGATGTATGGAGATGAGTGAATGTTATGGAGTGAGCTTATGAATTTTCTTCAGGATGGGCTCAAGAGCTCAGTGAAATAGAAATAAAGTCCGTTTACTAAGAGAGAGGATAGATGGACGGTTGAGGTCCTGGATTCAGGGAAGGTATGAAACGGTTGTTTTGAGAGTGAGAATAAATGGACCAGTGGAAAATGGTATGACTGCTGGTGTTAATGGCCTACCTGACCAATCACTGTGGTGATTGTCGTTTTCTTAAATTCCAATCAGCGACTGTGAAATAAATCTAAAATTGCAGAAGAGTTAGAATTAAGAGAATTGTGATTTTTGTTATGTATTATACGCTGAATTGTGTCCCTCCGATATTCACATGTTGAAATACTAATCCTAAGTGCCAGAGACATTACTGGATTTGGAAACAGAGACAATTATAGTAAAATGAGGTCTTATGTGTGAGCCCTAAGCCATTATGTCTGGTGTCCTTCTAAAAAGAAATTAGTACAATACACAGAGGAAAGACAAAAAAGATAGGTATTTACAAACCAAGGAGAGACACCTCAAAAGAAGCCAACCCTGTGGATACCTTGACCTCAAAATTCTAGCATCTAGAAAGGTGAGAAAATAAATTTCTGTTGCTCAAAGTCCCCAGCTTGTGGTATTTGTTATAGCAGCCATAGCAAACTAAAACATTGGGTCAAAAGTTGAACCTATCATTTTAGATCCAACCTGGCAACATATTCAAGTTTTGACTGATCCATTCCATTTACAAACCTTGGTTTTGGTGGTCTTATTCTCTTCAGCTACTGTAATGCATATGTAATGGATCTCATTATGCTACTTTCTATCTTCTTCATGAGTAAAGATGTAGAGTGCTTTTTGCTATCATTGTGGACCATTAATAAGTTTTTCCTTTGGGAAATTCCAGATCAAGTCTGTTGCCCATTTTTGTTAGGCTGTCTGCTGTTTTGATTGCCAAAATATTTTGATTTCTTCTGCATACAAATCTTGTGTCACATATACGTACTATGAATATTCTCTCCCACTAGGTAGACTCCCCACTTTTTTTGTTGTTTGTTTTTGAGAGAGCAAGTGAGCATGAGCTTCAGAGAGGGGCAGAGGGAAAGAGAGGTAGATAGGAAATAGGGAAGGAGGGAGAGGTGGGGGTGGGGGAGAGAGAGGGAGAGAGAGAGGGAGAGAATATGAATGCATCGTAAGCAGGCTCCACACTCGGCACAAAGCCCAACATGGGGCTCGATCCTATGACCCTAGGATCATGACGTGAGTTGAAATCAAGAGCTGGATGCACAACAGACTGAGCCACCCAGGCCCCCCTTACCTATTTTCTTAATGATGCCTGCCTTTCACTGAACGGAAATTTTAAAAGTTTTAGGTAATGATTTGTTATCTTTTATTTTTAGCGCTTGCACAGTTCCATCTAAGAAATCTTTGACAACTCAAGAATATATTCTTTTGTTTCATTCTATAAATTTTACACGTTTTAAACTATCACATGGAGATCTAAGATGTATTTTAAACTAATTTATGTGTGTGGGTATGGTACATATTAATATTCATTTTAATCCCTATTTTTATACAGCATCCTTTGTTGAAAAAATTTTATTTCCTCATTCAGTTGATTTAGTGGCTTTGTCAAAAAATTAATTTACTGTGTAAATGTTGCTTTATTCCTGTAGTCTCTATTGCATTTCATTGATCTATTTATCTTTGTGCTAGCACCATACTGTCTTGATCACCATAGCTTTATAGTAAGTTTTATAAATTTCCTTTCTGAGAATATTTCAACCCTTATAGATCTTTTAAATTTTCACATATGTTGTAGAATCAACTTGTGAATTCCTATTTTTAAAAGCCTGCTAGGACTTTGATTTTGATTGCATTGAAATTATATAGCAATTTAGAAAGAGCTCCCATCTTAACAATATTGACTCTTCCATTCTAAAAACAAGTTTTATCTCCCAATTTGTTAAGGACTTTTAGAATTTCTCTCATTAATGTTTTGTTTATTTCAGCGTAGAGTCCTTACACATAAACTGTTAAATTTCTAAATATTTTATTTTTGACACAATTGTAAATGGTAAGATTTTAACTTTTATGTAATTGTCCACATTTTAAAAAATACTGAGTATTCTGTGAGTTTGCTAAACTCACTGATTTGTTTTGATACATGGGTAGATAGAGAAATACAGGTTCCTTTGGATTCTGTACATCTGTAATCATGTCTCTGGATAAATACATGTCTACTTCCTCTCCAGTCTTAATGGATTTGTAGTTCTTTATCTTGACTTATTAACTGTTTAGGAACTCTAACGCAATTGTGAACAGAAGTGGGAATATCCTTGCTCTGATACCAATCTTAGGTATCAGAGCTTTCCCTCAATCAGCACATGTTATGTTAGCTGCCAGTTATTCCTAGATAGGCTTTATCAGGTTGGAGATGTTCCATTCTGTTCTTAGATTGCTAAGAATTTTTAAAGTAAATTATTTTTACATTCTGTCAAAGCTTTACTGAAACTATTGAGATAATCATGTTACATTGGCATCTTTTCAACATCAATATTGTAAATCACACTGCTTGATTTTTGAGTAAGAAAATCTTGCTTCATGGGATCAAATCTACTTTTCCATTTTGTATTAAAAAAACTTACACGTTTCAGAAGGATTTCTTTTCTTTTTTAATGTTTTATTTATTTTTGAGACAGAGAGAGACAGACCATGAGACTGGGAGGGGCAGAGAAACAGAGAGATATGGAATCCGAAGCAGACGCCAGGCTCTGAGCTGTCAGCACAGAGCCTGATGTGGGGCTCGAACCAATGAATGTGAGATCATGACCTGAGCCAAAGTCAAACGCTTAACCAAATGAGCCACCCAGGCGCCCCAAGGATTTCTAATATTTATAAAAATTGCTGGGTGTTCATCAGGTATAGTTGTCTATGGTTTTCTTTGTTCATAATTTTGTTTGCTTTTGGCATCAGGATTATGGTAGCTTCCTAACATGAACTGGGGAGGGTCCTAGTCTCTCTTTTCTGGAAGAATTTGTTCAGAATTTTATTTCTTCCTTAAATATTTGGCAGATATTTAATTTTGCAAATTTGTTTTAATACAATCATTTCAAGCCACAAATTTTATTTCAGGCATTGCTTTTGCATTCTATAGATTTTGATTTTCTAGTTTAATTTTATTTAGTCCAAAGCATTTTT
>NW_027530852.1:592004-600130 GCF_008692635.1 Crocuta crocuta | reverse complement strand
GGGGTGCCTGGGTGGCTCAGTTGGTTAAGTCTCCGACTTCGGCTCAGGTCATGGTCTCACGGTTCCTGCATTCGAGCCCCACCGTCAGACTCTGTGCAGACAGCTCAGAGCCTGGAGCCTGTTTCAGATTCTGTATTTCCCTCTCTCTCTGACCCTCCTGTGCTCGCTTGCTCGCGTTCTTTCTCTCTCTCTCTCTCATAAATAAATAAAATACTAAGAAGAAAAAAAAAGCATTTTCTAAAATCATTTGTGATTTCCTCTTTTACCCATGGGTTATACAAAAGTATGTGATTCCTAAATATTTGGTCATTTTATGATATCTTTTGCTATTAATTTCCAATTTTGGGGCCATATAACAAATGCTATATTCTTCTAATCCTCTTCAAAGTGCACTGAGCAGTCATTTATGACTCTGAATATAGTTAATATTGGTAAAAGTGTATGCCATGTGTAGTAGAAAAGGATACGCATTCTGTATATACCTGTGCACTATTCTAAATAAACGTTAATTAGGTAAAATTGAATATTAGTCTAATTCAAGTATTTTATACTTTTACTGCTTTGATGTCTTCTTACACAAGTTACTGGGAAAAGTGTTCAAAAGTACAATAATGGATGATTTATCTATTTATCCCTATAGTTCTGTTACTGCTTACTTCTGGTATGCCTAGGTTTTTTAATAGACCCTACACATTTAGGCCTGGAATGTGCTTTTAATGAACTCACCATTTTGAAGTTTTATTATAAAATAATTCTCTTTAACCTTGATAATATTCCTTATCCTGAAGTCTACTTTGTCTGTCAGTAGTACAGATTTTCCAGCATTCTATTATGATTCATATATTTGATCTTTGTCACCAGTGTTTTTTTATCCTTAAGGATAATATTTTATCCTTAAATATTCTTATATTTAAGATTCATTCTCATGCCTTGTAAACAGTATACAGTTAAGTCTTGTTCATACTTTTATCTACTTTAAAACTTTCTGCCTTTTAATTGGAATTTTTAGCCTATATACATTTGACTTAGTAATTGATAAGGTCAGATTTCAATGTATCATCTTGTTATTTACTTTCCTTTTGATCCATATATTCTGTAACTTCTGCTCCTTTCCTAACTACTTTTGTATTGCATGTATTCTTATATTTCATTCTATTTCTCATACCACTTATGGTTTAAGTAAATTTTCCTTTTTTGTTTAAATGTTTTTAAAAAAATGTTTATTTTTGAGAGAGAGAGTGCAAGCTGGAGAGGGGGAGAGAGAGAGGGTGACAGAGGACCTGAAACAGGCTCCACACTGACAGCTGAGAGCTGGATGGGAAGCTCAAACCTACAAACTACGAGATCATGACTTGAGCCAGAAGTCAGAAGCTCAACTAAGCAAGTCACCCAAGTGCCCCAACTTTTTACTTTTTAATTATTGCTATATAGTTTATAATATACGTCCTTAACTATCACACAAGATAAGTCAATATTATATCACTTCATATATAAGGTAAGAACATGATACTGATATACTTCTACTTACTGCCCTCCTACCCTTTGTGCTACTATTTTTGTACACTTTCTATGGTTATATTCATTTATTTACGATGTATGTATACACACGGACATATACACATGATATCTGTCCATTTACCTTATCTTTTTTTATCACTATGCTCCAGTTTGAATACTTTCTATTGCCCTATCTTCAGTTCAGATATTTTCTTCTATAGTAATATTTTCTCATCTGCTGTTAAGTCTGTACCATTAACTGTTCATTTCAGATATCATATATTCTAGTTGTAGAATTCCCATATTATTCTTTCTCATTACATCCATTTTCTGTAAGATTCTCATATTTATAACTTTTCTCTAAATTATTAAAGCATGTCTAATAGCATTTTAAATATTTTTTCTGCTAATTACATTTCTCCAACTGTTTCTATTGATTGATTTTAGCCTCATTATAGGTCACAAATTTATCTCTTCTCAATGACCTAGAATATTCTAAGCTATATTCCAGCAGCCAAAGATTCAACCAGATCCCTATGCAGATTTCTGGAGTCCATTCTCTTTGCAAAGTCTACTTTTTTGATAGCCTGCCCCAGAAATTCCAGCTACTTTAGTAGATCTGAACTATAATCTCCAACTCCCAAACTTAATACAACATCTTTATGCTGTTTGGCCTCAGCCCTATGCCATGATCTAGAATGTGCTTCCAGACATAAATGCAGTAACTCTGTTTGCCTCTGATCAGGTGTATGAGTCCTGTCCTACTTGGTATCCAATGTTTGTAAATTATTTTTTCATATAATTTTCCTAGCCCTATCAATTTTTATGTGGCGAGGCTATTCCAGTACCAAGTATCTACCATGCCTGAATGCAGAAATCTGTTGCTTGCCATTCACTTTTACAATCAGTTCATTAGTTCATCATCTCCTTGAACATTTATTTATGAACGGTAGATGCTAACAGTAATATACAATGATTAATAAGATACTATCCGTGCCTTGAGAGAGCCTGCAGTCTGTTAGGATTACTGGCTGATAAAATAATCTCAATGCATTGGGAAAAGCACAGAAAGGGAAGATTTAAAAGGAAGTGCTATGGGATAAAAGCAGAAGTGTTTATTATACATTTTATACAGGCCAAAGTCAAGTTTTGACTTTGATCTCTAAGATCATGAATTCCAACCATGGCTGCAATGCAGGTGGGCCCTCTGGGAAACTCTAAAATGTACTGATCTGTGGGCCTGACCCAAAATTTCCTGATTTAGTTGATCTGGAGTGTGGCCTGGGCTTTGGACTTTTTTTTTTTTTTTTCTAATTTCAGAGAGAGAGCATGTGCGAGCCAGGGAGAGGGGCAGACAGAGAAGGAGATAGTGGGAATCTCAAGTAGGTTCCTTGCTCAGTGCAGAGACTGATACAGGGCTCAATACCACAACCCTGGGATCATAACCTGAGCTGAAATCAAGAGCTGGACACTTAATTGACTGGCTTCCCTGGAGCTTTTAAAATCTCCAGCTAATATGTGCTTTGAAGTTGAAGGTGAGTGAAAATGTCAGCCCACAGTAATTTTTATTGAATGGGTCTTATGAATAAATGTGTGGATTGGTAAAAACTATGAACGCTACTCTACATGCAAAAATGTTTATTCTGTGTTTTCTGTTGCCAATGTCTAAAAACAGTGGTTTCATTCCTTTTTCCAGTATTATAGATTTATCATGTTTTGATTAAATTATAGTGACTGAATTGGCAAGGTGCCCTTTCATCTAACAAGTATTTATGTTGGCCCATGTACATCTGCATTCTTGTTAAGGTGCATATGCTTATTTGAATGAGTAACCATACTTGTGACCAGATTGCCCATTCTGAAAATCCTACGAATTAACCAGATTTTCTAGATTCTGAGGACATCCCTCCCGGAGAAAAAACACTACACATATACTTAATTCATGCACTGCAAAAGGTCATCAAGAGGCAATCTGGGAAAGTTATGAATAAAGCCATCTGAATCTCTAATACCTACTTAAATTTTTAAAGAGCTATGCTGTTAAGATGAGGCAAAAAACAAGATTGGAAAAACTCATCCATATCTTTATATTATAAACAGTATAAACATTCCTTTGTATTTATAAGTGGGGATATGTGTGTGTCAGGATCCAATTAGAACTGAAGCACAGGTTTGCATTTTAAAAAAGAACATGTCATCTAATTAAACTGGGAACTCTCCTAGCATCTAAAATTCAATGACAAGAACAACGATGACTCTTTGTGCACCTAATGGAGAACAAACTAATAGGAACTAAGATAACAAACACAAATAATGTGAACATTAGAAATGCTAAATAGTGGGTCTCATGGAGCAAACTGGTCACTTACACCATATTCAGGTAGCAGGAAACCTGTCTCTGAACACAGTCTGTTTGGCAAGGTGGAAAAGATCACCTCTAATTTCAACTGTCACACAGAGCTAGCAATTTTCAGTCTATTTAGTTTTTGCAGTAGCAAACTTCAACCTTAGGCATCTTGCTTGCTATTTTAAAGGCATAGCTTTCCACGAGCAGCAACCCGTCCACAAGCCTGATAATAATTATTTTATAGTGAGGTGTCTATATGACGTTTGGTATCTTGAGATTGAAATTCTTAACTGTATACTTTACTTCCAATAATTCCTTGGCATGCCACATTTCCCAAAGCAATTTCCGACTCTCAACATGTGTTCTCTACAGACCACTGAGATATTCAGTACGTCAATGGTAAATCTTTCTAATCGGGAGCATCGTACGCCCTTGAGTACAGCAATGACTGGAGAAAAATCTGTGAGATACTTTCTTTCTCTCTTTCCCTACAAGTCGAAAATCACTTTTTCAAGAATAGTTCTAAAAGAAAATAGAGGGTAAAATACCAATTAGCACTATCTTTACCCTCTGTCGAATACCCATCTTCTGATAGATGCTTAAGTAATTTAAACTGAAAACATTACTTCTGAGGAATTTAATACTTAAATCACTTAGCAGGCATTTTTTCATTATGTAAAAATATAATGATGCTGAAAAAGCTTAATTGTTACAGCAATGGATCTCTATTCACAATCCAATCCTGACAAAGAGCACATTCATTAGACTGAGAGCCATTTAAAATTCATGTGTGTTCTCCATTTCATATTTCAAGATCTAAGAATCACATTTTCCTAAGAAGCACTTTAATATTCTTAAAGTAATTAAAACCAAGTCCTTTTTTTTATGGCGCTTGAAATTAAAACTAGCCTTTTAAATTGAGATGTAAGTGACATTTAACATTTTATTAGTTCGAGGTATGCAACATGGGGATTCAATAGTGGTATATATTGTGAAATGATCACCACAGTAAGTCCAGTTAACTAACATCCACCTAGGTTTTGGATGACAGAAAGAAGCGATGGGACAAGCAGAAAAAATGGATGATTTCAGATGGATACCATGGCAAGATAACACACAGGTGACCCTGCCAGAAAAATATCTTGCTCAGAGTCACTGGCAATTGACACATTTCAGAGGACAACATTTATCACAGTATGTTACTTCCAGGGTTATCCTTCCCTCTCCAATTACAGTGTAAGATGGGGAGCCTCACAGCAAAATATAAGACTAATGTTTTAGCCCAAGAACTATTTTGTTCTCTTCCACTGGATTCCAAGCTTCATGAGGACAAAGTCTAGGTCTGCTTTGGGGCCTGGTACATCTCCAAAGCTGGGGGCTGGAATAAGTGGATTTGTATGAAATATGGAGTGTGGGGCAAAGAATCCTTACTATAAAGTCAAGACTTTCCATTACCCAAACCTGGAGGGGGTCCCCCTAACATCAGTGAACCTCAGGCAGGGGAAGAAAATGAGAATCAGATTAGACAGTTTTAAAAATTCTCTTTGGCTCTAACATACGTAACTCTAACCTGATGAGTGCCCCAGAGCCCTAATTTACAAATTGTGTTTCTACGAGTGAGCATCATCTGCAAATTGCTGCAGGTAACGTGTAATGGGAACAGCAGGGTGCTTGGACGCACTTATTCTTAGCAGTAGGCTCTTTATGGATGGCATCAACCCTCTGTTCTGCAATTCCTACTCACATATTATAAAAATGAAAACAAGCCATCATGTTATGGTTTGATGTTGTTATGATTTGTTACTCTTTGTTATGACTGAATCAATGATATAGTCGGTATATATATCCAGTCACCTAGTACTTACTGCATAAACAGTACCTTTTGTAACTTAAAAATTTTTTTATAAATAATACTATAGGCTTCATGGAGGGCACAGCCATATGTATCCCATTTCCCAAATATCCCTAATGTCTGGCCCAGCGCCCTATACCTAACGGTCATTAATTAAATGTATGCTGAAATAAAATTAATACTACTATTAATTATAGACGAATTGGACGAAAGCCCAAACTCCTGATCTTGGCATTATAATTCCCTAGCAATTTGGCTTTCCAATGACACTTCTTCTAGCTATTGGCCCTATACTGAACATATTTTTGAATCATGTTTAAGCGTTTCGCCTCTGTTAGATTCTCCCCTGCCACTTGTTTCCATCGGAATGAAATAGCCAAGGCTTCTTCCGAGGACCACTGGCTTCCCCTCTCTCCTACCTGGCGCTCCTGTGGAACCCTTAGTACCGGACTCCTGGTAAAGAGGCCAACTTCCCTATGGTGAGGACTTTCTCCTTTGCACTTTTGAAACCCAGTGCCTATTTTTGCCATACGGTAAGTCCTCAGTATCCATTTTTCATATTTGAATTAGATCTTAAGTAAATAGGATACATATTAGATATATTTTCAGGCATTAGTTTAAGACAAGAATTTTATGTGGTATTGTCTCTTTAAAAATGGAAACAAGAGGGTAAACCAGTCCCTGGAAATGCATCAGCCATGTAACCAAATTGACTGTAAAATGTCCTTTCCCCCACCATCCCTGTTTACTCCCAGAGGTCTGTTTGTAGAGACATCACGTTGCTCATTATTACCTTATCTGAAAAGAATTTTAAAAGAATTTTAAAAGAATTTAAAAAAACACATTTATGATTTTTCTACTTACTTGGCAAAATCCTCAAAGAGGAACCTTGGCCAAGCAGAGGTTGTTTAGGGTATTAGAAAAGAGTGAACATATCTTTACCAAATGGCCGATTCAAAATTTAAATCATCCAGAGACCCAGACTTAAGTTTTACATCAGATCACCCAGTTATGTGCTGGAAATGGTTTTTGAGTTCACTATTAACTGCTCCAATTTCCCATCAATTTGACAGCACAATGAAGGACATACAAGCAAGAAAGTCTATTTTTCACATTCATTTTGCCTCCAATGCTGTAGAAAACAAGGCAAATACTAATTATCTCGTTTACAATCATCTAATTATTGGCAGGGTAGGGATTAAGAACCTCCCCCTAGCAATGTCTTTCTAGATGCAAAATAAACACCACAATCAGGGGGAAAAGGCACAACTAGAAGAAAGGAGGGTTTTCTAATTTTACTATTCCAGATGCTTAAAAACCGTCTCCCTAAATGAACCAATACTTTAATTAATAGTCCAAATCAAACAATAAAATTTATTGAGAATTCCATCTAATTCCTCAGATCCGGAGGGAACAGACAATGGAAGCTCTCCTGTCATTTACTAAACCTGACATTTACAAAACCTGCTGCCAGTAGAGGCTGTTTAACAACTGTAGTCTGTTTTGCCTCCAGCAACAAGTAGTTTAGGGAACATAAGTACATATGGAGAAGGAGTCTTTTAGGCCTGGCAGCGCAACACTGACATTAGAAAGATGTGTCAGTAATAATTGCTAGTACACACTTGCTATATGCCAAGCACTTTTTGAACTGTTGTACATGTCAGTTAATTCCTGGAGGTACAAACCAAAACACGAGGGGAGTGCTATTTAATTCCCTTTCATAGATAATAGTAACTAAGTTTGAGGCTTTGTGAGTTTATGAACTTTGACCCATATCACTCAACATCTCCCTCAACACAACGCCAATCAATGTAACTCGAGAACCCAGGTCCTTTACCACAGATCTCATCACTAAGGTCAATGCGTGAACAGGGAAACAATGTCACAGGAAGAGATGGCAACAGAAGGCAAAATACCATAGCACATATGTCAAATAGAAAGTAAAAATACTTTTTAACTGAAATGTGATGGTAATTAGTGTCCCAGTTCCTTAATTGCCCGAGAGAAATGACAGCCGTATAATTGTTTGATTTTTGTCTCAAGTGGCTAAATGACCATCCTGGAAAACACAACTTCCTCAAGTAATGAAATTTACTTGTCAATATACTATGACAAAAAAAACATCACGTAGATTTCTCTTTTGGCCTGAGCTTACCTTCCTAACCAAAATGTGAATAAGGTGTTTGTTGGTTTCTTTTTCTTTTGGCTGGCTTGTTTTGTTTTAGGTTTCCTTATTTCTTTTAAATTTTATTTTCCACTGGAGAAAATAGGTGCACTACGTGACATAGGAACCAAAGATATACACAGACACGTATTCACACTGTGAAAGCCCCTCTGTACTATTTCAGCACAAGGTAGGCCATAAAGGGCCATTTAATGCAGAATCCTATTAAGAACTAATCTGGAGGGGCTGAGAAGACCAGCAATATA
>NW_027530852.1:590373-591898 GCF_008692635.1 Crocuta crocuta | reverse complement strand
ATTACTTGTTAGAGCCATCAAAGATTTTCTTGGCTCAATTCTATACAAGAGACAAAAGCTTTGCTTTCATCAAGAGTAATATGCTAGAAAAAAGAACATTTGGGTTATGTCCAAAGGAAGTAAATCTGTTTTATTCTACATATAGCAGTTAAAAATTGGGGAAAATAAAATAGCTATCCAAGTGTCAAAAGTCTAAAACAAAACAAAAAACACTCTTGCTCAAAATAGGACTGAAAATAATGTCTTTTCAATATCTTTTGGCTCCAACTGCCTTAGAATTAACAAATCTATGTGCAATCTACATGAACTGTTCCAAATTGGAATATACTGTATTTTATAGGTAGAAATGAACAAAATATATATTACAAAAAGTTAGAAGAAATGTATTCCAGTATAAAACCTAATGGCAGCTCAGAACTTGAAACTAACCAGAGCCTATTCTCAGTGGCACACAAATACAGGGAAATTAGAGGAAGAGCTGAAAGCAAAATTAAAATAAGACTGTACTACACACAGTACCCTTAAGAGGCTGAACAGTGATAGTGCCATTATCTAGTATGCTGTCCCATACTTCCTTTGAATGGTCAGTCAATATTGGCTCTCACTCATGGGATGGAGGTAAGTTCTGTTCTACCTGACAAGTAAGTACTGAAAGGGAAAGACACTGGAATATATTACATATGCAAAGAGAAAATTTTTAATCCTTTTTTTAAAAGTAAACTGAAGCTAGATTAAACAGCAGGATGATATTAAAAGAATGCTATGAACGTTTGGCTAAAGGGGTGCCTGGGCAGCTCAGTCTGTTGAGCACCTGACTCCAGATTTTGGTTCAGGTTATGATCCCATGGTCATGGGACTGAGCCCTGAGTCGGGCTCTGTGCTGAACGTGCAGCCTGCTTAAGAGTCTTTCTCCCTCTGCCCCTTTTCATGCTCGCTAGCTCTCAAAAAAAAAAAAAAAAAAAAAGCTTCGCTAAATATATATTGTTAAAGGAAGGGCTTCTCCATTTACTCAGTCAAGAGAAAAACAAATCAATACCAAACAACCTATATACAAAAAAACTCTTTAAAAAGTTATTTGTATATATTTTTTCCAATAAGAAAAGAGGTAAAGTAAATTTGGGGCCACTTAAATGTGAACGTAAAAGTTTGCCCTGAGTTTTAATGCTCATCTGAGTATCTTTTCAATGATTAAAAATAAAAGCAGGCCTTGAGAGCAAGAAGAAACGTATCTCCTCTAGGCCAAATTAATTGTCAAAATAGGTTTCAAGAAGATCATAGAATCCTATACTGCGGAAATTAGCAGTTGTTTCCTCTACATAAGACAAAAACATACATGCATTCTGAACATCTCAATTTTGCAGATGTTCTTGATCCTAAGTCATTTATTTACGGCACTCTCTGTTCCTGTTTTGTTCCTCTTTAAACTTCAGCACTTTTAAAAAGAAGCCGAGAACACAGACTCTGGAGAAAACATTAACTACTTAATTTTCTGATGAACAATAAAAGGCAAAGCCTGGCACATGAG
>NW_027530852.1:589992-590334 GCF_008692635.1 Crocuta crocuta | reverse complement strand
ACAAACTCGGGGATTTGAATCTGCTACTTGAAAGAAGTGGACTGTGAAGAGAGCCAAAGATGCAATTTTATAACCAGCAAAGGTCTGAATTATTCATAAAGGAAATACTTTTTATTTTTAGAGATAAATCAGCCACTGAACTGCTGAAGTGAATTAAACTAAACTGGTCAACAAAAATAAGGACAGTAAAGATTCCAAAGAATGAGCACAGCAAAGTACTCCTGGACTCAGCACTTTGTTGGAATTGGAAAGGTGGGTGGAGGGCATCGCACAAAATCTCCTTTACAAGATCATATGAATGTTTAGGTTTCAATTTTCTTTGTGGCAGCATTATCTGTAATT
>NW_027530852.1:583670-589909 GCF_008692635.1 Crocuta crocuta | reverse complement strand
CCTGTTCAATTTATGTTTCCTAAATGTTACAAAGTGAGATTTTCCATTACTAAAAAAAAAATGCTAAAAAATATCTTCAGTGGGTGAGCCCATTTACAATTTGAGAGCTGCAATATCTCAAATTCTTTGAATGTGCTCATAGAGCCCTACGTACTTGCTTATGAAGGTTAGAAGAAAAGCATTGAGTATTTCTGATTCCTTGAGAGCATGGCTTTGGGACAACATTTGGATAAAATTTCTATTAATTCAAAAGATTTTTCATGTCTATTTGCAAAGATGTTTTAAGTCTCCCACTTTTTAATCCAGAGCAAGCAGATACACATCTATAAATAAAAAATTATCTCCAAAATCTCACTGGTATAATTTTTTATATGAAAGACTTAAAAACTTCTCAAAAAATGTAATAATTCACATGGATAAGACACACATTTATAGACAGACATTCTGAGTAACAGTTCATCCCAACATTTCTTCTCTCTGAATATTTCTGCATAAATGTAATTGTTGTTTATGAATAAACAGTGTAAATGCTTTACCAAGTTCATGACTTTTCTATGAATATTTACATTAAACTGAAATGCTCTCAATTAATGTTGCATTTTTCAACTAATTTTCTCTGAAAACAACGCAATGAGTAATCTTAGTCTGCAAAGATCAAGGCTAGTATAGAGAAAAAATACTGATGAGGATGACGATATAACGTACTCAATGTAGAATGAAGACTGAGGTTTTAGCAACAACACCTAGGATAATGGAATGTCAGGAAAAATGAATTTGTCATCAATATCAATGCCAAACAAAACCACAAGGAAAAGACACCTTTGCCATTGCACCTATACTTGAGTCTATCTGAAGTGGATATTCAGAAACTTGTAAGGATTGTGTGACTGATCAATGTGGACCAGGGAAACCACAACCTCTTTTGTGGAACATTAAACTGACCTTGGGGTTGAAGTTCAATGCTATCAGTGGTAGCTGCAATCAGTAAGACTTGCAAGGACTCCAACATCACCTACAAAACAGGGTAATAACTGTTTTTACCCAGGATTGCTATCACACCTCCCATAGAAACAAACAAAAGGGTTGATAGACCCTATTTTCCATTAGAGTAATTGCAGGAAGACTGATGAGTGGTCAGGTTAAGTTCTTTGGACTTGATATTGGAAGCTTGAGAAGCTGGAAGAATTGATACTTTGTAAATATGACTCTTGACTGTCTTATGATTAACTGAGTAAGGGATCAAGCCCACCTACATCGTATTTTTTTTGTCCCTACCTTTTCATGCACTGTTGGGTGGCTCTTCCTCACGACCTTTAAAGTATAGTCAGAAGAGATGCCATGCTGAACCAGCTAGCTGCAAATTAACTCCAAGACTGGACAGTGATTGGAACTATTCTGTACAGTATTAATTCTACCACAACCCCTTCTCAGGTTCATTCCTCTGGCTGTGCATTGAGGGTGGAAGATAATCCTTTTGGCCTGTGTCTGGATCAGGCTAAACTTTCCAAGGGACCTTTCCAATAAACATTTGAAGGATACTGCAGTTCGATTTTAGCAGTTCCTCTTGACAGCTTCTGAACCTAAATAGCTAGAGAACTTGGCTCAACCATACATTCATTTCTATAATATGTATCTTCACAGACTTCCAAGTACACAGGAACAACCAGACTTCCAAAACACCTACTTCATGATTCTTCTTAGGCAAATATGCTGTAATGAAGAGATGACTGTGTTTGAACACAAAAGACCTGACACCCTACTAAGATATCTATTTGTATATGCCCATCCAATGAATCCTACCTGGTATCTGGTCATGGAAAGTTCTGGGGATATTAAGAGCATCTGAACCTAGACCTAATTTGAGAAAACTGGAGTCTAGTGGTTTGCCTGGTCACAGGAGACACACAGTTATTATTTGTCATATAAACAAGTTTAAATGAAAATCTCATGTAACATCTAAACAGGTATGTGCCCTTTCAAAGTACACCTCCTGNACATAAGCCTTAAGGCATTGACTATAAAGAATATAAATAAATCAATTTAGATATAAGTAACTGCTGGCTCATGTTCTTATTTAATACATGAAATATTTATTAAGTGCCAGCCATGTATCAGGCACTATGGAGGGCATTTGTAACACTTAAGTGAACATACCAGACCCTTTTTTCTCATGATGTTTTATGCATTTTTCAAATAATATGAAAGTAAATGGGTCATCAGCAAGTCGTGCCAATTTGCATTTGTACATCTTATCCTATTGTTTTATTTTTTTTGAGTGTGTGCGTGCGTGTGTGTGTGTGTGTGTGTGTGTGTGTGTGTGTGTGTGTGAGAGTGGGGGAGAGGGGCAGAGGGAGACAGAGAATCTCAAGCAGGGTCCACGCTCAGCATGGAGCCCAAAATGGAGCTTGACTCCGTGATCCTGGATCATGACCTGAGCTGATATTAAGAGTCATGTTCACCTAAATGATCCACCCAAGTGCCCCCCAACTGATCTATTTTTAACCATGTTTTAGCTGGCTAAAATTCTGTACCTCATGAAAGCTAAGATCCTTTAAATATTTCTATGTGAATTATAAAAGTAGAACTGTGGCATAATCACAGAATGTCTTTCTTTTTGGTAGGCAACACTAAAGTTACAGCCAGAGATGGACTTTTGACGAGTCATAAGCATCTTGAATTGCGCCAAGTACAGAAAGATTATTACATAAAACAGAACTGTTGCATTTATGTCCACTTTCTATTTCATAAATGCTCTGAATATTATTAATAGGTGTACTTTGTTTGCCCCATGTTTACTGTTCTGCTGGATGTGATAAGGGAACTGAAGTGCCAAATGTATTAAAATGGGAACATAATGTGAAAATAATTTTATTTTTGAGTGTTCTAAGTACTAGTGTCACTTCCGAATCCTAACAAACACCTAATGTAGTGAAATTAAATGATTTTCAAATATATTTTCCATGACTTTCTATATTTGTGACTTATAAACATTAGCGTTATATATATTGCTAACTTTTTAGGTGCCTCATTTGAAACACTAAGTATTGGATCAGTCCCTGGTTATGTTTTGCAAAAAAACCAGACAAAACAAAACAAACAACCCGAATAAATACACATAATAAGACATCTGAAATAAAATTTTAAAATGGCATTTGTAGTAAATAGTATTTTTATATTTCAAACCTTTATTGTTTGAATTTTAATTACAGCTCTGAGAGCTCTAAGAAATGTCTACTAAGGATTTTTCTCCTAGTTGGATGAACTTGGATAGCTGAGATATGAAAATGAATATAGTATCATTTGCCTACTTGAAAAGCCATTTGATTCATATAACATTTTAATTCACATATTTATGACAAGAAATGTGTTACTGAATGATCTTTGGAGTTAAAGTTTTAAGTAGTTTGGTATCTTTAAATGAGAGATAGAGATATGTTTTAATATCTTGACTAAAACAAACTAACATGTTCCAGTTAGTAAAAGATACATGGTTTGGGAGCTAACTCATTCATCTTAATCAAATTTGGAAACAACTTTTCTTTTCCTAAAAATCTTTTGGTCATGTCCATATAATTGTTTATTTTTTGGAAATTTCTCCTCACAAGTCAACATTTCTTTATCATATTAAGTTTTGTAATTCATTATTGTTGTGACACCATTTTGCATGTCATCTTTATTAGAAGACTAAATATTTCAAATCATTAATATGCAGTAAAATGAAGGAGATTCAGATTCTGGCTCACGTTCCCTTTTTTTCAAGCTTATAAACTGACTGCCAAGAATTAGCTGTGAAGCTTCATAAGAAACTGCCAAAATCAAAACTAAGTTCCATAGGGATAATCAAATATAGTGAACTAATGAGAACTTCCAAACCATAGTAATATTATAAAGGAAGCAAGTAAAATTACAATTGTAAATTTGTATACGATCTCAGCCAATGAAAATTGGACCCTAAGGGTTAATGAGCCGTCAACATCAAGGTCTCTATTCAGCANATGACCTGAGCCGAAGTCAGACGCTTAACCGACTGAGCCACCCAGGCGTCCCATAAATAAAACATTTTTAAGTATATTTATTTTGTGAGAGAGAAAAAGAGAAAGAGAGAGAGAGAACACCAGCAGGGGAGGGTCGGAGAGAGAGAATCCCAAGCAGGCTCCACGCTGTCAGAGCCCAAGATGGTCCTGAACCCATGAACCACTGAGATCATGACCTGAGTCAAAACCAAGGGTCAGACACTTAACCAACTAGGCCACGCAGGTGCCCCAAATAATCATGAACCCGAATAAGTAATTCAAGGATGTAGGCAACATGTGTCCAGAGGAAATTGGGGCCATGTAAGGATTCCCTTAAGCACAACTTTACACCAGAAGCAATTTATTAATAAATTGAACTATTCAGGAGCACCTGGGTGGCTCAGTCAGTTAAGCATGCAACTTCAGCTTAGATTGTGATGTGGTTCAAGAGTTCAAGCCCCCTATCAGGATTGCTGCTGTCAGTCTATCAGCAAAGAGCCTGCTTTAGATCCTCTGTCCCCTCTGTCTGCCCCTTCCCCTGCTTCCCCCCAAATAAGTAAATATTTAAAAATAACTGAACTATTCAGCAACTACATATTGAAACCTACTGTTTGGCATTACCCTTAAGAACTTCAGACTCATAAGGGAGGTGAAGGGTAGGCAGACATAAAAAAATTATTTTCAAACATGATAATCATTGTATCAGAGAAAGGACTCAGTGTATAATGCTAGCTTAGAGTATATCTGCTTCAAGAAATTCAGGAAGTCTGTGGAGTAAAGATGATCTTGTAAAGAGAAGTACTCCAGGTAGAATATGTTTATGCGGATATTCTGAAAAGAAATAAGACAGTCAAAAGAAAAAAGATGGTTTATTGCACAAGTTTAAGTGTATGTACATGCATGTGTTTGGAGAGCATAAAATACATGGACATGAGATATGAGAAATATGCAGGAGGAAATCACTGAAGACTTGATGGAAACTAAGAGCTTTGATTTTAATTTGGTAAATAAATACGGCTTACTGAACAATTTTAGTACGTAAGTATCAAGACTGATTTTGTATTTTCAAAAGACTGTTCTGTTGATTTAATGGTCCTAAGGTATGCTGCATCACACATCACCCCCACACACAGTAACCTGACAAACCAAGAGCGGTTTATTAAGTATTTCTGACAGTTTACTTAGCTCAGAAATTTAAGAGCAGCTTGACTCAGTGGTTTTAACTTAAGGTTCTCATGTGGTTCAGTCAGGATGTTGGCTGGTGCTGAATTCATCTGAAGGCTTGATTGGGGCTACAAGATAGGCTCGTTTGCAAGGTGATTCTCTTACATGACTGGCAAGTTCTTTCTGGCTATTGGCCAGGAACCTCAGTTTCTCTCCAGGAAGACCTCTCTACAGGGCTGTGTGAGTTCTCCCCCAGCATGGCTATAGACCAAAGGACCAACAAGGAAGCTGCAATATCTTTTAGAAGTCACACACTATTACTTATAGCATATTCTATTGTTCAGGAAAACAAAACAAAACAAAACCTAGAACTGATTCATTGTTGCAGCAGCCTCCGCAAGAGACCTAAGAGAGATGATGATTATCAGGGGCCATCGTGGATGTCATGTATTACAGCACAGATCCAAGTATCAGGGCAACTAAACCAGATGTAAAAGGTAGTGAGCTGTGAGAATCAAAAACAGAAATAATGGCCATTTGATTTATAATCATACAAGAGGGGCTAAAGAGATGAGGCCTTATTTAAGACACATTTTAAAAGCAAAATTCACCAATATGATCACTGATTGGCTATGGAACGTAGGGGTGTACAAAGAGCCCCAGGCAATTCCCAGGTGTTAGGTTTAGATTATTAACAAAGGGGTGGGGCAGGAAATGATGATGAAGGGGAAAAGGCAATATTAAGTAAGATGGAAAAGTGATCCTTTATTTCCTAAGATGGCATTCAATTTCCCGAGAGACTCCCACAGGGATATAATCATCATCATCATAGACGGAATTCACTGAGAAATTTTTATGGGCAGGTAATCTTCTAAGTTCTTTACATATTCATGTATTAACTTATCTAAACTTAATGACAATGTTTGAACTCGGAAGTGACATTATTCCCATATTATAAATGAAGCAAAGACATAGCAAGTAATTAGTATAAAATTCCACACCAAGTATCTTTATTCACATTAGAGCTAGGCATCAAAGTCACCTCTAGTTCGACCTATCTTA
>NW_027530852.1:583486-583657 GCF_008692635.1 Crocuta crocuta | reverse complement strand
ACCTTTCTTAATTGCTGTTACTCTTCATCCCCATGCTAACCGTCCCTTCTGTGTGAACAATCTGATAAACTCACTCTTATGAAACTGTTTAAACCTTAAGATACCAGATTTATTGGAAATTTTCCAATATGAAATACAGAGGAAACTTAATTCTAATAGATCACTTCCCAT
>NW_027530852.1:580682-583446 GCF_008692635.1 Crocuta crocuta | reverse complement strand
AGGGTGACATATCAAATTATACTCTAATATATCTGATTCACCAATACTTAAGATATAAACACAGATTAAGAATAATTATAAATTTGTAAGAATTTTGTTAATATTTCTGTCATCACATTCTATCATGTTATTCTATTACATAAGATACACTGTCTTTTGGAAAGGTCATTCAATTTCTTAAGCAAATGAAGTATGTTTGAATTCTAAAAGCACAGAAATGTCAGGCATGTCACCTATCAGAGCAGTAAAAACATTATCAATAATTGAAGCAAAGTATAAGATTCACTTACAGTAATAAATGCTTACCCTTTCACAGTAATTTGAAAATTCAAAAAAGATGTGAGCAACAATCATTCTTTTTCATTGTGAGTGAGATTTTATTTTGAGATCTATGATTTAATCTTTATCTTGACTATATCTACGGCTAATCCCTCCCACAAACAACTCTACAGTAGAAATTTAAATTCCTATTTTACAGATAAACAATGCATTGCTTGACAGGAATATTCAATTTGTAATAAAACAAACCCCCCCTCCAAAAAAAAACCCAAAACAAAACAAATGTATTCAAATCAAGGGAAGAAAAATCCAAAAGCAGTTATAGTAGAATGTGAGACTCTGTGAAGATGCTCTCAATGATCATGGGACCACCCCTTGTGTTTTATATTCCNNNGACATTGGTAAAGATACAAAATTTTTTAGTAACTTAATTTTCTTACACACAAATGTTTTACATGAGAAAACAAGAAACACATAAATTTATTGAACAAGCTATGAGTAACAAGGTTCTAAGAAATAACTCAAAAGGTACCTTGATGACCAGTAACCATCTGTGACTCACAGGCTGAGCTAACAGAAACTTTCTCTGTTAACCATCTACACTATAGTTCTACTCATGCCAACCTAAAAACATGATGTGCGGCAGTCACCTTTACTCAGATTCATTCCTTTCCACACTATGCTTATTCCTCTATTTGATTCTTTTTTACAAGTATGTCAATAATCTTAGTTTTAACTCCTCCAGATTTCATTGCTTTAACTATAACATGACCTCAATGAACCCTTGCTAGCAGCTCAGCAAGAAGTACCTGAAATATGTTGGATCTCTCGGTAAGATTGTGCACTGGTCACCAAACCTGAAGTTAAAGAAAAATAGAAGGGCGCCTGGGTGGCTCAGTTGGTTAAGTGTTTGACTTGGGCTCAGGTCATGACCTCACAGCTGGTGGGTACAAGCCCCATGTCGGGCTTGGTGCTGACAGCTCAGAGCCTGGAGCCTACTTTGGATTCTGTGTCTCTGTCTCTCTTTGCTCATCCCCCACTCACACTCTGTCTACCTCTCAAAAATAAGTAACATTTAAAAATTAATTAAAAAAAATAAAGAAGATGTAGCAAAAATTTTTTTGGCCCTAGCTTTTATTAATCTTGACTACTGATATCTGCTACACATAAAATAATGATTTCATGTACTTAGTATGTAATACTCTGCTCCAGGGGTACTTGTTATGTGAGACAGAGTTTATTTACCAACAAAAATGAGAGTTTGCAGGGAGGGGGAGAAGGCAGATTATAGGATAATGAAGAATCCAGGGCTGGCATGAAGAGCTGCGCAGAATGTCCCTTGACCAAAAGAATTTGGCAAAGAGGCCAAGCTTTAAAGTCTATGCTTCTCCCTGAAAAGCTGGGCATTTTCCTAATTCTCACAAAGATGCCACAGGGGTAAGTCCAGGTGTGCAGGACAGAGACTGTTCCTTCAGAGCTATCAATGCACTAAATCATTTTGAACCAACTCTGCCCCACTACTTAGAACAGTTTTTCCTCCTTCCCTTTACCCGGTTCTTTTTCTTTTTAAAAGTCTCCTAGATCCTTAATTTCCTCTGAGTTACTGAGAGTTGTGAGAGAATGAACAAATATCTTGTGGGCCAGGTTCAGGTCATATCTTTTTTTTATGTCCTGCAAGCTAAAAAAGTTTTTTTTAAATTTTTAAATGGTTGAAAAAATTAAGCTTTTTAAAGTTTTATTTATTTTGAGAGAGAGACAGACTCTCTCTCAAAAGGGAAGGAAGAGAGAGAATCCTGAGTAGGCTCTACACTGTGAGCACAGAGCCTGAGGTGGTGTTCGAAACCACGAACCATGAGATCATAACCTTGAGTCAAAACCAAGAGTCAGACGCTTAACTGACTGAGCCACCCAGGCACCAGAAAATATTAAGTATTTAAAGACATGGGACAATTCTGTAAAATTCATATTTCAATGAGCGTAAGTTTGAGGTGGCAGAGCCATGCTTACACATTTACGTACTGTCTGTGGATCCCTTTATGCTAGTGGTGAGTAGTCACAATAAAGACAGTATGGTGTCCTCAGCTGAAAATATTCAGTATGTGAATCTTTACTTGAAGTTTGCCAACCCATGAGCTACTAAGTTCACGTTAATTCATGTGTCCTATCATTTTATTTTGTATATTCCTACTTTCTCCGAGACCTTAACCTGGAGGTACAAATATCTGGACTCAGGACAGGAGTAATCCAAGAACTCTTCAGAATGTGGTTCTAAACAGTGGCACCCAGGGGGACTCTGGTGATTAAGGGTCTGACTCTTGATTTCTGCTCAGGTCATGATCTCACTTGTGGGATCCAGTCCCACATCATGGATCCTGCTCGGGATCCTCTCTCTCTGCCCCCCTCTTTCCCTTGCTTGCACCAGAAATGCATTCTCTCTCTTGCTCTCTCAAAATAAACAAACTTAAAAAAAAAAAAAAAAAAAAAC
>NW_027530852.1:572549-580534 GCF_008692635.1 Crocuta crocuta | reverse complement strand
GGAATAAGCTCTATCTTTATAGACCCTACACCACAATCACTATTAACGTCCTAAGGTTCCTGACCATATATTCTTTCATACCTCAGAGGAATTCAAAGTGCTTTGAGTTCAGGCCAGGGCAAAAGTCCCTTGTGTGCCACCTGAAAGTTGTATGGCTTTAGGCGATTATTTAAGAGTCAGGTTCATGGTTTTTAATTGTTTTTTACTTTTTAAAAGAGGATTGCTAATCATTTCCTCAGAGGACTGTTGTGATAAACAGATTACAGAATATGAATCGCCTAGAAAATAACATAGCAACTTCTAGTTTTCTTTTACTTTCCTTCAGTTTGCCTTTTCTTTGGAAATTCAATTCAAATTTTAAGGCAATTCAGATATCATCTCCTCTGGGCACCCATCTTGGATTCTCTCACACAGAGCTAGGTACTTTTCCAACAAAGCTGGTTGTCGCCATGGGCTCCCATTGCCTTCTCAAAGGGGAATTTGTAACATTACAGCAGAAATACTAGACTTAAAAGGTTGCTATGAAAGCTAAAGGATCTTAGTTTTGAAATTGCCTTTTCAAAGAATCAACTCTTAAAAAGCCACTGCTCAGACATTAGTTCTGATATCAGCCTGCAACGTGGGGGCTAAGGTATGTCCATCCAGCACCCAACACATGGCAGGAAGACAGAAACATGGGATGGGTGAAGAAAAAAGTAAACGAATGAATTGGCTATAGCAATGATTCTCAAATGTTAGTTTGCATCACAATTAGCCAGGGGGCTTGTGAAAACCAACATTGCTGGGTCCAAAGGCAGAGTTTCTGATTTCAGAGGCCTGGGATATGGCTCAATTTTGCATCTCTAATGAGCCTCTTAAAAATGGTGGCCATTCTGACCTGGAAGATGCAAGTCAAGAACCACTAACTTAACATAATCTTAAATTCTTAATACCAACCATTCTGTCACCTTATCACACAGCTATCGATTTCTGTTTGGTTTTGCACATTTGGCTGCTCCATATCTGAAAATGGTCTTTTAAACTCCAGAATATTCTATACTCTTATTTATCCACATTTTTACTGAAATGATAGGACAAGGACAGGGTCAACCTTACGTGGTTAAATTAGAATATATTTTATCAAGTGTGCATTCCAATCTGATTTATGTATAAACTGCACTTTGTCACTTAAATGTAGACAACGACAAGAGCTAAAATGATACCCACAACACCCTATCATCAGTTTACATTTCAATAAATGTTTTCTTAAAGTGTAAAAAAGTACATAACAGATATAAAACTATAAAAACATCAGTTATAAAAATAATATTTTAAAAAGACATCAGTGTAAGTTAAGAGGTAAAATTTTAACGGCACTAAGTGTCTTGTCTCCTCTGAAATCTAGAAAGACCTACAATCAATATTATATTTAAATTCATCATACCTGTATTACTCTTCAAAAAGATTACTTTTTTACTATATGGGAAATGATTACCAACAATACTCTAAAATGCTTTATTTCATAGGTTTTTACTAAAAAATGACTTTACAAAAATATGTGCAAATAAAATTTTTAAAGATTGAGAAACATGTAGAGCCTTAAACTATCAAGTATATATCACACATTAGACATTGACATTTCATTATGATAGGATAATTCTATGTCCAGGGGCTGTGATCTTACTTCATGAATGATGTAGGGGTGGAAAAATTATTTTCCCTCTATGCTTCTAAGTTCTTGGTTGTGAGCCACTGTAAGAAAAGACATATTTGTAGGGGGTAAAAAAGCCTAATAACATATCTTTCTCATGCATACAGGAAGTATGCATATTATTAAACTTAAACACTATTCGCTGTTTTCTCCTGCTATTCTCTCTTTTATTCCAGGGAAGTCTCAGGTAAAAATCTAAAGAGGTAGAGGGAAAATCATTTTTTCCTTTACCACACCAGGAAAACGGAATTCTTCCATGAAATGGTCCAAGCCATAACCCAAAATACCATATTTAGTTAAAAACAAAAGAATATGTGCCCCTATATTTACTGCAGCACTATTTACAACAGCCAAGACATGGGAGCAACCTAAATGTCTATCAAGAGACCAATGGACAAGGAAAATGTGATAGATATATATAATGGAATATTACACGGCCATAAATATGGATGAATTGTGCCTTCTGAGGCAATATGGATGGACCTAGAGGTTACCATTCTAAGTGAAGTAAGTTTGAGAAAGCAAATACTGCATGATTCCACTCATCAACAAAATCTTAAAAAANTGGGGGAGGGCACTTGTGGGGATGAGCACTAGGTGTCATATGGAAACCAACTTGACAATAAACTATTAAATAAAAAAAGATACAGGCCTCCAGTTATGGAACGATTAAGTCACGGGAATAAAAAGCAGAGCACAAGAAATACTGTCAATGATACTGCAATAGCAACGTAATGGGACAGGTGGTAGCTCTACTTGTGTTGAACAGAGCATAACGTATAAACTTATCAAGCCACTAAGCTGTACAAAACAACAACAACAAGATGATGCTGGGCATGGGGAGTCAGTTACAGCAGGGTACCAGAAAGAACCCAGAAAACAAGGGTCTGGTTGCCATGCAGATTTAAGTCCTTCCCTTCTACTATGTTAAGAGTTTCTAGAGATTCAGAGGGATCCCTGTATTCCTGGTACAGAGAGAGAGAGACAGCCTTACAAAAGGAGGTCTCCCTTGTAAATGCAAATATCTCTTATAACAGGGTGACTTCTACTGAGGTTTCTGAGTTTCTACTGTTTCTTAAAAATAAGCAGCTCAGAATAATCTCAACGATGAGGAAACATAATTAGGGATGGCAAATTCTGCTCCCCTTCAATGAGTATGTTGGCTATGACAGACACCAAGGGAAATCACTTTTTTACATTTCATTTTTCACTCTCAACTCTGCACTTCAAAGGTCAAAATGGACGCAAACTCACGTGATGGGCTGCTTCCAATGTATGCGCTAGACTAGAAGAAGGTATCTAAAGACACTTTTCTGTTTTCATGAAGAATAAAGTGAACAGATCCAGAACATGAAAGATTATCCATGCACAGTGAGATGGACAATTCACTGCAAGTGATTCTGAGTTACACCTCCAACCCTTTCAAGTGGATGAATAATAATAAAAGTATTGTATCTTATGAATGCTCGGTTCCTTTAAATCTCCAAGCTCTGTATGTTTTATTTTCTTCTGAAGTGTCTGGCAGTCTTTTAAGCTATTTTGGACTAGTCTATGTTTATTTTTGTCATAAGAATATTTAGAATCAGAGGACAAAACTGAAAATGATGTTCTCCCTTTTAATTCTCAACTGTGAATGTCTGTGGATTTCTAACCTCATCTGTCCTCTACAAGGCTATGCCCGTTATCAGTGAGAAGCAGCCATGGGGGCAGTTAGTTATGTAATCTCCCTGAGCAGCCTTAGAGGCCATATTCTGAGGATAAAGAGGTGCATGTCATTTCTCTTTGAGGCAATTTTTGTTTTGCACACAAATCAATGGAAGCATGCAAATACTAGTAGGACGGATGGCAGTCCAACAGATGAGTACTCACATAGCTCTACTTAATCAGAAAGCAAGGAGCCTGCATTTCTCCTAAGGAGATGTTTTCAGAGATTGGCTAAATGCATGGGCTTTGCAGTAACAAATTATCTGCCCTTAATTCTTAACTCTGTACTTCCTTGTTACATGATCTTATGCATGTTTCTTAAACTTGCTGGAACTCTGTACTCTAATCTGCTCGGGAGACATACTGGCATTGATTTAGGGTTTTTTTTTGTTTTTGTTTTTGGTGGGGGAGATAAAGCTAGTATGTAATTTGCACAATATGGTATTGGTAGTAAACGTGGCAATAATTTCTTCACTCATTTCTATCAGGATAATAACAATGCCATAATTCATTCTTGTTAAAAAGTCACTCATTCAACAAAAGTTAATTCTGAGATTATTATCATTATTTGGGTATAAATTAGTGAACATAAGGCTTAATAGGAAAAAAAAAGGAATAAACTATCAAATGAAGACATACATTTATGCTACATTCCTTTCATATATGGTGATAGGAAGTAAGGGTGGGCATTATTTAGAAAAGCTGATGAGGACGGGGTGCCTGGGTGGCTTAGTCGGTTAAGCGTCCGACTTTCGCTTAGGTNTGAGGGAGGCAGAAATAGCCACGTGACAAGGGAGGGGAAGAATGTTCAAGGCAAAATAAGCAGTATGAATAAAGGGGTAGATAATATGAGAGTTCGTTATTAATATTATTAGGGTAAACTGTGTAGATTTCAGCACACTTGCCTCTATTCTATTACTCAGACATGTGCCTTGGGGTAAGGGAGAGTAAACAACAATTTTTTTAAAAACATTTTTAAGTAATCTCTATACCCAACATGGGGCTCCAACTCAGAACCCTGAGATCAAGAGACCCGTGCTCTGAGCCAGCCAGGCACCCACAGAGTAAGTGCAAAAATTTTGATTTGATTTTAGGAAAAAGTAGGAGAGTTTAAAGTTTTATCCACGCTTTGTATTTGCTTAACACTGTTCAAGAAAAAATTATGCTGACACTTGTTAAAACATGAGGAAGACTATTCAGACTATTGCGATAGATGTCAAGACTATGAACAGAGAGTAGGGAGATGGGGCTCAACTTCAAATACGGTGGGGACAGCTGAGGATTTAGAGCCAACTAGCAGATTGGGGTGGGAGGTAATGTGGGTCAAGGACACATCCAGGGTGGGGGAGGATTTTTGCTTAAGGCAGGCCAGGATCAAGTAACAAGAATGGGAAATGAGGAATGTGATAAGATATCCTTTGCAATGTGGTATCAAGGGTGGGGAGATTGTCAGTAAACTAACCTAGAAGGATTTTTAGTGCAACTAACCAGGCAGGTTGAAGATAGAGACCACAACAAGGCCTCAACAACAGAGGGTTCAGATGAGTCTGTCTCAAGTATGGTCAAGGAGAGTCCTGTCAACACAATGACCTTGTTGCTAATTCCTGAATTAGTCTTATCAGATTTGCTATATTTGACCAGCCTTCCATTGAAAACGCTTTTAATCTGCAAATCAAATAGAAAAGCCCACACTACTGCCTATCACAATCTCCTACTGCAATAAATCCACTGACATCTTACTTCCCTTTGACGCTAAGACAAAAAGACGGTGAATCATGAATTGATGCTATGTTCCTGGTTTACAAAGCAGTCGCTAAATAAAGGCAAAGGGGAAGAAACCTTTTTCCAGTGGTTTCATTGCCTCTTTTAAGCTGGTTTCACAAGTATCAACAAAATGAGAGGGAAAAAAAAGAAAAGATGATTGAATAATAAATCGGTGTAGCTCCTCCAAGCCAAATTTGGGGTCTTCAACAGATCCAGAGGATGTGGGGCCCAGAGATATGCAAGGGTGGAGAGGGATGAAGCAGGAGCAGTGGGAAGAAATTATGACTGTAATTATGCAGAATGAAGCCTACAGCTAATATCAGGGAAATTTGCTTTATCACAGATATTTCAGACTGGATCTTACATTCGAAGATCCTATGAACCCAATGAGTAGGCAATGTGCAGTTACTGCATATACTCATCTGGCAATTAGTTAAATTTCCAAAATATAAAAGGCTATCACACTCCAAGTTCCTTAAGGATAGACATCAAGCCTTATTCTTTCAAATTCTTTGCGTTAGGAATATGGTCTTCCTTCATTCATTCATATACACTCACTTCACATGACTGCAGATAAACTCAAACTCCAGGCTTTAGGGTATGGATATATCTTCAAGGAATTCACAGCCTAGAAGAGAAAGATCACGGAATATACACAATAGAGTACAACAATCTATTACACTTGAGGATATATAGAATAAATTATTAGAAAACAAGGACTATAGAAAGATCAAGAAAGAGAAAGCAGAGTACTGGAAGAAGTCACCTAATCGATCTGCCAAGAGGAGTTAACTAGAAAATAAGGTACATTGTAGGAGTTCCTACCAATGGGCAGAGATTGATTTTTAAAAGGAAATCTGCATGTGCACCCTCAGCCCGTGCATCACCTGGAGAAGTCAGGAAACAGAAAGCAACAAGATATGGATGCACCATACAGTGACTGCATGTGGGACGGAGAGACCAAAAGTGAGCACTGGTTTGGGGGAGGGGAGCAAGAAGGCCATGGGGACGAGTTTGAATTTTATTTTGAGAACCTTTAAAAGATTGTAAGCAGGGTAAAACTGGAAGAAGACCAGGTAAGAGATTTCTTCAGTAATCCAAGTAAATAATTATTGTGAGAGCCTTAACCACGGCAATGGCAGTAAAAAATGGAGAGAAGCACCAAGGCATAAAAGGGATTTTGGAATAAAATTCATAAGGATGAAAATCATTTACTGTAGGGACTGGAGGACAAAATTGAAAATGGAGGCCATGTGTCTGGATTTGTCAATTTACATCTTCCCCACTACCTTGTGATGCTTAGAACACAACAGATGCCAAGGAAGTGTTTGTTTAAAATATGCAAAAACAAATTATATGACCTTGTTGCTTTGCTGAGAAATTCCTCCTAATACCTCTCTGAGTTCAGTTGCAGACACTGTATACAGTTTTCATGCAAATTAGCAGATTCTCACCTCAGATGTTTATCGCTTTACTACCTGGAGGGCTTCCTGTGGGGCACCTGACTCTTGATGGACCCACATTCAGAGAACCTAAGAAATGCCAGGGGTTAATCAACCCCAGGGATATCCCTCCACCAGGGAACAATGTGCCAACTTCCCCCTCCTTCCTTCCTTCTTGGGACAGATATGAGATCCAGTCTACACACTATCTGAGAGCGAGCAGTAATCCCTTCTTAACTCACCCCTGATTTTCTCCCTTTCCTATCTCAGTTTCCCTACTTTCTCGCTTGTACCTCTGGGACTCACTTCTCCAGTAATCCATCTGTACTCCAGTGTCTTGCCTGAGTTCTGCTTCTGAGAAGGCAAATTTCATACAGGAGGGAGGTGATTAAGTAGACTTTTGAGACAAAATTGGAATCCTCTTTTCATCACAACAATGAATATTAACACAATAATGTAAATTCCAACAGGTCCTTAAAATGATGGGTTTGCATTTTTTTTTCAGTAAAGCTCATGAAAAGAAAAATAAATCCACTTGAGAGTTGCCACATGAGATAGAATAATCCTTCTCAAATAATAAACAGAGAACATCAATTACACTGTTACCACGCATTTAAAAAAGACTGCTGAAAAGAATTTCACTCTCCTAATACATAACCCTCAACTATCTCAGGCCTATCTCTCCTTTGATCCAAGTGATCTCTTGGCAGCCTCACTCCACATGGTGTTATTAAGGCCAAAGCCAGGCTACAAAGCACAGATCCAAAGTCTGTTGAATTTGCTTAGCAGCTCAGGGAGTTTCTCTCCTAGACCAGTTTTCATCTTTCTCAAGAGCAAATGAATTTCACTTTTGACCAGGTGGTATTCAGATATGAAATTTAACTTTGACAAATTCTTAGGATATTTTGACAAAATGCAGACTCGCTCGCCGCATTGGTCAAGGTTAAAGAAATCAGTCCCCTGGAAGACTAATCACGATGATTAAGCACCTATTTTCTTCTCTCAAATGCTGTGCTTGGTTTTTTCTTAGAAACTATAAGGGGCGATACATGAAAAAGACGCAAATTGAATATAGAGCATGGTGATTATAGTTAATCCTGCTAAATTGTATTCTTGAAATGTGCTAAGGGTGGATCCTGAGTGTTCTCCTGACATACACACACACACACGCACACACACACACACAATGGTAACTGTGAGGTGATGATAGGTATGTTAATTAGCTTGATAGAAGTAATTATTTCATAATGTATATGTATGTTAAATCATCACATTATACCCTTAAGTTTACATTCTACAGGAAAGATATCTACCCTTTTTAATTTTTCCATTTATCTCAATATCACAAGAAAAACACTCTTAATTAAAATAAGTTATTAAAATAG
>NW_027530852.1:572028-572486 GCF_008692635.1 Crocuta crocuta | reverse complement strand
CAGGGCCTGGCTTCAATCAAGACATCATTAGGGATACAGAATCTCTGAGATTATTTTCCACACACAACTGAAAGGTACTGTAAAGGTAACTGATTAAGATATATAAAAGCTCTTTACAAATTATCACCAAAAATTTTAAAAATAGTACTACAGGTAGGTTCTTGAATCCAGGCTTAGGTATTTGAATGAATCCTCTATGCAGTGAAGTTCTAGTAAAATGTTTTAAGAATGGTAGAAGGAGGACTAAATCAATATTTTTTAAGAAAGAGAAATCATGTAACAGGAGCACATAAAATGAGCCGTTGTTCAAAAGGAGAGATTAGAGAAAGCAGAAAATTTTGTTTTGTAGTTGTTCATGTATTAGGTAAGAAAGCCCTTAACTAAGATCCTAGTAGTGGGCATGAAGGGGAAGAAAATGTAAATGTTCCATTAGAGGAAGAGGAAGGAATGGATTGATT
>NW_027530852.1:569262-571812 GCF_008692635.1 Crocuta crocuta | reverse complement strand
AAGCAAAAAAAAAAAAAAAAAAAAGGAAAACAGAAATGGACAGAGCTCTGTGTTTACAAAGTGGCTGAATAATGCTGCCTTTGATCAAAATAGGAGGCTGGGATGGGAAATATATTTCAGACAAAGGGATACATTTATCTCTTTCAAACTCTTTAGACTTTGCAAAGGTTTTCACTTCTCTGTTGTTCTGAATATTTTAGGGGCCAAGGGCAGGTTGCCCCAAGATGGGCCACTTAACATGCATGTTGTTTTGAGTTAAAAGCAAACAAAACCCAGCATATTGAAAAACGGCTCTTTACCTCCCCGCCCAGAGCCTGCCTGTACCAAGAAGACAGCAGGAGACAGAGATTGCTCTTTACCTGAGAAACCTGTCTACGTAACCGGACAACCCTTGTTTCCACACATCTCCTCTCACCTTCCTGCTAATTGTCTCTGTCTCTGTTCTTCCTTGTTCTCCCCTTCATATCCTCTGACCCTTACCACTCTCCTTGGCTTACATAAACATCTTGTTGCCTAATATTCTTTGGAATTTCCATGCCTGTGTGGAATTAAATTTTATTTTCTTCTGTTAATCTGTCTCATGTCCATTTGATTCTTGGTCCACCTACAAAGACCTTGAGGAACCGAGGAAATTCTTTCTAGCCAAGAGTATTAAAGATTTTAGTTTTGTGGATAGAAAATGGCTGATTATCCAAAAATACTATGTGATTTGTAAATCTTAGGAAATCATACAAATAACCTCTCCAAAATGTGTATCTATTTGTTATAACATTTTTTTAAATGTTTATTTATTTTTGAGAGAAAGAGTGTGAGCAGGGAAGGGGCAGAGAGAGATAGGGAGGCACAGAATCCGAAGCAGGCTCCAGGCTCTGAGCTATCAGCACAGAGCCTGACGCGGGACTCGAACTCACAAAACGCGAGATCATGAGCTGAGCTGAAGTCAGACGCTTAACTGAGCCACCCAGGTGCACCTGTTATCACTATTTTCAATAGTGTAACTGGGATAAGGACACTGAAGGAACTCCATGAAGAATGGTCTTCTTTTTGGCTCCTTTTCTTGCTAGGACCTGACCCCCTGGCTTACATATGCCTTTTATTACAAATAATTCATGTCCTACTTAGAAGGGTCAAGATGTTAATGATTTCCTTGGAGCCCTCCAGCACTAGATACTATCTAAGAAATGACTGGGCAAGGCAATCATGTGGGTATTCCAGAACACTGAATCTAGACATCGTGATGCCAAGAAGCCCTGGCTCCAGGGAAAAAGTGACACAGAGGACAGCTGAACACGTGGCTTTGTTCTGACTAGTTTCTGGATGCGTCAGAAGACATGTACCCCAGATCACAATCCTTAGTAAAAACCCCAGATCACAATCGTCAGTAAAAACTCTAGCCTCAAGCAAAGGTGCTCTGTTCATTATGTGCACTTTCTCTATATACCTTCCAGAAACTCTGCTTGGAATTCCTGCTAGTTCACATTTGATTTCTCTCCTGGCTGATCCTACAGGATCCCCTCTGGGTCTTTGGACCTGACATGCCTACATCATAACTGATAATGCACTGCATATATGTATCTGTTATGAAGAACTTTTTATAATTTCAATTTGTGACCAAGATTTACCTATGATTTAGATTTATTTAAAAAAAACACTTTTGGGGGGCATCTGGGTGGCTCAATCAGTTAAGCACCTGACTCTTGGTTTCAGCTCAGGTCATGATCTCATGGTTCATGAAAAAGATCTCCAAATTGGGCTTCGTGCTGACAGAGCAGAGTCTGCTTGGGATTCTCTCTCTCTCTCTCTCTCTCTGCCCCTCCCCAATTTGTGCTCTCTCTCAAAATAAATAAATTAACATTAAAAAAAAATCACATTTTGTTGAAGTCAAAGTCACAACTCCAAATGAAAAAAAAAGACTATGTATCAATGCTACATATTATGTATATTAAAATGTATTTTAGAATTAAACTTTCATCTCTCATTACAATGGTCATATTTTTCATTATCCAGTTCTCTATCCAATTCTGATACAGATGTTACTGTAATTGCATTAACATCTTAAAATTTAGTACAAAAAATTAAAGATCAGCTTTTACTATCTTTTATCATTGCAGTGAAGTACAGAACTTGCTAATTATTCCATCTCATTAGCTAAAATAAAACAAAACGAAAAAACAAAACTTCACAATTGTATCCCTAGGAATATATGGCATTCCAGCTATCATAAACACTGAAGAGAGGTCAAAATTGTGAACTGAATCTCAGTGAATTTGTATTTATATGGGTAATAAATTCTAACTAAAATATTCAGTTAAATGTGACTATTGCTATCTCTTTAGTAACATGTAATTAATTGGGGACAACCATGTAAATGACTACATTTCCCATGGCTCCTAATTGTATTCAGCATTGAAAAGACAAGTCATGGATCGATTAGAATTATTTTGTTACATACCGGGTCAAGGAGGGTTAGGAAACATAATTTATACAATTAGAAGATATGTAAGAGTAAATGTGATATTATCTCATGAATGTAGCAAATTCCTCTAGAGT
>NW_027530852.1:568428-569162 GCF_008692635.1 Crocuta crocuta | reverse complement strand
GAATTTAGAAAATTCCTCTAGATATATTTTATATTGATTCAAAATGATATACGAGTAGTACACAATATTGTAAAATATTATAAGGAAACTTTTCATAAGAAATTCCCAAGTGAACTATGTTTCATATATTGTCACAGTTGGTAGAGCCAATAATTTTTTTTTTTTTACAAAATAATCTTTTTGAAAATTAACAGTCTTCTCTTTGGTCCTCTACCAACTATAAACAGCCTGACTGATAAGCTCCAATGCACTGGAGCAGTGGGATAATGAAGAGATGACAAAAAATAGTTTAATAATGGAATTATTATATAAAAATAAATGGTCTCTATATTGATATCATCACATTAACTATAACAAAGTAATGCACAGAATTAAATAGTGATGAATAATTCAAATATTAAAAAATGTAGACCTGCTCTTAATTTCTAAGTAGTAATTTCAAACACAAAAGAAAGAGAACATTGGTTTAGAAACTACTTTCTAGACTGTTTATTTTTCCAAAGTACAGTTTTACTGAAATTATTCACTGATTAAATTCTTTATTGATGTGAACAAGCCAACAATTTGTTACTTTTACTTCAACACTTAGATCAAGTGAAATAATAAGCCCGGTTTTAGAGGTGTCTAAAATTCACAACCTGATAAATAGTATATATGGTATTAAAAGGAGCACTATCATTAGAAGCTCAAAATAACTCCAGACACTGGGTATTGAATCTATTTATAACCAAGCT
>NW_027530852.1:564771-568392 GCF_008692635.1 Crocuta crocuta | reverse complement strand
CAAGCTTCTATTTTTAATGTTCTATAATTTTTGCCCTAAAATCAGCTGACAATATATAATTCAAAAATGGCCCATGGATCTGATTTTATTTTGACTGTAGTTTTATGCCTCTGACGTTGTTCTCCACTCATATTGTTATGTTTAATCATTAAGGCATTAACATGAAAAGACTTAGTAAAATTTAGGATTTGCTATCATTTGTTCTGAAGAATGAAGGGAATTCAATTGTTTCCCTTGTTTAAATATGTATTTCTTCAGTAACATTTTTTGATTTAGGAGTGAATTCACAAGAAATATTCCCTGGGCAATAATGTAAAACCAAGTAAATATATTCAATATTTTCCATAATGGTCGAACCAATAACCACATTGAAAAATAGGATCTGAGCAGATATAATTCAGGATGTCAAGATGAAATCATCTTGGATTTACAGGGGACCCTAAATCCAAAGAGAGCTGTTCTCAAGAAAGAAAGAATAAGGAGACTTGGACACAGAGAGACACAGAGACCAAGAAGATACATACACACATGGAGAAAAAGGTCATGCCGAGTTCAAAGCAGACTGGAATTATGCTTCCATAAACCAAGGAATGTCAGGAGCAACCAGTAAATTGAAAGAGGCAAGGAAGGAGTCTTTCCAAGAGGCTTTGAATGATATGGTCCTGCTCACAGATAATTTCAGACTACTAGACTCCACAAGTGTGAGGGAGTAACTTTCTGTTGTTTTAAGCCACGAAGTTTGTGGTATTTTGTTGCAGCAGCTCTAGGAAACTAACACAGGTATAATGGTACTTTTGTAGTTTTAAGAGATCTAGTTTTCTGTAAATGTAATTAAATTCCTAAACCATTTTCTTTCAAATTGTCTCTCAATTATCCATTTTTAAAAATTCCCCTGGTTATTAATAATAAAATGGTTGTGAATAGCTGCCAACTAGTTTGTAGGAATTAGAGTAAAAATATTAAGTTGGGTTACATTTTAATAGAGTTTCACTGCTTCTGAGAATCTTTAAGAGTCAGATTCAAAGATCATTTCTTCTATGAATTTTCCAAGGACACACAGCATCTTTTTTCTTTTTCTTTCAGACTCAAAAAATAAATCAACTCTGATTGTTTGGGGAAGGAAGAATTTCCTGTGCCCTTCAAACTCCCTTAAGCAGGAAGGTGATAGGGAAGTTAAGAGCTTTTCCTAAATCTGCTAAGTTTTGATTGATTTTAACTCAAAATAATGTTCATGACAACACGGCTCATCTTGGGGTGGCCTACTTTGGCCCAGTCAGTTGTAACTGTGAAATAATGGAACTTCAGAGGCAGAATCAATAAACCTACCAATGCCATGATCAAATCCCTCCATATTTTACAATTATTCCTAGTAAGACAAAGTTTAGATACAAATCTAAGAGGATGTTATCATTGAAGATTGAAGAAAATGTAATTAGAGCTTATGTCAATCATAAAAAAGGAAGGAAGGAAATCTTAATTCCTAGTTCTTTTGTTAACTTCTTGCAGAAAATTAATTTAACCTTTTGGGTCTTCTCTTCTTGCCAATAAAAAAAATCTCGAATAAACAAATCAAACTTACACCTTAATGAATTAGACAAAACAAAGAACAGACTAAGCTCAAACAAAACAAATATAAAAAATAAGTTCAGAGGAGAAATAAATTACAAAATAGTTTTGCTAATTTTTTTCTATTGTTTTCATAAGAGGTAGTTTTTATAAAGATAAGTCAAATTGACACATCTTTTAGCTAGACTAAGAAAAAAAGGAAACTCAAATAAAATCAGAAATGCAATAGGAAATATTACAAATGATAACACAACATACAAAGGGTCATGAGAATACCATCAAGAATTATACACCAGCATTTGGATAACCCAGAAGAAATGGGTAAATTCCTGGAAACATAATTTACCAAGACTGAATCATCAAGAAATAGAAAATCTGAAAAGACCAAATTATATGTAAAGAAAATGAACAATCCAAGACATTCGAACAAAGAAAAATCCAGGACCCAATGTTTTCACAGGTGAATTTTCCAGACATTTAAAGGGGAATAGACAAAGATCCTTTAGTCTTCCAAAAACTGAAGAGGGAACACCTCCAAAATCATTTTATTTTTTTAATTTCTAATTTGTTTAAAGTTTATTTATTTTGAGAGAGAAAAAGAGCACAGGCAGAGGAGGGAGAGAGAGGGAGAAAGAGAGAATCCCAAGGAGGCTCTACACTATCAGTGTGGAGCCCCATGCGGAGCTCAAACTTGCAAACCAGGAGATCATGACCTGAGCTAAAATCAAGAGTCAGATGCTTAACTGACTGAGCCACCCAGACACCCCCAAACTCATATGATGACAGCATTTTACCCTCATACCAAAGCCAGACTAAGACATTATATGAAAACTATGAGCCAATATTCCTGTTGACACAGATGAAAAATTCCTCCACAAAATACTAGTAAGCCAAATTTTACAGCACATTAAAAAGATAATACACCATGACAAAGTGGGATTTATCCCTAGCATGCAAGGATGGTTCTACATACACAAATGAATATGTTCAGCACATTAACATAGGGTAAAAATCACATATTATCTCAATAGAAACAAAATAAATGTTGATAAAATTTAACATCATTTTATGAAAAAAAAAAAAAACAGGTCAACAACAAGGGCACCTGGGTCACCAGTTGGCTGAGCGTCCGACTTCAGCTCAGGTCATGATCTCATGGTTTGTGAGTTCGAGCTCCATGTCAGGCTCAGATCCTGGAGCCTGCTTCAGACTTTCTACCTCCTTCTCTCTGCCCCTCTCTTGCTAATGCTGTCTCTCAAAATTAACTATGTTAAAAATTTAAAAAAAAACTGTCAACAATAAGGTAGTTGGTATAGATGGTATTTACCTCAACATAATAAAGGATTTACATGCCAAGCTCACAGATCACATCATACTCAATGATGAAAAACTGAAAACTTTTCCTCTAAAATAAGGAACAAGATTAGGATGTCCACTCAAACTACAACAATTCAGCAGAATACTCGAAGTCCCAGCCAGAGCAATTAGGCAAGTAAAATATATAAAAGGCACAGGGGAAACCCTGTGAAAAATCTATGGAAAAAATCTGCACTAGCTAATATAAAAAGGTTGAATGGTATGTTTGAGCATAACTTAAGATTTTGATTGCATTTAGGTGGGTTTACAAATACAAGTTTCAATTGAACATGTTTTGCTGTTGTGGCCTAGAAGATATAAGGAAACCAACAAAACAGTAACAGCTTTAAAAGCATCAAGATAAAACATGTTTTAAGACACCTCTTATGAACTAAAATTGAAGATTCCATTTGCTCCCATAATGTTCAATTACGAATATAAAAAGTGGACATAGTAATACCAATAACTGCTCATACTTACTGACCATTTATATATTTTCAAGATATATCATATCTCTTTGTTGTAGGCTCAAGTATTCTCCCATTATACAGTTAAGGATATAGAACAAAGCACAGATCAATTAAAGAACTTTCCTTAGCTGACAAGTGATCAATTGCACTCCTATATTCAAATACAAAGTGCTTACAGAGCTCTCCTGGGCCTTGGAGCTGTATCAAATGGTAAAACCCTGACATATGA
>NW_027530852.1:563505-564745 GCF_008692635.1 Crocuta crocuta | reverse complement strand
ATTTCATATTTAAAGAATTCTGCAATTCTTTCATTCATTAATATACTAGTGCTTCCATTTTTATATAATACTACGGATTAAAAGATAAATAATGAAACACTTATCATTCCAAAGTTGTCTGTAAGCTTAAAATCACAACTTTTAGTATTCAACAGAACAAGCAATTTTCTTACCGTTTTTAAGAAAGCAGTTTAGATATTTTTCTTCGTAACTACCGGAGCAAGGCAATGTAGTGACTGCAATTAATTTTGATACTACTATTATTTTGAATATTACCTCTTTAAGATAAAAATAAATGACGGAACTACCATATGAGAAACAGAAATGAAACAAAATAAACATCCTATTTTGGAAAATGTTTATGACTACTGACTGTGAAAAGACACTCCAGTCATATTGATGGAACACCACTAAAAGAACTTAGAAGTTTTTGTCAAAGAGCTGTAAACTTTGGGGAAATAATACATAAACATTTATATGCAAGAATACAACAACAGAGGAATTTGTACATAGTTAGCATAAACAGTTTTCGCATGAACCTAATAAAGTCTGAAGCCTCTATTCTGGAAGCCTCTTTAATTTTCAAAAAGTTCTATTTAAATACTCTTGGTTTTCTTTGCTTTATTTAAGTCTGCAGGAAGGCTGTGCTCCAAGTCAATTACATAACAACATAAAGGAGGTCAGCTGTGTATTGTGTAAATCAGGTGCATAATTAAGTCTGTGCCTTAGTTCCACTGTTCTGATCTTTCCTGCTGCCTGGTATGGACCCTGCAAGACTGTGCGCCAACACCTGCCCATTAGTCCCTGAAATCTGTCCTGCCATTTAATGAAACTTCTTATCAGTATTGCCTTTGTATTTGACGAAAACATCCTTTTTTTAAAAATATTTTTTATTAGTTTGGGGGGGGGAGACAGGGTGAGCAAGAGACGGTCAGAGAGAGAGGGAGACACAGAATCCGAAGCAGGCTCCAGGCTCTGAGCTAGCTATCAGCACAGAGCCCGATGTGGGACTTGAACCCATGAACTGTGAGATCATGACCTGAGGTAAAGTCAGATGCCCAACTGACTGGGTCACCCAGGCGTCCCGAAAACATTCTTGATAGCTAAGCAAACACTGCTTTATTCTGAACCACTACCTCCTCTACTCACAAATACAGTCACACACATATAATGAAATTTAAAAAAAGTTTTTTTTCAGTTTGGAGTTGTAATAATCTCTTCGTAATTTGGTGTTGGAGTA
>NW_027530852.1:563268-563469 GCF_008692635.1 Crocuta crocuta | reverse complement strand
CACCTCGTTTAATGATGGCATAAGATATCCACAGGCATCCACGTACTACAAAGCTCACAGTTTCTCAGGAGTAATGGCTACAGCTGATTATTTTATTATACTTAAAAAAAGGATTTAAATGGTATTTGATATGAATGGCCATTGACTTACAGAAGACCAGCTGTTTGTCCTTGTGTTCCAAAGGAGAAAGCAGTCACGGTA
>NW_027530852.1:561339-563240 GCF_008692635.1 Crocuta crocuta | reverse complement strand
TTACAGATAGGTAACAGGCTCACATTAAAAGGAAGTGAAGGTATCAAATATCTATCAAACAAAAATGTATTAAAACTTTCACCCCAATGACCAAATATCCAATATATTCAAAACACATATCTTGAATAAACTCTTTCACTGTGGTGCTAGATTTCAATAATAAGTGCATTTAGACTCAGGATAATAATGTTTTGTTCATCTATCACAAGGTATGAAATACACAATACATTATGTACCATTTTCATCAATGCATTTGATGTACATAGTCAAAATATTTTAATGACTTAAATTCATTTCATTTAATTTTAAAATAGTCTCCCTAAGATCATACAGACAGGAATGACCCCTCAATAAATAATGGCTGACCAAAAAGGGCAAATGTTATGAAAGATGGGTGTCCTATGTTCAGACAGCCTCCCTCCCCCTCTCGCTCTCTAAAACAAACATTATGACAAAATTAAAAAGGAAACAACACAAAAATGCTAAGGCACATCTAGAAGATCATCATCAACAATAAAACCAGACTTCTTCCTGCTTTCTTCTAAGGGGAAAATTGAGGCAAGAGTAGGAAGGAAAAAATAAAAATAAAAACCTACAGTAGCCAGGACTTAATTCATAAGGGTTTTATAAACCAAAGCCAACAACATGAATTGTTCTTGGAAGCAAATATACCATCATAGCCAGTCTGGGAGCATGGATATCACACACAACATATGGCAGATTTGTTCAAGCATATGGTACAGCAATTTACACTTACGCAAACTTCCTCCTCTCCCCTCCATCCTTTTCTCTGGGAGAGTGCCTTTCTGGGGTTAAAGCAATGGGGATCGGAAAAAGAACGTTAAGAGACTTGTATGCTCAAACCGAACTACTAAGTATAGGGTGAGACGTCGTTCTAAGCACCACAGGAAAGATCAAGTATCTATAATATTTGGCGGCTAGAGCATTACAGATTGAAGAAAATCCTAATATTTTACTTTTAGTAAATAGCATTCACTATGAGCCAGGAGACAGACTGACCTTGGGCAGATAGGGATAAGCGGCCCCTTGTTAACAACGATGGAACACAAAGTACGAGACCTTCTGAGACGCCCACTCCCTGGAACAAAGGCCCGGACGATGTGCCGGTTCAGCAGAGGTACAGTAACTCCCCCTCAAAAGGCCCCACAGCTGCAACTGATATAAACCCTCCCTCTCAGATGCCTTACTGGCTTCCTCCTGAAGGAGCCCCTCCCAGAGAAGGGAGTCTTTTTCTTTTGTTTCATTCTTGCGCTAACAAACCTGGTGCCTATGCTGCTCTTAACCTTGCTCCTCCGTTCCATTCTTAGGCTCCGTCAGAACACAATCCCGGGGTTAAAAATAAATGGTTACAGTTGCATTGCTATTCTAGTTCAGGATCCTTGGAATAGGTTCCTTTTACATCAGGGGATACTTTGGGGTCCACAGAAGTACAAGTGTTCTGTGGACAGAATTCAGGGGAGTCCTGAACTCACATGGGGAGAAAAAAAACCATCTTCAGTAGGTTTGACTGAAATTGCTCTTTTTCCTTCATCATGACTAAGTAATAAATAACGGCAGTATTAGCAGTGACTACAATTTTTAAAGATTATTTTGGAGAGAGAGGGCACACACGTGCTCAGGGGAAGGGCAAGGAGAGAGGGGTCAGAGGATCCAAAGCTGGCTCTGTGCTGACAGAAAAGAGCCCCACGTGGGGCTTAGAACTCACAAACCATGAGATCATGACCTGAGCCAAAGTCTGAGGCTTAAGCCACTGAGCCACCCAGGCACCCCAGCAACTAAGATTTTTTTTTTTTTTTAACCAATGGATGGTTCAGGTTTTAAACAATAGACTTGTTTCAGTTTCCATTATTGTTATGACTTCCAAAGTGCTAAAGTTATTA
>NW_027530852.1:556934-561243 GCF_008692635.1 Crocuta crocuta | reverse complement strand
TTCCTGTTAATGGATGTTGTTATTAAAAACCTCAAGACATGTAGATACTCTTAAATCACAAATTTAACATTTTGATGAATGCATTTTAAGTAGGTCCACTATAATCTTATGGATTTAATTCTACCCATTTAATAATGTTATTCTGAGATAGCATATGTACACATCACTAGAGTTCCAAGAAATTTGTGACTTTTCAATGGTTAAGGACATCTATTTTATCTATCTCCAAAATCTCTAAGGGTTCACAAACAGTTGTGTGTGACAGTGACAACAGGCTAGATGTAGTCCTTAATGCAAGATTTTCTTTAGTCTGAAATGGAAACACTTGAAAATTATTTGAAATAATGCTGTTAATGATGTATCAGGGATCTAAGCTTTAGTTATACTATCACCATCTGTGAAATTTACAAGTTTCTGGGGAAGTCAGAAAATTGGAAAGGGCTTACAAGCCCGCCCAAGTTTCATTGTGCGACAGAATGAAGAAAAGGGTGAAGTTACATGTGTGCTACTAAAATTCTAACTGGGAAGACTTTTATAAAACCGTGAACACACACCCGATGGACCTATGCATACTTACAAGAAGGCATACACATGTCCAAGAATTTCAATCCCCCATTCAGCCAAATAGGACTATCTGCTCATCTTCATAGGAATCATTTCTCGGTCAGTCCCTAAAGCAAACTTTCATCTGCATCTGATTATCACACATCCTTGACAGTTTAAGCTATAAAATTGACATTCTAATCTTAAGCCTCTATATATAATATTGACCCTTGAATCTTAAAATTCTACACTTAAAATTCACATTTTATTCTGCTGCGGTAGCAGTTTACATTGTCATGAAAATGCTGATTTACTTTCAGTGTTTTTTTATTTTCTTTTTAATTGTATTGCTAAGGGCACCTGGGGAAGGTTTTTGTTTGTTTTTGTTTTGTTTTGTTTGTTTTTAACCATAGGATTTTAGCAAATTCTTTTTGAGTTAATGTGTTTATTTTAATCTCAGTTACCAGTGGGGATAATAGCACTCAGAGGAAATGGTAGCCGTGTTCGGTATGGACAAAGGGCCCAGAAAAATCTACGAAAGTTTCAGAACAAAGCCACAAAGAAACCAGCTAAACAAGATTATAACTGTCTTAGCCTGGGTTCACTGGTGAGGGTCGACTGGACAGTTTGAAAAGCAGGAGTACAGGAAAAATGACACAGGCAAGACCAGGGCCAGGACTGAGGATATCAAACACCAATTCTAAAGACCAAGAGACCACCAGAAAGCCTTCAGAGGGCAACAAGCAGCATAAATGAAAATGGGATCAAGACTGTCACGGCAGGGGCACCTGGGGGCCTCAGTTGGTTAAGCCTCTAACTCCTGATTTCAGCTCAGGTCATGATCTCACAATTCCTGAGTTTGTGCCCTGTGTCAGGCTCTGTGCTGACAGTGCAGAGCCCGCTTGGGATTCTCTCTCCTTCTCTGTACCCCTACTCCACTTGTGTGTTCTCTTTCTCTCTCAAAATAAATAAATAAACTTTAAAGAAAAGACTATCAAGGCAGCCAGGGTATGAGGGGCAAAGGCCCAAGGTCAACAGGTGAGAGAACCTAGAAAGTAAGTAAGATGTAGCCTTGACAAGTTACAAAACCAGGGCGCCTGGGTGGCTCAGTCGGTTGAGCCTCTGACTTCGGCTCAGGTCATGATCTCATGGCTTGTGGGTTCGGGCCCCGTGTCAGGCTCTGTGCTGACAGCTAACTCAGAGCCTGGAGCCTATTTCAGATTCTTTATCTCCCTCTCTCTCTGACTCTCCCTTGCTCACACTGTTTCTCTCTCTCTCTCTCTCTCAAAAATAAAACATTTTTTAAAAATTAAAAAAAAACAAGTTACAAAACCTAAAGCATAATAAATATAAATAAAATCATAAATATACCATAGGTTAATGAAATCAAATATAAAGAGTATATCTTGAAGAAGGCAGATGAAATGATACATTACCTTCAAATAAACACTGAGACTTAAGAGTTGATTTTTCAAAGGAAAATACAAAAGCCATGAACAAAAGAAAGCCATTTTTAAAGTACAAGCAACTGCTAATCTAAAACTCTATGTCCATTTAAAAATCTTTCCATTATCAATATAACATTTGGATTCTTTTAAATAAATCAGGGAGAGCTCATGACCAGCCCTATAACATATGCAAAAGTACTTCTTCAGGCAAAATGAAAATCACTGCCAAGTAGAAGTGTTTGTTCCTGGAAATGCAGGAACACCGGAAAATAAAACAACTTAGGATTAATAGATATTATTATATAAATTACTAGGGGATACTATACACAGTGCTCATTATGTCTCATGGCATTAAATACGTTTAAANATATTATCCGGAAAGTTTAAAACTACTAAATCGTAGTCAACTGTAATAAGCCATCAAAAGAAGAATAAAGAGATAAATAATGACCTAAAAGGAAGGGTGCCTTGAATTAAAACAAAAGAAAACAAAACCTGATCATTCCAAATGTGGGCAAAAAGGAGGGGGAAAAACACAAGAAACACTAATAAAGAAAAATTTAATACATTAATAAAAATAATTTGTTCAGTCTAAATCCAACCATACCTAGAGAATGAGAAGACAAGCCACAGACTGGGAGAAAATATTTGTAAAAGTCACATCTGTTATCCAAACAGTGGTAACCAACATACAAAAAATATTCTTACAAGTCAACAGTAAGAAAACACACAACGGGAATAAGAAATGGGCCAGAAACGTTAACGGACACCTGACCAAAGAAAATATCCAAATGGCATGTAGGCCAATGAAAAGCTGCTCGACACCGTATGTCATCCTGGGAGTGCAAATGAAAACCACAGTAAGATCCCAGTACACACCTATTAGAATGGCCCAGATCCAGATCACCGACAACGCCAAAGGCTGGGGAGGATGTGGAATAACAGGAACTCTCCTCTTCTGACTGTGGGAATGCAAAATGGTACAGCCACTTTGGAGGACAGCTTGTCAGTTTCTTACAAAACCAAACGACGACTCTGGTATTTACCCCAAAGAGCTGAAAGCTTATGTCCACATAAACACATGCACATGTGTTTTCATTCTCAGTAAAAATTATACCATTCTGTGGGTACCTGGCTGCCTCAGTCAGTAGAGTGTACAACTCTTGATCTCAGAGTTGTGAGTTTGAGCTCCACATTGGATAGAGACATTACTTAAAAATAAAATCTTAAAACAAAAACAAACCAACCTGTACCATTCTGGTGAGTGACATAAAGAGGGAGGCAATGCATGTGTTGGGGCATCAGTTATAAGGAAAATCTCTGTACCTTTCCCTCATTTTGCTGTAAACTTAAAACTGCTAGAAAAAATAAAGTCTTAATTATTTTTAATTAAGTAAGCTGTATGCTCAATATGGGGCTTGAACTCAGGACCCCACGATCAAGTGTTACATACTCTAATGACTGAGCTAACCAGGTGCCCCAAGTCTTAATTTCTAAAACATAGAAAAATTTGAAGTGGACAAGACTGGCTACTAAACATTATCTAAAAGACAGTTGGTGTAACCATATTTATGTCAAACAAAGTAGACTTTAAGGCAAGACTCTACTCCTTGAGGCAAAAAGGGACTTAATAGTTCAGACTTAGTAGACATTTATAAAATACTTTAGTCAACAACTTCTGGAGTACATATTGTTTGAGGCACTCTTGAAACACATAAACCCCAAATGACCATAATCTGGGTCATAAAACAAACCTCAAAAATTGTCAAAGGATTGACATAGTTTGAGTATTCTCTGTGACCAAAGCAAAATAAAACCAGTAATAAAGACAAAGAAAGAATATCCTTAAATGTTTGTAGGATACTAATTTTTTTTCCAAATACATTTTATAAAATCAATATCTGATAATAAAATTTCTTAGCAAACTAAAAAGAGAAGGAAACTTTTTAAGTCTAATAAATGGAATCTATAATAACAACAATGTATGTAATCCCATGCTTGCTTACTGTTAAAATGGAAAGCCTGGATGAACTGTCCCATGATTCGAACTGAAAACTCGGAGTGCCTGGATGGCTGAGTCTGTTAAGCGTCCAACTCTTGATTGCAGCTCTAGTGATGGTCTCATTGTTTGTGGGATTAAGCCCTGTGTCCAGCTCCAAACTGACAGTGCAGAGTCTGCTTGGGATTCTGCCTCCTTCTCTCCCTGCTCCTCCCTTGGATGCGCACTCTCTCTCAAGATAAATAAGTAAACTTAAAAAAAAGATAAAAATAAAAACCTGGGAACTCAAGTCTTGGAAGGAAGATATGGCAGATAATTC
>NW_027530852.1:551565-556905 GCF_008692635.1 Crocuta crocuta | reverse complement strand
AGGCAATCACTTTGGATCACCTTGGGCTGAAAATCAATCATCCTCAACAAGCTAGAAACTTAAGCCTGTGCTGTGTAGGAGTGGATTTGCATTTATACCAATCTCTGAGGGTAGGAAATAATACCCAAAGAATTAACAAGATAATCAGTCCAACACTGTTAACATTTACACAGATAACCAAGTAAAGCTCACTGGCATGCCTCCAATCACAGGCAAGGAGAAATTTCAGAGAAAAATAAAAATCCTCCTCAATTACACAATAAAAATATTACAGCATTTAAAGAAATGAAGCCATGCTAAGGTTAGAAGAAGGAAATTATACTCTGTAGGAGAGATCATAAATCAGTCTGAATGACACTTTAAGGTAAATGTACTTAAATTCAAAGAAATTAATTGTCTATCAATACGCAACTGGATACATAAATTATGGTACATAATTAGTGGGATCCTATGCTGTGTTTAAAAGAGGCACCTCTGGGGGCGCCTGGGTGGCTTAGTCGGTTAAGCGTCGGACTTTTGCTTAGGTCATGATCTCGCGGTTCGTGGGTTCAAGCCCCGCATCGGGCTCTGTGCTGACTGCCAGCTCAGAGCCTGGAGCCTGTTTCAGTCTGTGACTCCCTCTCTCTCTGACCCTCCCCTGCTCACGCTGTCTCTCTCTCTCTCTCCTAGAAATAAATTAAAAAAATAAATAAATAAAAGAGGCACCTCTGTAACTCTATGAAATATTCCTTAAGACACAGTTTCAGGATAAAAAAAAGAAAGGTGCAGAAGGGTGTTTATAATATGTCATCTTTTCTGAGAAAGAAATACACACATACACACACGTATATCTTTGTAAAAAACCCTAAGACACTGTGAACTCTGCCTCTACAGAAATGAACTCAATGGTCAAATAACAGGAGAGGGAAACCATTTGTATACCTATTGTATCCTTCGAATTTCATTTCCTGTTTATGTATTCAGTACCAAAAAGTTTTTTTAAGTCAATGAAAATTAAAATAAAATCTAAAACATCGAGAGGATGGTTATAAAAACAAGTAGTGGCAGGGAAACAAAACCAAACAATGGATTTTAATCTGTGCACGCACTTGTGTCCACATGGGTTTCCCTGAAGCATCCTTTAATACTTTGACAGGCTCTGAGGGGTGGTATTTTAAGACAGTTACTGGTCAATTCCCTGCAGAACTCTGAAAGCAAACATAACCACTGTCCCTTACAAACCCTAGCTTACTGTAGAGACAGTATATACAGAAGGTAGCAAGTTTTCAACCTAATTTCCCCATTCCTCCCTTTATCAAAAAGGTAGTTGATGAACTAGGTCTTTTCCCATTTATTCTTCTATGTTTCCAGGGTCCCTGGACATCTTAAAAACTGTACTAACAGTTTGTATCACTGCAGAAATAATTTCCAAGCACCTGCAAGTTTATACTAAGAGGGCATACTGAAAGATACAGGCAGGTCATGTCATGTATCTTCGTGTTCCATGCTAATTTCACAACCTTCTTCCTCTTTTCTTCTGTTAGCTGTAGAAAGTGTGGCCTTTTTCTCTTGCCAAGTCCTTTCCCTATTCCCTCATAATTACTATTCAAAAGTCTAAGGATAATTATGAAATAGCTATGAACAACAACAAAATTATCCATCCTCAGGGCTGAGTTTGGACGATGGAGACTTTGGTAGAGGGAAGGAAGGAAGGAAGTTCAGATATTAGCATTGCTGCCCATGAACTCCATTATACCTTAGCTTTTGTTTGTCAAACGGTTTCATGAGGCAACAGATCCCAAGTTTCCAGACATCAGAGGACCCTTGTGCGTTACTAGTGGGAAAGTAAATTGGTATAGCCACTATGGCCAAGTCGATGGAGCTTTCTCAAAAAGTTCTAAAGAGCTACCATATTGTCCTGCAATCGCACATTTGGGGCTTTATCCAAAGAATTTAAATCTAGATCTCAAAGAGGTATCTGCATTCCCAGTTCCCTACAGCCTTATTCAAAACAGCCAATAAGTGGAAACAATCTAAATGTCATCTTTCACTGGACAAAAGATAAGGAAAACGTAGCACGTACATACAGTGGAATATTACACAATATTTAAAAAAGAAGAAAATCATACCCATCACAGTAACATGGATGGACCTGGAAGACATTATGCTAAGTGAAATAAGACAGACACAGGAGGACAAATACTGTAGGGTTCCGTGAATGTGAGGTATCTAAAACAGTCACTCATAGAAACAGAAAGTGGAATGATGGCTGCCAGGGGCAAGGAGGAGGGAGAGACATTGGAGCTGTTGTTTAGCATAGGGCATACTTAACATAGTGCATACAGTTAACGATACTGTATGATGCACCTACAATTTTGTTAAGAGGGTAGATTCTCAGGTTTAGTTTTCGGAAGAAGAGTTTCTCTGCTAATGGAGCCAACAGCTGTCAGATGAAATATTCAAAATCACTATGGAAATCAAAAGCTGCATTTCAAATGGCTGAAATCAGAGGCAATGGCTCCCCCTCCAAATTGGTGTGTTTTCAAATATGAAAGTCCTTTATGTTTAGCCAGCAGGAATTTCAAAGTCATAGCAAAGGTTGGTGTGTTGCTGCACTATAAACCAGAATTTCCTTGAGCAGGTTTTTTTGGGTAGGATTACTCCTACAGACAGCAATTCAAGTGTTAGCAGGGGGCTGACTCCTGTCAGAAAAAAGAGAGAGCCTGAGCAGAAAATCCACACGTTGTTACTACAACCTGTTCTAGTCGGTGTCAGCTTCAATGTGACACTGCTATTGCTGAAAACAACGTTCTGACCTCAGATTCTTCCTAAATGTAATTATTACTGTGGGGAGGGGGGGAGTTCTGGTATTTATTTAATATCTAACGTTTCTTGTGAAGGTTTTTTGAAGCAAGGATGTCCTATTTCTTGTTGTTAATTTAAACCACCACCACAACAAAAAAATAGCTTCATTTTATTAAGGGCTCGTTCTAGGATGAGTCCTTTTCTAAATATGCTGTATGTGAACTGCTTCATTAACTTTTAATAATAACCCACAGGAAGTGCTATTATTAGCATAATTTTACAGATGACAAAACCGATCAAAGAAGTGACCTGCTCAAAGTTACAAAATTAGTACACCAGGTATTGAATACCGGGCTACATAGCCATGGAATTATAGTTTTTCTGGGACAACAAGCCACTGTGCCAGAAGAATACTTTTTCATGAGTATATGTTGTCAATTTTGATTAATGAGATGGGTTTCATCTCCAATGGGATCAAAGTAAGAAGAATGAAGAAAACGCTTTGTAAAATACAGACAGTACTTTGTGGAACATATCCTAATCCTTAACTGTTCAGATTTGCTTGCTTTATTTGTTTGTGTATCTACTTGTTCATTTTCTATTGTCTTCACAAATATAAAAGTCCTAAGAAGAGAAAGAACTGTTCGTTATCCCAAGTATTTCCATCACTTAGAACAGGAACTAGCACACGGTAAATATGAAATAAATACTTGATGAATGAATGACTTAATAACAGGACAACATATTTCCTTAACTTGAATTTTAATTAACACTGTATAGAACATGTAAAACTTTTTTCCTCTCTCTCTACTACAGATATTAGTATCCTATGAAATTAATTTGCTTCCTAAGCATTTCCTGAATTATGTTAAATGGCACATGTTGTGAAAAATTACAGACTCTTCCCTTCATCTGTTTCTTCCTGCCCTTATTTGCTCTGCCTTAAGCTCCACTTTGCAGTTTTCAAAGCGAAGATCAGGAAACTGAGAAATGAATGCAAGATAAGAGAACAGAAGACAATACAACACTTGCCAAGAGACTGGTCCTTAAATCGTGAAAAATATGCAGTAACCGAGTCAAACGCAAGCCTGTAGCAGGAGGTGGAGAAATTTTTAGCGAGGGACAAGTTTACGCTGCCCAGGAAACTCAACGGATGGTGAGGGGACCACTAGAAAAGCTGACGAACAATGGGTTTCTCATCTATGGTCACATATGCTGCTCAGCTAAATTGTACGGGCGCTGCCATTGGAGCAGAGGCGGCGACGTCTGTCTGATACTGAAGAGCTATTGTAAGAGAACATGGATTCTTGCCCAGTGACCTCTGAGGCTTTCCAGGAGCTGTATTTGTCCTATTTTTCTGTTATCAAACAGCTAGGTGGTTGGGAGGGCAAATGCACGGCTCTCCCAGGCTCTCGGCTGAAAGGCCGAAGGGAATTTCTCCCAGGCCACCAGGCTGGGGAACACAGGTGTTAAGAGTTAATGTCTGTGACTATAAAACTTACATTCTGGGGGGAAAATTAAAAGAAAAAAACCCCACACACACTTGTCAAGTATCACTAAGTAAAGAAAGCCATTTCTGCAGAGTTCATGACGGCCATGTGGAGTTTCTTTGACCTTTCTCTTAGTTAAGAGTCAGCCAAGGGACAGCCTTGAAGCACTTAAAAACATATTTTCACCATACAGTGTTGACCACACACCTGCACTATCAGCCTGTTAAAACAATCATCAGGAGTGCAAAATGTTCTCCTACCTTGCCTAGCAGGAACGGAACTGTAAAGAGAAATGCCTGATGGCTTTCACGGTGACATGCAGTTTTTCAATTCTGTCTTCCATGGTGTGCTATCTGCTCATAGGTAGTCACCTAAGCAATGTAATTAAAGGACTCAAGTGTCATTTCATTNACTTTGAAGATCTCATCTTTTACAACTCTCAGAACAGATGGCACAGCCATATTAGCAATGACACTATATATACACACCAAGTGAACTGGTGCTATTATCTGGTTAAGTGACTGTCAGCATTTCCATTACAAACCCCAGCATTCAAAGGTCTATAATTCAGATACTTTAAATAACATCTGGCTGAAACTTGGTGTATAGAAATGATGACTGTTGAGTAAAAATTAGTCTAATTTTGTGAAAGTGTAAATACTTCTAGAAGACTTAGCTTGATCAATCGAGTCCTTTTTTTAGGGATGACTTCCACTTATTGGCTTATTTTGGGGGTCCTAGCACATGCCGTTCATTAATTCAAGTCAGTCATTCATTCAGCAAATATTTCACATTTACCATGTGCCCAGGCCTTGATCTAAGTGACAGAGACACTGGACAACAGTTTCGTCTCCCTACAGGGCTTATACATTCATCAAGAAAAATGAAAATTAGCATCTAAATATCCCATTAAATAAATCAAGCCAGCATGCACAGTTAAGGATTAGAGTACATTTCCTAAATAATTTTCAGTGTTTTAAACAGTATATCTTGAGCCTTCTAATCTTATTTAATTTCACTCTTGAAAAATTAGCTCCATCACAGTGACTGGAAATAAATTCAAAGC
>NW_027530852.1:547312-551496 GCF_008692635.1 Crocuta crocuta | reverse complement strand
CGCCGCAAAAATTTCCTCAACTGATCTCACAAATTTTAAATGAACAACAAAAAAAAATCATTACAAACGTAGAAAACGGGTTTTCAAAATAAATCATGTCAGTTTTAAGATAACTGATGTTTTATTACTTCAGGGGGAAGGGGTACTCAGGTTTTGTGAGTCTTGAGGCTTATACAATTTGTAGAGTCCTTCCTATGTGTAAAAAGGCCGCTCCAGTAACAAATACAAACTTAAGTATAAAAGTTAATATTTAGAATGAGAGAAAAATAAAAAGTTACTCATTTAGAAAAGCTCACATATATTTCGACCTCCAAAACCCAGGGTCCTAAATGGAAGCCCATGTAAGTGACTGTCTCTGAAGCTTGAACATTACCAGACTTGAGGAAAATTTGTCTCTGGGTAAAGGCATGGCTGAAAGGCAATATGGAGAGTTGATATTAATCTCAAAACCAAGCAATTTTTTAAAAGTTGATGCAAATTTGAAAGAAAATACAAGACATGCCAACTACTGACTGGATTGTGAGAAAGGAGAAGCAGACATTTAAGCAACATAAAAGAAAGCAGGAGAAATCACACGTGGAGACGTCTGTCTGGTGCCTAAGATATTGTTTCCCTCTAAAACCATATATTGCTGTCTGAAAAGTGAAGTTTTCAAAGCTTTCTCCTTACTTGATAAATTAATTTAATGTAGCAAACCCTTTTCAGCAGTAGTCACTGGTGGGCACATGGAAGAGAAGTAGAGTAAGGCCTCATCTCATGTGGGTGAAAAAGAGCATCATGTATGGTAAGCCGAAGGTCATAAGCATAGGAGTGATGAGTGATCATGGGTGGTCCACAGATTTTACTTATTTAGGATCCGAGTGTAGAGGGAAGAGACCAGAGTTGGGACACAGGGTCAAAATGGTTTCTTCACACTTACTAGATTAGAGTCCTGCGGTAAATTGATGTCTCTCTAAATCTCAGTCATTTTATCTACAAAAATCTCAATAATGGTATCTTTATTGTAAGCCTTTTTCAGGCTTAAATGATATTCCTAGATCTAGAGAACCAGGCACAAAACACACAGTCAACAAATACCAGCTTCGCCTCCACATGTACTTGCAAGTGATGTGAACTTAGAACATGGAAAGAAAAAGCAAAATCTGTTTTCTGTAACCCAGTCGTCTTTGTGGTAACCCACAAGCCTTGTTCTGGTAGTGTCCAGTCACCATAAGGTGATCTCAGCACTGAGAGGGAATGTTATCTATTATAAGAGCTTTCAGGGACTTACTCTAGTGTCTTAAAAGAAAAAAAAAAAAAAAGAACAAACATTTCTGTGCATTACAAAATTATTTGTTTATCACGCATAATATCCTGTAGGTATAATGATCACAGTTCCTTTGTTCAAAGATATCCCATTAGCCAGCCAATTATGTTGGTGATCTGTTAGTCTCCTTTACAGCCCAAATGCTCCCTGCTCTCCAATTCATATGAACCTTTAAGAATGCCATATGTTCAAATTGCTTCACTTGGTACTTAGTCCCTTTCCTACTATTATCCCCATCTGTGTAACTGCATGCTTTGGGGAATGAATACTTGACTTTTCGTTGCTTTTAAATCCAAGTTACTGCCCGGTTTATTTACATGTGCTTTCTTTAATTGCTTTCTTCGGGTATTTGTTTCATGTTTACTTGACTAAAAATCTTGGTCGAAATGGTCTGTTATGAGAATATGTGGAAAACTTCCAAGTTGCCCATCTTAATCCTAGTTTGCCATTCTAAGGATATGACCATTTATGTCTCAATATGGTTGACAAGACACATCCTGGCTTTGCTCCTTTATCACTGTAGACTGGTTCTCAGACTCTATATTTTCTAAACTTATGTTTCATTTATTCATGCTGCTTGGCTTAGGTGAAAAGACCTAAAGCCTTTGCGTTAATGAAAATTTAATTGATTTTCAATAAATCAGTTAATTAAATTTTCATTAACTGTCATTAAAAACACCATTTCAAGTCAAATAATGGCTATATGGCCGGTAACGAGGGTTGACAAAGTGATGCAATCATTATGGTTATCACTGAAAGGTTATGGTAAACCCTGAGACTATGTGATTAATGATGTTTTCACTAATACCAGCATTGTTTCATTATTTGCTTTCAGATCGATTCTGACTGCCTCATCAAACTGAGACATCATATTTATATACCTATGAAGAAGTGGCTAGTATATATGGGAAAGATATGATTATCTAAATGGCCACATTGCTTTGGACCAAAATGCTATTTCTGGTACCTTATGAAAGGAGTAAATGATTTCATGAATGGTATGAGACTATCCTTCTGCAGTATACAGAAAGTATTAAACAAAAAAAAGTAGGAAAACATGTTGTAAAGCTATTTGGGTCAAACTTTTCTCTACTTAAAGGCAAAGGTTTTTCTATGTATTTCAGAATACATAATTTCTAAAAGCAGAGTATGGAGGATTCAGACAGTCAGAGTTGAACACAAACTTGAAGCTCATTTATGAGTCCCCTTATTAGTGGAGAGATGTCAGATTCAGAGAAAAGGCATTATTTTGTCAATACTTCTCAAATTCGAGCTCCAAAGACACACATCAGGGAATGCCAGATCAACACAAAACTCAAGCTAAGTAGGATGCATCTTCTGCGAATATTCATTCTATCAGAAATTGGGGGAGTGTCAAATAATTTTTTTTTTTTAGTGTTTTATTTATTTCTAGGAGAGAGAGAGAGACAGCGTGAGCAGGGGAGGGTCAGAGAGAGAGGGAGTCACAGATTGAAACAGGCTCCAGGCTCTGAGCTGGCAGTCAGCACAGAGCCCGAAGCGGGGCTTGAACCCACGAACCGCAAGATCATGACCTAAGCAAAAGTCCGACGCTTAACCGACTAAGCCACCCAGGCGCCCCGGGAGTGTCAAATAAGTTAAAAGCACCTAATTTTTTACATGCTATTTAATACTATGTGTTAATTTTAAGTCTTTTGATTAGATATGACAAGTCTGGTGGTGAGCTACTAGCTGTAATGATCCATTGCCACCAGGGGAACATAGCCATTCTCTGCTATTCCAAGTGCTACCTTGGCAGAAATGATTTATGAAGTATGGCCTTATACAGCTTGAAATACCATTCCACTGTCTCTCTTAGCAAAGCCTGTCTACAAGGGTTTTCCAGAGGCTAAGCTATTCAACCATTAAAGACATATACACAGTTAAGAGGAGAAATTGGAAAACCAATGATAGATGGTACACAATGTTTTCCCCTATCTTATCACTGTCATGGACATTTGCAAACAAAGGGTAGACAGGGATCATGACACAGACTTATGAAAGAAATGTGACATTAATTCACACATATACAATTTTTAAATCTACTTTATTTGAACCATATACAAAAATTGAGGTGGGATTACTTACTGTGATAATTAAAGTGAGTAACCGGGTTATGAACTGAGGTAATTCTGAAATGATATTGTGCATAAGTATTCATAAGGTACTTGGACTTGGTTAATAGGCTGAACATGTAATGCAGGTTACTAGTACTTTTTAATAAAATACTGTTTTTCTGGTCAAGTAGAATTGAAGAAGACAGCATAAGGTCATTAAACAACAACATTCATTCATTAGAATCTCAGTCATTGGAAATTAATGATAATTTGAATGACACTGTGCTGATCTGAGCTCGGCTTTTACACTACTTGCAAAGACAGTAAAAATATCAAGCAAGATTTCAGAATAATAGACTAATGTGAGGGAAGAAACACCATCGATATTTTATTGCCAACATTCAAATTACACAATTCTGCCCAATAAAGTTAATGGTTGGCAGTAATTTGAAAATTTTCATCTCGTGTGCATAAGCTAGAGATATAATACTGCATCTCTAAAGGTGGTTATTTTAGTTAAACCTTTTTCCAATCCATGGGTGTCTGGCTGGCTCAGTCGGAAGAGCTAGCAACTCTCGATCTAGGGGTCGAGAGTTCGAGCCCCACATTGGGTGTAGAGATTACTAAAAAAATAAACAAACTAGGGGCGCCTGGCAGCCCAGTCAGTTAACTGACTCTTGGTTTTGGCTCAGGTCATGATCTTGCAATTCACAGTCTTGAGCCCTGTATTGGGCTCTGCGCTCATGGTCCAGAGCTTGCTTGGGATTTTCTGCTCCCTCTCTCTCTACTCCTCCCTCACTAGT
>NW_027530852.1:544923-547012 GCF_008692635.1 Crocuta crocuta | reverse complement strand
TCCCTAGTACTGCCTCTCTGTCTCTCTCAAAATAAATAAATTTTAAAAAATATTAAAAAATAAACTAAAAAATAACACTTATAAAGGGGCCCCTGTAAACTAAACAACACAAGAAACAAGAGGTGTTGGCAAGGATGCAGAGAAAGGGGAACCCTCTTGCACTGCTGATGAGAATGCAGACTGGTGGAGCAACTCTGGAGAGAAGTATGGAGGTTCTCAAAAAACTAAAAATATGATCCAATAATTGCACTACTAGGTATTTACCCAAAGGACACAAAATACAGATTTGAAGGGGTACATGCACCCCAATGTTTACAGCAGCATTACTTATAATACCCAACCTATAGAAAGAGCCAAAATGTCCATCCACTTATGAAAGGATAAAGAAGAGATACTATATATATGCAATGGAATATTACTCAGCCATTAAAAAGAATGAAATCTTGCCATTTGCAACAACATGGATGGAGCTCAAGTGTATTATGCTATGCAAAATAAGTCAGAGAAAGACAGACCATATAATTTTTACTCATATATGGAATTTAAGAAACAAAACAGATGAATATATAGAAAGGGTGAAAGAGGAGAGGGTGAAACAAGCCACAGGAAACTCTTAGAAATAGAGCACAAACTGACAGTTGATGGAGAGAGACAGGTGGGAGATGGGCTAGATGGGTGATGGGTATTAAAGAAGGCATTTGTGATAAACACTGGGTGTTGTATGTAGGTAATAAATCACTGAATTCTACTCCTACACTGCATTGTATGTTAACTGAATTCTACTAAACCAACACTGCACTGTTAACTAAAATATAAAATTTTTTTTTAAAGAATTTCACAAGTAAAAACAAAAAAATAACATAAGGGGCCCCTTATGGGTGCTGGGTCAGTTGGAAGAGCATGCAACTCTCAATAACGTTGGGTGCAGAGATTACTTAAGTAAATAAGTAAACTTGAAAATTTTTTCCAACTCACCATTTCTTTTTCTAATTGGTCTAAGATAGGTCAGTCACATTTACTGTGACATCCAAATCCGTTCCTAAGAGACTGGTAGAGATTTACCCAGCATTACTGTATTATACCTCATGCACTGAGCGCTGAACATGTATGCACATAAAGCTGTAGCTCGCCTGTTGTTTGTGTACATTCACATATAATTTTGACTAATACAAGAAAACTAGACAGAAAGAGGTACAAAAGAGTATATTTAGTAGATATCAATTTTATTTAGACCTTTCTTGCTATGGACTTCATATATTGAATTATTTCTTTAAATCATCAATCCAACCACACTCCTCTCATTCTCTGACTCCTCCTCGTGGTTCTCTTTCTCTTCTTCTTTCCCCACCTCCGTCTCTCAAATGTAAAATGAAAATAATTTTCAAGATATAGATTTCTAACAAATAATTCAATGAATAATTGAATAAAATGATGACACACTTAAGGTGCTTAGGGGAAAAACCCAAAACCTTGCTTTGCCTTTTCTAGCTTAGCAGATCAACATATAGCTCTAAGTCTCCTACAGGGGGCGCTGCCGCACTACTAAATGCTAAAGACCTGGCCTACACTTAAAGGTCTACAATTTTAAGTCAACTTTACATAAATAGAAAAGAAATAGTAAGGGCTTATTAACATGTAATTGTGGAACACGATTTTTTTTCCTTCTTCACAATGTCACAGATGTCAACTGAATGTTTCTAAGGAAGTTGATACTACAATCTGTTGGTAAAACACAGTATTTTTTTGTTTTGTTTTTAGACGATCATAGACCAGGTGTCAAAGCAATATATTAAATGTGGGTTGCATACTACATGGAAAGACAGAGGACTTTACAAAAGAATAAAATGGTAACAATTTCAGAGGAGTGAGCGACAAAGGAGTGATGATTCCCCCATTCTTCTGCACCAATAGCAAGGGGAAATATCACAATACAATACAAATTTTATTAAATTTACATCAAACCCTAATGGCTGATCCTGGAAATGTGGTTTTGTAACAAATGATCGAATCATCATGAAGGGGAGAGAGGAAGTAATTAAGATGAGATTTGTCAACTCTTTTTTATACTCTCAGAAGCACCAAGCAGTAA
>NW_027530852.1:537940-544609 GCF_008692635.1 Crocuta crocuta | reverse complement strand
CCAAGCTATAACTTGCTAAATTTAATTAAGTTCTGATGGAAACCTCAGTGTCTTTGTTTCCTGACTCTTAGCTAAGGGTTATGAATACTAATTATTTTCAGTTATTGTTTTCAAGAGAATCTAAGAATCTAAATTAAAGTATAAATCAGTTATTAGTAAACAAATACATTAAATTATTAGATGACTAATAATGCTAGTGATAAACTGAAATACAGTAATTTGAAGATTTAAGGCAAATTCTGATGGTTATAAAAAGTATTAGTCAATGAAGACATTTGAAATCCAGCAAAGCTGTGCTTAAGCAATAAAATTATATCTTTTGTAAAATTAAGCATCTAAATAAAAAATATGGTGTCTTTTAAAGGTGAAATTTATGGCAAATGCTTTATTTGCTTTTCCAATTTACCCAAAGAATTGTAAATTTGTTAGCTTTCTTATTTGAATTCAAGAGAAGTATTCAATTTTATGATCATGTTTTTAGATAATAGAGTTGGTTACATTACAAAAGTTTAAATATTTACAATGCTTTATACCTGGATGATTTATACAGACTATGAACAGACCATTTACAATATTTCTCTAAAGCTTTATTTTCCCTTTTATAGTCACTAAATTCTATGCCTGAATCAAGCTCATAAATTACATGAATTATATTGAGTACAGTTACTATTGCATTTTCCGCATGCTAAAATCTTAATCATAAACTTTATAATGTATAAATTGACAGTGAAAGGGCCAAGAATTTATTTGACCTCAACCAATCTTTACTAATTATTCTGAAATTTACTGAATTGATGACAGAGAACAATGAATTTGCAAGTTTTTAACAAGGGCACAGCATGGTTTCCATTGAGGATCTGAAGGAATATAGTATGTACAACAAAGAAAACTGAGTTTGTGGCAAAAACATTTTCATAGGAATACAAAAATATATTTTATATCCTTTGCAGGCTCAGGGGTTTACTGGTATCAAAAAATCTCACTGATGTTATTTCTCTGAAACCGGGATTTATCAAAAGAACTACTGAGAGTTGTAGGATAAATGATTATTTTCATGTACAAGGCTGTTTGATACCACCTTTCATCCTAGGAATTTCAGAGTCCTTAGCCTGTGAAACGACTTACTGAATACATCATGCATGCACTTGACTGGATTTGCAACAAAAGAAGAAAGTGAAATCTGAGGTTAATCAGTTAACCTGAAGAGTACTATTATTCATTAATTTAACAAAGGTTCCGGAAACATTACAGCCTGGCACTGTAATAAATACAGATAACATAAAACTCAGAGATGTTAGAAGAGAGACAAGGAAAGGAAGGGGCAGTGAGAGAGAGCTTGCCAAAGCAATGAATATTGAGGTCTACTTGTGAGCACAAATATAAGTTAATTACCCCCCGTTGTTCCAAAGAGACACAACACACACACCAATAAATTCACATACAAATATATTGGTTAATTTAAATATAAAACCTCAGGTAAATATAGAGGGGAAAGGTCAAATACCTATCAATAATCTCTGATTTAATTAATGCAGTTACATATATTTAAATCTCGTATTAAAATATAGTATTTTGAAATGTTTCTTTATCCCACTCACATTTTACAAAGTAATTTTATTAAAATGCTTCAAAGCCAAGACCAACATCAACGTCCTCCTATCACCTTGCTGCCTTTTTTTTGAGTCCTCTAACACTGTCCCAGAGTACAGACTCATGACTTTAGTCTAAGTAATTTGAGACACAGCCCACTGTTGAATTTGCATTTGGTATTCTTACTGGAAATGTTAACTGAAGCCATGAGTGCCTATTTGCATATTATGGAGACTTGAAAAAAATGCCCTTTTGGAGTATTTTTCTGAGCTTCACAAGATGACTATTTCTGATAATTCTTTTTTATTTTAATTAAAGATTCATTCCTTTTGGGTATAGGCACTGTCGGGTGGTACAGAGAACAGAGATTTGGAATGAGGCTTTGCCATTTTTTTTTAATGTTTTCTTTTTGAGAGAGAAAGCATGAGTAGGAGAGGGAGAGGGAGAGAGAGGGAGAGAGATAGAGAGAGAGAGAGGGAGAGAGAGAAAGAGACAGAAAGAGAATGGGACATAGGATCAGAAGCAGGATCTGCACTGAGAGCAATGAGCCCGACATGGAGCTCGAACTCAGGAACAGTGAAATCATGACCTGAGCCGAAGTTGGATGCCCAACCCCCTGAGCCCCCCAGGGGCCCCCAGACTCTGCCTTTTTTTTTTTTTTTTAATTCCACCCCCAACATGGAGCTTGAACTCAAAACTCCAAGATAAAGACTCCCATCCTCTTCCAACTGAGCCAACTAGGTGCCTCTGATAATCCCTTTAAACTTTTCTTTAACGTTTATTTACTTTTGAGAGAGAGAGAGTGTGTGATTGGGGCAGGGGAGGGGCAGAGAGAGAGGGAGACACAGGATGGGGAGCTATCAGCACAGAGCCTGACGCTGGGCTGGAACCCACGAACCTCGAGATCATGACCTGAGCCCAAGTCTGACGCTTAAAGCCAGGTGCCCCTCTTAAGAATCCTTTTAAAAGTAATTCTGAAAGGATGTGCTTTTAGTGACATTCGACTATATAAATATTGACGTATGAGGTAACAGATTTCAACTGGGTGTGAGGGGCAAGTGCTACGTAAGCATTTTTCAGAGTTAAGGGGTACTTAGACATGTTCACAGTATGAAAGTTTTGGGTGCTGCTCACTTAAGCTTTGTGGAAACTTCACTTGCTGGTATGCAGTGTGAAGTTACAGGAAGAAAATATAATAGGTGATTTTTTTTTGAAGGACTTAACTTTTTTTTTCCTTTTTCGGTGGAGCATGTTTTAAGAGTGAGGCTCTGGCACATGCTGCAAGCAAGAAAGCTGTGTTTCACTACTGGTGATACAACTAAGGGACTGCAACGGTGTAAAATGTGAAGTGTGTAGTGACAGCACATAAAACTGGAAAGGTCTTTGGGGCCTGTGTACACCACGCTAAGGGTTTGGAACTGTGTGGAGCTGCCATTTATTTACAGGGGGCTTTGGGAGTAGGGCTGGGAAGAGGTAGAGGATTTTCTCCAGAAATCACTGCATGTGGTCAAATTCAAGTGATACTTAAGAGTTAAATGAAATAGAATTAGATGGAATAATCCAATAGAAACATTAAGCCTCAATCTATCAAGTTTGAATCCATTCAACACTTAATCCCAAAATGACTTAGGTACTTTGGCAGGAGCTGCCAGAATGCCTTACTTGCAAATAGTCACACAATGCAATCGCCATTCTGGAATCATAGAAAAAGCCATTAGTTACACAGTGGTACTCTGTGAATTTGGAGGGGAAGGTGGTGGTAAGTATACGCACATTCTAATATAGATTGCTGGCTTTGAACTTTGAAAGGACTAACATGAACTCCAAAAGACCTCTCCCAGCTAAGGAGGAGATAGCTTAAGAAGATAAAGCAGATGCTCTGGCCATGAATGCAGAGTTGTAGGATGGAGTATGTAAGGTCTTAGGTGAGAGCAAGGAGGGAGGAGGAGGGTGGCTTTTCATCTGCTCCAGTTCTAGGAATGTGTAAACTATTAGCATCCCTTTCCCTTTCCCTTCCCTCCTTTACTCTCACATCGTCTTTCTTCTCTTACTCACTTTTCCAATACAAAGTAGAGATGAGTAGGAAAGGAGGTGTCACACTATTAAATAAAGCTATTTCTAAATTTCGAATCTAACTATGCCAGGACTCAAAGGGATTTATTTCTCTGTTAGACTGTCTACATTACAGTGTCCAATTATGTGCCATTAATGCCATTCTACCTTATGGTCCTATCACTCCTAAAATTGCTCTTGTAAAGGTCAAGTTGATAAAATCCAATGGACGCTTTTATGACCTCAATACCAGAGGGGTATTAAGTTGATCACAGCTACTGGCTTGTATGATGCTGCCCCAAAGAGATTTTCCTTGAACCCATCTGGCCACTCCCATATCAAATTTCTTTGGCTAGTTCCAACTTCTGTGAACAAACCTGAAAATCTTTATAAATCTTAGCAGCTTTATCTTGTGAGATTTACAGTTCTGGATCTCCTTTGTCTTTTTTCTGTCTCTGAAGAGTGGCCAACACTTATGAGCTGCACATGAGCTTTGAGTCCCTTTACCTGAATGGCATCCTGCCTACTGATATATTTCTATTTTGTTGGTTAGAATAGTTATCTACGTGGTTTCCACACTTATATTTTTAGGGGGGAAAAACTCTTGTTATTTGTTTTTATCCACTTTGCCATGATTTATACATAAAGATTGAAACAAACTTTTCCTTAGATTTTGGAAAATATTTGTGGTACAATTTGGGTAGAAAGTAGTGAAAATGGCTTGTAAGAATATATACCTACTTCTTCTTTCTTTACCTTCTGTAGGTTTCCTACATAATGGGTTGAGGTCTTTCAGAAACTGTGTATCTCATGAGGTCACTGGCTTAACAAAGAGGTCTCATGGCTTCTTCTTTGAGAAAGAAACAGTAAGTGAATGTACCTTAAGTCCAACATTTTTCTTCAGCCATCAAATGATAGGTAGTACACCACTCCAAAATGTAGTGACTTAAAAGAACATTTAGTTTGCTCAGAAACCTGCAGTGTAGGTAGGGCATGGCAAGGATGGCTTCAAGTCCCTTCCATGTAGCCTCTGGAACCACAAATAGACTGAAAGCACATCCCTCAAACGTCGGGGGTTTGGGCTTGGAAACCCACAGCATAAGTCTGAAAGAGACGAGGCTTCTTTGGTCTCTTTATCCCTAAGGGGACTCTCCAGCATGGTAGCTGTGAGATAGCCAGATTTCTTGGTGGTCAGTTCAGGGTTCCCAAGCCTTGTGTCCCAAAGGAAAGAGAGTCTGGCAAAAGCTTGTCTCCTTTTAGGACCTAGCTCCAAAAGGAATACATCATCACCTTATTCTATTCACAGAAACAGACACCCAGTCCCTTCTAGCCAATCATCTCAGGTTCAGAGGGAGTTGAAATACATACCACCTCTTGATTGAGATGGATCAAGATTCTAGTCACTTAAGCAAAATACAATCTGTCAAGTATTTGTAGCTGAGTAAACATTTTTCTCTTGGTCCAAATAAAGTCAGTGCCACATACAGTCACATTATACCAAACACATTAAGTGAAAGCTTAGTGTATTACAAATGGGTATTTTGCTTGGGAAAACTGACTAGATAAACTCTGCCATGTAGTCTGGATTAATACAAAATAGTATCTAGGACTTCAAAATAAATACCTTGGAAGTAAAGTCACTAAAGCAATCCGAGAGATATGCAACAGGTATTAAATTAGCTTGAGAAAAATACATTTGAAAAGGCTGCCTACCCTTTTAAAGCTCTAAATGGACCTATTCTTTTCAGCAATTATAGAAGTAGCCAGAACACTAAAAGCCCTCTTCAAATATAAAGTATAGGATCTAGAAAATGCATCACTTTCATGTCATTTATATTTCATTTTTAATTTAAGCCGCAATCAGTCTTCCTTTCCTAATTTGATCCATCCAATTTCCACTTTGTACATTACAATACCCATTTAAAATATAATCCCTTTCTGTAATAGATGGTTTTTCTTAGAGTAAAATAACTTCAATTATAAGACCGAAGGAGGGAAGGTTGAAGTTAAACGCTTCAAATAATTCCATATTAAGTACCTAAGAAAAGGAAATCAAGAGTGCTGATGCAGCAGAGTGGAGGAAAAGATATCAAAGGAGAATCTTCTTTAACAATTACTGACCCCCTGATGATTTCTGCATGAAACTGTACCTTATTGGCTGAGACTCTACACTACCAAAACAGCCAATAGAGAAGGGATTCATTTTATTATGTGCTTCCTCTTAGGAGAATTGTTCCTAAGAAGTTAGCTAAAGATCAGTCTTGAATCACCTTCTTCATATACTTGACTCCAGTCAAAGTGGCAGGGTCCCTTTCTTCACTGACTGCTCACTCACACACACATGTATTTCTCACAGCTCACTGATGGGCTTCCTCTACTGTTCACACAGCTAAAAGCATTTGGGGTTCTTTGTGTCTTTTTTAATCCTAAGAGAGCTTCCATTGGTAGCCAATAAAACACACAATGGACTGTGTATGGTATCATGATCCCTTAAAATCATATTCTCTTAGTGGCTTATCTGTGCTGGGAAGCACAAAGGAGGGGAATGTTAGAAGAAAAATAGGAGAAAGACACACAAACGTATGAGAAGACATACGATTATTCTCTTTTGTAACTCAACCAAGAAAACCAGACCATAATCTCTAATGAATTAGAGTGAACATTCTCCCATACTCCCCATCCCAGACACTCACTTCTCCTGAAGTGGGGAGGGTAAATGACATTGTGAAAATGTGTCCTCTGTTGGGCACGCTTAACGCACAACAGGCCTCAATTGGTAATAGGTTAGTTAAGTGTCTGTTCAGGAGACTCATCTCCACTCTCCTTGTATGGTTTCCTAAGGGGAATGGGAGACTTTTAGAAGGAGAATGCATGAGGAATTCCACTTTGGCCTCAAAATTTCTGACAACGCAGTTCCAGGGGATATACAATAATGTTATGTGATATCTTAATTTTAATGGCCCTAATGCCAGTAAGTACAATATTCATGTCTGCATTGTTTTTAACTACCTTTACTATAGATCTTAT